>NC_134415.1:111758680-112083055 GCF_030867145.1 Opisthocomus hoazin | reverse complement strand
TAAATATTATAAACTATTGTTTCCTGTGTAAAAATATATGACACCAAATCAATCTAGACTTCTCTATCATAAAAAGTTACAGCACAGTTTTGAAACAAAAAAGTGTGGTTTTCTTACAGGTCTACCTGCACAGAACACCTGCATGCAAAATCTCTGTATTTACACAAGGTGTAATCAAATTAAATGAATGTAAGTTTGGATGAGGCATTTCAAATAACGAGATAATCATACTGGAAATAAGCATGTTAGATATGAAAATGCAATACAATTAATAACATTTTCCATATCAATCATTGCTTTCATACTTCATTTCAATGCTTCATTAGTACTTTTTACAATAAAAGACAAAAATTACATTATGAATTCACACATTTAGAAAAAGGAACAAGCAGTGTCCACTGCTATAGTATGAATTGCAGAGAATACATACAAAGTATTAAAAGGCTGATTTAACTGTGATGTGATCTGGCTGAAGGTACTTAGAAGCCTATATATAGATTGGGCTATGATTCAGAAATTCATTTCAAATATGTTTATTTCAACTCCAGCACCACAGAGTCAAGCACATGTTTTGCACTGTTAAACAAGAGTCTTGAATATCAATAATATTGGTTAGAGTAACAGAACTGGATCCCACCCAATAGAAAGATCATAGGGGATTAAGCCCCATCCTGCAGTTAAAAACACAACGTACTCAGAGTCTATAGATTGAGAGTAATTTTTAAGTAGTGTAAAAAAGATCTCTTCCAAAATCGTTCAACAAGTAAAGGGCATGCAGAGCTAATAAAGTATTAAATAAAAAGCCCTAATTTCTGTCGCATATAGTACTATGAAAGATACTATCTAATTCATAGCATCTGCTGCAGCTATCCAAAACCAAAAAGTGACATTCTATGTAGCTATTACAACCCATATCCTAAAACTGAAACATGGAGAAGTTCTGCATTGTATAGCA
The DNA here is from genome assembly GCF_030867145.1 of Opisthocomus hoazin. Taxonomy (NCBI): domain Eukaryota; kingdom Metazoa; phylum Chordata; class Aves; order Opisthocomiformes; family Opisthocomidae; genus Opisthocomus; species Opisthocomus hoazin. The sequence goes on along the minus strand of NC_134415.1, from coordinate 112,082,100 downwards.
AATGTGTATAATACCCAGTTATGAAAGAAATAGTGTTTCACACCTAAATTTTTTCTTAATTTAACCCTTTAGAAATTCAGGAGAAGTAACACTGCTGGCTGAACTGGGCCTTCCGAAAGTTAGACTCAGTTGGCTCAGCTGCTTCTGTACACAAAGGAGACAGATGGGGTTTTTTTAGACTGAATCAATCCTTTGAGAGATTTACCTCTGCTCATCTTTTCCTAAGATGTTCATAACAGAAATATGGTTTCTGCTATGGAAATAACAGAAATGTCATCCAAAAATAAAATCTTCTAGACAACATTAGACCGTTCACTAGTGATTTTTGTGTTTGGAAAGAAAATAAAAAGCATGTGAAGCACCCTGATGTTGGAAAGAGCAACACTGGGTCTGATTCTGATCTCTTTAACAACTCCTATAGATTAAGTCTATATTCTGAATAAGATTAAAACTTCATTAATAGTGTCTTATAAAAAGTTACACAGTTCTTTAAAAATCAACTTGGGATTATTTAGCAGTTTTGATTTTCCAGCCTCCTGCTCATTTCTCTGCACAACAAAGAAAACAAAAGTCTTTTCTCTCAGAAGACTAAAATCATCTCTTCTTCTGCACCCAGCACACTTCATAGCTACATTGCATCATAACAAAGGTACTTTCTTGTTACTAATCTGCTTTATAGTCTCTAGAAAGAAGCGACAAGAAAAGTAGAAGTACAGTACTTTTCAGGCTTGTAACAAGAACAAAAGACAAAAAAAAGGAAGAATAAAATTTATTTCACTTCAAGTAGGTTCTTTCTTCACCTTGGAAGTAGCTATCAAAATAAACAGGATTTAAATAGCATCAGAGTTAATTTAAACTTTTAAAAGACAAAAAAGTCAATGAAAATGTCAATGTAATCAGTCCTTTCATGAGCTTCACTGATCATATAGCTATTTCTTCAATATCTGTTGCATCCAACTACTTATCTGATTTACTTAAATAATCATCAGCAATTAGGAAGACAACCTATATTACATCTGAGAGGGCATTCAAAACAAATTGCAGTTTTCACTGTGACCTATATGAGAAATCTTTGTCAGTTTGTAAAATCATAATATGACAGTGTGACTTCTAGTTATTTTTTTACACTGACAAAACCTCTAGTGTAACTAAATTAAATCAGCAAAATGCCCTTTATTACTGTAATATACTTCATTTGGGAAATCGGTATAAACTGTATCACAAAAAAATACCCATACTCCTCTGCTAGTATAATCCTTGCTACAGTTAGAGGTGCATCTAATACAAATATTCTGTCAAAGAGATATAGCATCAAACCCTTTCTAGAACAGAGAACACAAACTTATTCGGAGCTGTTCATTTTAAAACCCTGAACACTTTGTTCTTTGAATTATCCACCTGCTAAATGTGATCTTAAAACTGAGATGAGATTGGATACATTTTCAAAAATACTCATCTGCAGATGTAAGGGGTAAAAAGGGCTCTGCTGGGCTGTCTGCAATGACAAAGACAGTGGGATCAATTGCACTTTCAGCAAGTTTGCAGATGACACCAAGAAGAGTTGTGTGGTTGACACAGCAGAAGGAAGGGATGCCATCCAGAGGGACCTGGACAAGCTCGACAGATGGGCCTGTGTGAACCTCATGAGGTTCAACAAGTGCAAGGTCCTGCATCTAGGTCAGGGCAACCTCAATATTGATACAGGGTGGGGTATGAAGAGGTTGAGAACAGCCCTGCTGAGAAGGATGGTGCATGAAAAGCTGGACATGAGCAAATAATGTGCGCTCACAGCCCAGAAAGTCAGATGTATCCTGGACTGCATCAAATGCAGCTTGGCCAGCAGATTGAGGGAGGTGATTCTGCCCCTCTACTCCACTCTAGTGAGACCCCACCCGGAGTTCTGCATCCAGCTCTAGGGTCCCATGCACAAGAAGGACATGGAGCTGTTGGAGTGAGTCCAGAGGAGGGCCACCATAATGATCAGAGGGATGAAACACCTCTCCTATGAGGAAAGGCTGAGAGAGTTGGGGCTGTTCAGCCTGGAGAAGAGAAGGTTCCGGGGAGACCTTATCGCAGCCTTCCAGTACTTCAAGAGGACCTGCAAGAAAGATGGGTATAGACCTTTTAGCAGGGCCTGTTGTGACAGGACAAGGTGTAAAGTTTAAACTAAGGGAGGGTAGATTTAAACTGTATATAAGGAAGAACTTTTTTACAATGAGGGTGGTGAAAGACTGGAAGAGGTTGCCCAGAGAGGTGGTAGACGGTAGCGCCCCATGCCTGGAAACATTCAAGGTCAGGTTGGATGGGGCTCTAAGCAACCTGGTCTAGTTGAAGATGTCCCTGCTCATTGCAGGGGAGGATGGTCTAGATGACCTGTAAACGTCCCTTCCAACCCAAAGCATTCTATAATTCTGTGATTCTACTATCATTGTAAGTAAAATAACTGGTAGGAGTACTCATATAAAAAAACCCAATACATTATATTGTGTTCATTACTAACATATTTGAATAAAATCTTCTTCATATTTTATTGCAGACATCGGAAAAACTACTTTTACACCAGAATTTATGTTAAAAGTATAGTACTACACATTTCTATATGAAAGGAAGTATAAACTGAAGAAGTAGAACCGGAAAGAAACACTTCTCTTTTTCCTACATCATGTAATCATTCCCCAAGTTCTACCTACCACCCATTGTGTTACTGCTTTATATGAAAATAATTAAAATTACAGTGCTACAACTTCAACTAATTGCATTAATATGTAACAGCCTGAACCAGAGTCTCAAGCTACATATACACTTCTAGAAGGGCACGCAGGAGGACTTAAGGAACTACAGGCTGTTCAGTTATTTCAAAAACTATTTCAAAAGACATGAAAGACAAAACGATGATTGGAAATGGCTGACATGGATTTATGAAGTGCAGATCATGACTGACCTATCCAATTGGCTTCTACAGTGAGATGACTGGCTTTGTAGACAAGGGAAGACTAATAAATGTTTACTTTCCTTTTAGCAAGACATTTGATACCACCTCCCTCTGTACCTTTGTAGCCAAACTGGTGGGATCCGTATTGGGTAATTGTGCAGTACAGTACAAGGAAAATTATCTGGACTGTCATGTTTAGAGGTCAGCTGCAGAAACTCCAGATAACTACTGCAAACTAGCAGTATTCCTTGGAGATCTGTTCTGGGGCCAACGATTTAATATCTTTATGAACAACCTTAATAGGACAGAGTACACTCTCAGCAAGTTGGCAGAAAGTATCTAATAGGGGGGAAGCGACAGATACGCTGACGTGCAGGTTTGCTACTCAGAGAAACCTTGACAGTCTACAGAAATGCCTGACAGGAACCTCCTAAAGTTAAAAAAAAAAAAGAAAATACAAAGGCCTGCACTTGTGATGGAATAACCCTATGTAGCAATACAGGCTGCAGATCTATTGTCTGTCTTAATTAAAGACAATTCTGAAATTTCTTGGATGAATTCTACAGCAAGCATTTACCAAAGCTAACTAACAAATTTTGCATTATTACAACTGCTTTGTATAAGCTCCAACACATCACCAATAACTATACTCAGTAGGAGAATGCTTGAAAGAAATACATATGTGTTAAGAGATGTTATAAATGTGGGATTTCTATCAGAACAATTAAGGAAGATTTCTGAATCATTTTGGTAATCCAAAGTCATGAAATAGCCACTTTCAAGTTAACAACTATGCAAGAAGTACAAAAAGAATGTTCTGTAAATGATAGCTAACAAGTTTCAATGGGAATTCATCACTCAAAGTGACTTAATTAACCCATACTCATTCCTTCAGCAACTTGTTCAAGATACATGGGTATGAAAGACTACAGCAAAAATTCCAAATCCACAGACTCAAGATTTTTAATCTGTATACTTTGATATGTTCAAGATACATTAGAGATCTAAAGGACATTCTGAAAATCTGCAATTCTAACAGTCAAGTGACATAGAACGGCAATGTACTGTTTTCTTTTATAAACTTATAACTTATTTTCTTTTATAAACTTTATAAAAATTCAATTCTCCTTAACACAACATGCAGCAGTCTTGATTCCAACACACGTTTAACAAGTTTAATTGAAATTAGTTGATCAGTTGCATTTAAAGAGTAAATAGACTTGTATAAGAAACTATATTGTTTATTCTTTGTTACCTGAGGCATTTCACATAGGTGTAATTCAAGAGGACCAAAACAAGGAACTTAATCTACTTATGTTATTTATGAAGACTAAGAGCCTCTCAGAAGTAGAATAGGAGGATTCAGAGCATCTAAAGCACACACATACAGTAAACAATATGACTAAATCTCTGATATACAGAGTCTGTTTATCTAAGTCTATCTAGGTCTTACTCTCTATGATAGAGTAATCCACCAAGACTTTTGGAGAGGATCCATCCCAAGATAACAAGAATTTCTAAGAACCATTCCTAGCTCTCCCTCATTTATACACAAAGTAATGTGATGAAAACCCATGGAGATTAGTTAAACGGAATTCTTTGTTTTCTATAGTCAGAGCTCTTGCAGTATGGAAAAAGCTCTCAAATATTGCAAAAATACAGTGGAAACAAAGACTATGTCAAGTTGCAATCTATTTTATTTCTCTGTAAATGCAGTGACTCGTCTTCAGGACATCTTGATTAGAAATATTCAGAAATATATTAATCTTTATAACTTTTGTCTCAAAAAAAAGCTGTCTGAGCATTGCTGTATTTTACAGCAGCCACTGCTAAGGCTAACCAGCTCCATTCTGGCTTGATATGCTAGGTGATTCCAAGAGCTCCTTAATGAGAATTTCAGATTTTGTTTCTGATAGTTAGGGTCTTGAGAAATTGAGAAGTTTCACAATAATTTGGACATTTATTTTAGCATCTGTTCATATTGTCTGTAATGAGAAACAGTTTATCACATAATTTTCTAGGCAAGTAAATACAAATATCAACATGTAATTCTTCACATTTTTACAGTTAATTTTTTTTCTTTAAACAACATCTTCAATTTATAAGAAGTCTACCGCACTGCACCGGTAATAGCTGGTGTTCCTTTATAAGTGATACACCAGCTCAATAATTTAAAAGCCTAAAAGACTGGAAAAAATTTTTAATTTTCAGTTTTGATGCTATTTGACTATTTCTCCCAGTCAGTATTATCAATGCCTTATGGTTAAATAATGTAGCTTCTACGCCCATCAGGACTGAACTTCTTTACTTAGGCACTAAAATAGTTAGCTGCAACTGCAGAACAGTTTCAAGAAAATAGATTGAGAAAACAGGCTACAGACAATGTGGCAAAAAAACTAGAGAAATTCAGGTTTGAATTTTAATTACAATCTGTCACTATAAGGGACAAACAATCTGAATGGTATTAGCAGTTCTGACAATATTAAAAAGAAATCCAGTTTCAGAAAATTGACAAAGCACCCAATAACATTCAATATTTGTTATACACTTTTCCAGTTGAATCCAATGACCTAATCAGGCCAATAGATTAGACATATCACTAATGCATTTATTCAACATTCTCTCTATGGATTTTCATATGAAGAAAAAATTACAATATCCTAGTTATAATTAGTACTTTTATCTTTTGCTGCCAAATAGTCCACCACAGTTAGGTTTTTTTTTCCTGGTAAAAAAAACTTTGGAAACAAATGTTAACTTGTGGAATTCAATGTCTTTTAATTGAGAAAAAGTAAACTGAAACACTGAAACTATTCTATTTCAATGCCTCCAACAAAGTAAAGCACAGAATTATTTACTAGATTCTTAGTGGGCCTCTGTTAATTAAAAAAGTCAGGGAAAAGAAATAGAACCCTTTAAAATTAGCAACAGGCAAAAATTTAAAAAATACTGAATAAGTGAAGTAATTTGTCCTTGTAAATGGAAACTTTACACTGATATCAAACTAAACTCAATTTCATTCTTCATTCCAGAGGACAAATTTCATCGTACCAGCAAGGACACAATTATTTTATTCCAAACCAAAATCATTTAAAGTATTAAATCAGCGAACAAGTTTTAACTTTATTTCTGAACAAGGCAGAACTTTAAATACATAATTAAAATTAAGAACAAGGTTAGCTTGTGTCCTGAATACAGATGTTTTCCTGCATTGCGGTCTAAGATTCTTAATGTGCTATGACATATGGTTTTAAAAATTGCTAGTCCTAAAAGACAAACTGTCCTGTATTATGCAAGTCAATACTTAATCTTGCTTTTTTTTTACATCCTCTCATGTACTTTTAGCAAATGAACCTCGTATTTAATGATGAAGTCGACTGTTCATAATAGATAACTACACAATTCTACTGAGCAATAGCTGAGTTTGTATAGAAGAATCCCTACAAGAGTCAGTCACATCTGCTGATTTTGTAATACTGTGCATAGGCTTAAACAGAACATTACTAGCAACACCACAACGATTCTCTATTTCTATATTCTTCATGCTTTCTATAAGTACCTATAATAATAAAGACTTTCAAATGGTAACATATTCTACAAACCGTGCAAACATCCAGTGCTATCTATTTAACCCAAAATCATTAAAATATACAAGAAAAACTAAAGTAAGATTACTGTTGTTAATAAATATATATAAGGCTGCATTTCTTAGACATCTGTAAAACAAATTTTGTATGGTCTATGCAAAGTGAAGTATTACTGCTGCTAGTCAGAAATACCCACACTGAAAAGTAAAACTTCTGGATTTGAGGAAACTAAATGCTCAAATATCTAGTGTTTGAAGTGAACCTGGTTGTGCACAGAGATGGTACAACCATGAAAAATGACCCACATTTGATTATTGCTATTAAAACATCAACAGAATGTCTCATTAAGGGCCTCTTGTCACCAACGTGACCTAGCTCATACAAGGCAAAATGAGAAAATCTGTCCCTGGATTCAGTCAGCTATGACAAAAACAGAACTAAAGGACACCATATCTGGAAACTCACTTTGAAACACAGCAGTTCTCCTAACATGGCATTATTTAAGTTTTCAATTGCTAAATCTAATTAGGAAATGAATTTATGTCTCAGTACTAATTCCAGTATTTTGATTTAGTTCATGCTCTGACTGAAAAAGGAATGTCAAATTACTGGAAAAATCATAAAGCTATATAAAGTTTTGAATCCAAAATGACCCAATTCCTGACTGAAAAATGATCAATTGAAACTCACTCTCTTCATTGGAAAACTGTGATTTTTAGTCACATTACATTTTCTGATAATTTAATTTTTCACATGAAATATTACCACTAAACCTACTTATTGCTCTGCATATAACTGTTCATGAGCATGACATTATATTTATCACTAGTTTTCAAAATTTTTCTAGAGGCATTTTTTGCAGGCTGTTGTACTGACACATAGGATGGGAGCTGTAGAAATTCCAAATATATCAGTACCCCGTATATAGGCTACAATGCAAGAATGAACTGCATTCCAAAGTCATTACTTACTAAGCATATTCTCCTAACAATAATCCAGGTTTAATCATGCTAGAAATGTGATAGTACCTTCTGTACTATTATTTTCTAGCTGAAATTATGCTTACACTTAAATATACATATATTTCCCCAAAATTTACAGTACTTCTTTTAGACTGCTGCTCAGGATTCTTCTGTTCAGAAAACAGTAGCCGTTTTTTTCATTAAACCTTTTCCTGAACCTCCTCAGAGGCAGAATATTCACATCAACCTATGCCTAAAAGCGTACAGCAGTTAATCCACTGAATATTTAACTGCAATCCCATTATCATCTTTTTCAACATTTGGAATTATTTGGAATATTACACTTTGAAAATACACAAATAAACAATATTTACTTTTTACACATGAAACTGCTGCAATCACAGATTTTTTTTGCTACACATACATTTTTAAAAATATTTAATTATTTCTATGTTATTCCTACACTTTTTCTAAGAGTTACTGAAATACACAAACTGAAGAGCTTGTTTTTCTGCGAGTAATGCAATAATGTATATCTTGATATTCTGAATCAATATCCCAATTTTTTGCCACAAATATGTGCGGTTGTATCTGCATTTGTACCTACATATGCACACTTGTACAACACAAATAGGGCCAAATTCTATCTTTGGATTCAAGTCGGAGAGCAAGATTCAAGTTTTGCTGGATTCTGTCATCTACTTACAAGGGGATAGCATAAGTGTCTTTGTCTTTTCTCATGAAAGAAAATGTAATCTCAGAGAGTTCATCTTGTAGAAATAGTGTTAGCATGGCAGTCTCCAAAGAAAGAGAAATGAAATAAAAGACTGATGGTGGCCAGTAGTCAACTCCTAGTCTGAGGGAGTATTTTATTTTATTTCCTCTTACTATGGGTGTTTACTCAATCGCACAAGGTGAACAAAACTTCAATTAAAAGCAAGTGAAGGAGACTCATGACAAAATCTTTCATAGCTCGTTGTCTTAGGATAACTTCATAAAGGCTTCTTAGGATAGTGCCATAAGGCTGGAGTTTCAACCCATTCAAACTAAGGGCTGGGTCTTAAAACGTCTAAGATTAAGATGTCCCTAAGACTAAGATGTTCCTGCTCATTGCAGGGTGGTTGGGCTAGATGACCTCTAAAGATCCCTTCCAATCCAAAGCATTCTATGATTCTATGATTCAATGACTTGTATCGCCCATCTTGCCCTTATCAGTTCAGATGGCTCACACCTGACATTCAGGCTTCTGTGGATCACAGTCTGAGATTTACTGTTTTCCACATGTATTCAACAGGAAGCTTAAGTGACTATACTGAGAATACAAATTTGACTAAATAACATCATGTTTAAAAAGTAGATGCTGTAATTGTGATCATAAATCTTCTTTGTGAATCTCGCCTCCTTTTTTTAAAATCATTGGGTAAATTATTGAATGGCCTCAGCATAAAGTGGCGCTAAACCTTCCCAAGTGGTTTGAGTATCAACATTCACGTGGTGCAGGTATATTCATATTCCCATAGTCAAAACAGTGACAATGCTGTCTTTAAAGTGAGATTTGCTTCTTTTTTCAATTCATTAATTTAAGTATACAAAGAACCAGTGTAGGCACTCCTTTTATCATAAGTAACACAAAGACAAATGGTTCAATGACAGAGAGATTCTGACAGAGGAGCTGTGCTTTTCAGGTTAATCATTATCTCATAAAGCGTATGTATAGTATGATTTTATTAATCTTACCAAAGTCAACGACAAAGCACACACCAATTTCAGGGAAACCAGGATTTCTGCCAGGAAATTCATCACACGAACCCTAAGAGCTATCTTTTCTCTTACAACACTGTTTAAGAATGAGTCAAATCTAAGGCAAGTTTGTAAAAGACAAGTGAGTATTTGAGGTAGAATGAAAACAAATATATTCAGGAAAAGGAGTTACATGGAAAGATTTATTTCTATTTCTTCCATAGCTATTCACAAGAAGACCTCTGTGATGGTATTGCATTTTATTTTTTTGGTTGCAAAAGGGAAAGAGGGTGATGTTTGTATCCACAAGTTAAGTCAAATACCGTTGAATTTTCAGTTAAAATTGATTAAATGATGCTGCCATTTCATGAGTAATAATGACAGAATTCTGATTACTGAATCCTGCAGGAGTCCCATCATCTTCTAGTAATACAGATGTCCTCTGTACAGGTTCATTGAAACTTCAGCCACATCAGAACCAACATAAAAACCAAGCTCATGCAAGTCTCCATTCCACCCCTTAATCAAAACTAGATTAAATGGTTTATTGTTCAGAATCAAATGAAAAATGCTTTACATTCTGCATTAAAAATCTAGCTTACATTCAAAGTATGCACACACCCACACCTAAAAAATAAGGAAATTTAACCTCGTTCACAGTGCTGCTAGTATGTGCTGTAATTTCTTCCTCTTGTACTTTCTCAACTGGAACCTACATAGATCAAAATCAGATTAGCTCTTCCTAATTTATAGAGTTTGTATACTAGTCATTAAAACTTAGCTTATTCTAGTTTGATTCTAACTTTAATCATTAATTTAACCTTAACTTTTTTCATTACTTTTAAATTAAATTCAGTAGTAATTTACAAAGAATGAAATACTAATTATTTAATTGCTGAATCAAAATCTATACAAAAGAAGTATTTACATATATATTAAGAAACAGAAGGTCTGATCTGAAGACTTTATACAATCTAAACCTCTTTACTTCAGCTGTAGGTATATATTTCAGCAAGGTTTTTGCTTAAGTAAGAGCTGGAGGATTTGGCTTAAAGTAGTAAAATAATGAATTATGCTAATTTCATATTCACAAAGACATTCAACTCATAAATAATTTTGCAAAATCAAAATTACTGTTCGTATATGAAAGTCAATTATAACAACCGTAGGGAATAAAAGTATCACAATGACAACACTAAAACCATCATAACCTTATTCCACTAAACCAAAAAGGCTAACAATTATCTTATTATATGGTAACTGAGAAAAAAATTATTTTAAAGAAGCAACGTGTTAGAATGTTGATTTTTTTATCTGGATGAAGAGTTAGAATGTACCCTCAGCAAGTTTGCTGACGACACCAAACTGGGAGGTGTGGTAAATACACCAGAAGGCTGTACTGCCATTCAGCGTGACCTGGATGGGCTGCAAAACTGGGCAGAGAGGAACCTGATGAGGTTCAACAAAGGCAAATGCAGGGTCCTGCACCTGGGGAGGAACAACCTCATGCACCAGTACAGGCTTGGGGTGGACCTGCTGGAGAGCAGCTCTGCGGAGAGGGACCTGGGTGTCCTGGTGGACGACAGGTTAACCATGAGCCAGCAGTGTGCCCTGGCTGCCAAGAAAGCCAATGGGATCCTGGGGTGCATCAAGAAGAGTGTGGCCAGCAGGACGAGGGAGGTTCTCCTTCCCCTCTACACTGCCCTGGTGAGGCCTCATCTGGAGTACTCTGTCCAGTTCTGGGCTCCCCACTTCAAGAAAGATGAAGAGCTACTGGACAGAGTCCAGCGGAGGGCTACGAGGATGGTGAGGGGACTGGAGCATCTTCCCTACGAGGACAGGTTGAGGGAACTAGGCTTGTTCAGCCTGAAGAAGAGAAGGCTGCGAGGGGACCTTATAAATGCCTACAAATATCTGAAGGGTGGGTGTCAGGAAGATGGGGCCAAGCTCTTTTCAGTGGTGCCCAGTGACAGGACAAGGGGCAATGGGCACAAACTGAGGCACAGGAAGTTCCGTCTGAACATGAGGAAGAACTTCTTCCCTCTGAGGGTGACGGAGCCCTGGAACAGGCTGCCCAGGGAGGTGGTGGAGTCTCCTTCTCTGGAGATATTCAAGACCCGCCTGGACAAGGTCCTGTGCAGCCTGCTGTAGGTGACCCTGCTTCAGCAGGGGGGTTGGACTAGATGACCCACAGAGGTCCCTTCCAACCCCTACCATTCTGTGATTCTGTGTGATTCTGTGATTCTGTGGTCTTTTTAAAATTTTCAGGAATTTAAACAAACACTATCTTGGATTTGTGACATCTTCACCAATGAAAACACAAACAGCATGTTTCCTGCAGGTTTTTTAGGAATGTAGCAAAATTAGTTGTCCCTTCTTGATCTTCTCCCGGCACATATACTATGCCGGGCCGCATTCAGTTCATATTTTTACAATGCCATCATAGACCAGAACAGAAGAGAACAGAACAGAATAGAATAGAATAGAACAGAATAGAATCAGAGAATGGGTTGGGTTGGAAAGGACCTTAAATATCATCTAGTTCCAACCGCCCCAGGGACACCTTCCACTAGACCAGGTTGCTCCAAGTCCCGTCCAACCTGGCCTTGAACACTTCCAGGGAGGGGGCAGCCACAGTTTCTCAGGGCAACCTGTTCCAATGCCTCACCACCTTCATCGTAAAGAATTTCTTTCTCATATTTAATCTAAATCTACTCTCTTTCAGTTTAAAGACATTACCTCTTGTCCTATCACTTCATGCCCTTGTAAGAAGTCCCACTCCAGCTTTCTTGTAGGCCCCCTTTAAGTACTGGAAGGCTGCTATACGGTCTCCCTGGAGCCTTCTCTTCTCCAGGCTGAACAGCCCCAACTCCCTCGGCCTTTCCTCCTAGAAGAGGTGTTCCATCCCTCTGATCATTTTCGTGGCCCTCCTCTGGACCTGCTCCAACAGGTCCATGTCTTTCCTGTGCTGATGGCTCCAGAGCTGGACACAGGACTCTAGGTGGGGTCTCACCAGAGTGGAGTAGAGGGGCAGAATCACCTCCCTCAACCAGCTGGCCACACTGCTTTTGATGCAGCCCAGGACAAGGTTGGTAACTTCATTTTGGGTAGCAGAGGACAATAAACAGTAGTCTTCGGTCCACTGTCCAAATGCTTAATTTCCCTTTCAATAGTGTAACAAACTCTCACCTGTAAAAATACAGAAGTGTTTTTTTTAAAAGACAACTCAAAATGTGTTGGATTTGATAAAAAAACTTTTACACAGAAACATTCATTGAACACACTGAGTAAAAAGGATAGGAGGCAGAGAAATAAGAAATAACTAGAAGGCTTTTTTTGAGAAGAATGCTGCAATGGTTAGAGGAAATTATAGGAATCCTGTTAATTATATGAATAAACTAAATACATGGAAACTACTCAACTAAATATATTCCAAGGACAGTATCATTAAAAGTAATGATGTATCTTTCTAGCAATGCAAAATAATTCTTCTGTAAAATTGATCTTATTCATACTGGTTCTTCAAGCAAAAAAAATATTGATATAGCCCCACAGAGGTTTACCTTATAATGAAGAAAAATGAGCATCATAATTTTGTATAACAAGTATACTCCAAAAATTAACACGTTTTTAAATAAATATTTATCGTGCCCTGTTATTCCTACTTAACAGTCTTCATTTCTGATTTCACTTGTTTCTGTATTTTCCTCTTTGTCTACTGTTTTTGTTTCCATCTCTGAATTCTCTTTATCTCTCCAGCTCTTTTTCCATTTCTGTCTTCTGTATCTATCATCTCATGTGTTCCCTAATGATCGACTTGCTTTACTTTCCTTCTTTCTTATTCTCCCTCTCCTTTTATGTTCCCACTCCATTCCCCGATAACTCAATGTTGTAGTTTAACCTGACAGCCAACAACCAAGCACCAGACAACTGCTTGCTCACCCCTCCCCTTCTGCCCCAGCAGAATGGGGAGGAGAAATGCACAAAAGGGGAAACTCATGAGTCAAGATAAAGACAGTTTAATAAGACAATAAAGGAAATACTATTACTACTAATTATAATAATAATAATTAATATCCAAATCTAGATATACACAATATAATTTTCTTCTCACTGCCTGTCCACCAGTTGCCTAGCCAGTTCCCAAGCAGCGATCACGGAACCTGTGGGTCTCCTGGAGCTCATAAATTTCACAGATTTTGCCAAACTCACAAATTTCACATAACTCTACAAACTCACAGAAAAAGACCGAACTCCCAGTAAAGTTCAAACTCCTGGACAAGAGAGGATTCAAACTCCTGGAAAAGAGAAAAAAAAAATGATTCCTGCCCCCTGGCTAATCTCCATGCATAAACTGAGCGTGACGTCTATGGTGTGGAATATTTCCATTGGCTAGCTTGGCTACCTGTTTGGCTGTGCTCACTTCTAGCTCCTGCACACCTGCTCATCAGCAGAGTATCGGAGAGTGGAGAAAGTCCTTGATTTCTTAGCAACAGCTAAAAGCATCAGTGCTATCAGCATTCTTCTCTTAGTAAATCCAAAACACAGCAGCTACTGGGAAGAAAATTAACTCTATCCGAACTGAAACCGAGACACTCAATCACATCTTTTCCAAGTGTACCATTAAGTAATATACTGCTGTCTACCCTTGCACTTATTTCAACATAGATTACTATAGTAAAGAGCATCTCACAAAGAACTGGTGGAAAACCAGGTGTATATAAAATGGAAACGCATAATCTGAATTGACCTTACACAATTGGTAGTCAAATGGAAAAAGTAAGCAGTTTGAAAACAGCCTTATACATACCAAAGACTAAAGTAGGAAACTAAACTATAAAATATGATAAAGCTGATGCTGTTATTAGCTGTAGTAGGCAACTATCTTCAGATGTTGCTGTGTTTTTTACATTTATGACCCACAGTTTATTATGGAGCAATTGTACTTCAGTGCTAAAGCCTGTGTTAACTCTCTAGTGAAATCTTCAGTGCTGATGCTACTTCATGAGCAGTACCTGTTCTGTGAATAAACAGATGACTGCACCTTTCTGTGCTGTTAATCTGGCAATTTCACAAGTTTTGAATTCCCTTTAAAATACAAAAACAAATAATTTAGTGTCAGAACAGTTTTCACCTGACAGATTAATTGAGAGATTTGAGAAAGGGTGACAGTTTATTGCCCTTCAGCAACCTCTAGGTCATCTGTGCTGAAACTGGAAGACAGCAGCATATTTAATCAGAGATTTTTTGCAAAAAAGAAACATAGAAGCCATCTTTTGTCTCAATGTCTTCCAAATATAAAGAAAGATAAAATGAAATAAAATATTACAGTATCCTGATTGGTACGTCTTCCCTTTTTTCCCTATTTTTAGAGTTCCTATTACTTCATTTCTGACTTGTATGCTTGGGCACATATCAAGTAAAGTATCACTAAGGCAGTATCTAAAGCACACAATAATTTTCTTACTTTAGATTTTTTTTAAATAATATGTATGTAAAGATATAAAATCATAAACAATTGTTTATTTATCATAACTATTATAAAAATGACGAAGATGTGAAAAGGTACATGCATATAAAAGCCCATTAAATAACTTAAACATTGCATTACATTTAATACAATAAATTAATTTAATTAATTAATGATTTAACAACTTAACATAATAATCATAAGTTAATACATACAAAATTTTCATATGTGGTCTTCTCTACTGGTTTGTTGAACTATACGTGTGAAAAGTTCCTATTTAATGTTGGTTTTAATGAAGAAATCTATATGCTCTGAATGGTCACTAATATAATTTCTGGTTTGCCTGGATAGATTAGAATCAGTTCAGGATTTTTTTAGTGATAAGTCTTAAGGTTTTATAGAAAATGTATATACATCTATTCAGCACAGCACAAAAATTCAGCACAATACATTCCAGCCCTGCCAGAAAAGAAGCACAAGGAAACCTGGTTGTTCTCTTGAGCTCATTTCTGAGCAGCAGTCTGGTATACACCATTCTGCTGTTTCACTACCGTGACATTACCAGTCCAAAACCAAACAAAACAAACAAAAATTTGTATGAGCTCATGGGTGAAAGTTCCTGTTTTTATTCTACTATTTTGTCAGAGTACGAAGGACTTATAGAATCATAAACCCCTCCGGCAGAGACTCGCTAACTATGAGAAAACTTCCTAAATCTTTTATTAAATCTTTTTTACCATGGAGTCTTGAGGTCAGTTTAAAATATCCAGCTTATTTTCCTCATGCGCTAGCAAAATAATTTTAAAGACTTACTTCAAGAAAAAGCAGCAAGCACTTCCATACCAAGGGCTCTGGACACCTGTTGTGGTTCAGCCTGACTGGATGCTGGGTGCCCATCAAAACCTCTCTATCACTCCCCCTCCTCAATTGGACAGGGGAAAAATAAATTTGATGAAAGAGCAATGAGTCGAGATAAGGACAGGGAGAGATCACTCACCAACTACCGTCACGGGCAAAACAGACTCGACTGGCTGAATTAGTCAAATTTACTGCCAGTCAGAAGTCAGAGTAGGATAACGAGAAATAAAAATAAATCTTGATACACCTTTCCCCACCCCTCTCTTCTTCCCGGGCTCAACTTCCTCCTGATTTTTCTCTACCTCCTTCATCCCTGCAGTGCAGGCGGATGGGGAATGGGGTTTGCGGTCAGTTCATCACACTTTGTCTCTGCCACTCCTTCCTCCTCACTCTCTTCCCCTGCTCCAGTGTGAGGTCCCTCCCACAGGAGACAGTCCTCCATGAACTTCTCCAATGTGTCTGTCCCACAGACTGCAGTCCTTCAGAAACAGGCTCCTCCAGTGTGGATCCCCCATGGGGTTACATGAAAAGCCAGTAGAACAACTTATGATCACATTACAGAGGGCAATAAATTTGCCTCATCTTTACCTAACCAATGGGCGTCTCTACTTGCACAGATTTGGCATCTTATACTTCTGCTCCTTGAATTTCTTCTTTTGGTTCATTTGCTTTAGACACCTGATGCTGAAATATAATGAAAAATTTTGCTTTGAAATTCCAGCATGGTCTTCAAGTCCTGTAATTTAACTCTAGTGTCTTCCTTTATTCTGAACTTTTAATTTTACAATATGAAATCACATTTGAAAAATACCATGTAACTAAATGTCTCCCTTCAATGTCTTTACTTAGAATTGAGTGAATTACTTTCACTGAATAACCTTCTCACCAATAAATAGAGTTGTCCTTAAAGTATGTATAGAATTTTATGAAAAAACCCTTCAGAATTCCGATAGTGTTTTTAAGCTTAACTGGAAGCTAGGGCCCTCCCCTTTGCAACATATAAGATGATTATATTTAGAACGATATATTTAAATGAACATATATTTGTGGTGGATTGACCTTGGCTGGTTGTAGTAACCCCATACACTCTTTCACTCCACCTCCGCGACAGGACAGAGGAAGAAAAGAAGATGGAAAAGCTCATGGTTTGAGACAAAGGCAGTTTAGCAAGAAAACCAAAAGCTGCACATGAAAGCAAAGCAAAAAGATTAATTTATTCACAATTTGCCATTCAGCAGGCGGACATCCAGCCAGTTCCTGCAAAGCAGGGCCTCTGTACATGTAATGGTTTCTTGGGAAGACAAACACCTTAACCATGAATGTCTCCACGTCTTTCTCCTCCTCTGCTTTTACTGCTGAGCATGACATCATTTAATGTAATGCGGTATGGAATATCCCTTTAATCAGTTTGGGTCAACAGTCCTGGCTATGTCCCCTCCCAACCTCTTGCCCACCCCCAGCCTACTGGCCTTTGTGGAGGTGAAAGAGGGGTGTTGGAGAGACAGTCTTGACTTGACAGACTGTGCAAGCACTGCAAGCACTGCTCAACAATAGCCAAAACATCAGTGTGTTATCAACACTGTTTAGCAACAAATGCAAAGTGCTGCACCATACGGACTGCTGTGAAGAAAGTTAACTCCATCCCTGCCAGACCCAGTACAACCTCAACCCTTTATTCCACACTATTTGTGTCATGTTCAGATTCCACATTATCTGATACCTCTAAGTGTCTATTCTATTTCTCATTCTGGAAAATCCCTCTTACCAACGCTTAAAACTTACACTACGTACTTAAACCATCTTGACATCTAATATCATTAAATGTTATCTTATATAAATATCAAAGTCCTTATTAACAACTATTGCCTGTCCTTTAACACATAGATAGATATTAGTCCTTCATTCCGCGGGCCTTTCCCCAGAAAATGTCCATAAGACAGGTGAGGACTTGAGCCCCATGTAAGAAAATGGTCTCTCAGGACAGGAGAAGTAACGTGTTGTGTGTCAAGACTGGGGTGGATTGGGTCATCACAGCCCTTACCCAGTTCCTTGTGAAATTCATTCATCAGTTCAGTTAGGTCCTGCTGCTTTAGTTCCTACAACGCATAATTTAAACTATGGATTATCCCTCCCTCTCCAGTTAAATATCCTTGAGATACACACAGGATCTCCCCATTCTTTCTCATTACCCAACAAGCCTACCTGGGTGCTTGAGCAAAGACAGTCCAAGAAATGGGTTTGCTTTTTCCCAAGGGAGGAGCAACCCACACTGCCTTTCCCAGAAACTGTCCAATGTGTATTATGAGAACCTTATCGCCTCGCACAGTACATAGAGGCTTTGTCTGGGCAGGATGAGGATAGTTAGCGGATTCTCTGGTGTTTACCAACCAAGTGGTTTCTGTTAAATTTATATACCAGTATTTCCATGCCCCAGCACCCAAACCTCTCAGCAGTCTTTAGCAGTCCTTTACGTTATTCAGTCTTTCTGGAGGTTTTTGCGTGATCGGGAATATGATATTGTAAATATAAAAAATTTCCAAACATTCTGAAAACACATTAAAAAGTGGAACGAGGAAAATAATTACTCCAAGTAAAACAGAAATTTGGGAAACTTAAGCTTGACAAAATTATTATTAAATGTATTTATGGAACACAAATTTTATGTTCTCTACCTTCTAATAACATCATATACTTCTCATATTTGAAATGGACTTGTGCCATACAGTATAGTACTAGGTATATTCCTTCCATTAATGTATATCTGCAAAAAGGAGGTTATATATACTATTTCTGAGATCTTTAGACATCGAAGAGTATAGCATATACAGAAAAATTATTTCTAGATTAAAAGCCTGGTATTAGAAGATATTATTTCTGTATCTATATATTATTTCCTATGCAGGTTCATTGAACTGCAGTTAACATTGTCCTAAAAACAATTCACAGTTCTCCCATATTCAGCCATCCCAGATACTTGGGTATTTGTAGAAGATGGAGAGTAATTATCACATAAAGAGTGAATAACATTCGTTCCACAGTACTTTATCTCAGAATTTATTTATGTTGACTTAAGTCATCATCTAAATGTTATCTTGAGTTACCTCTAGATAGAGGTAACTCAAGATAACACAATAACATTTAGATGATGACTTAAGATAGCAGACGAGATAGCAGAGAGAAGTCCCAAGGCCATCAAAAGGGACTTCAGAGCACTGGGGCGACTGGTTGAGGGATCAGGGCCACAGGTGGTGTTTTCCTCCATCCCTTCAGTGGCAGGGAACAGCACCGAAAGCGGCAGGAAAACTCACCTGGTTAACAGGTGGCTCAGGGACTGGTGCCATCGGTCAAATTTTGGCTTCTTTGATCATGGGGAGGTGTACACAGCACCGGGCCTGCTGGCGACAGGTGGATCGCAGCTATCTCAAAGGGGAGAAAGGATTCTTGGCCACGAGCTGGCGGGGCTCATTGAGAGGGCTTTAAACTAGGTTCTAAGGGGGAAGGGGTCATAGCCCAGCTCACCAGGGACGAGCCCAGGCTTGGCGTGCCAGAGTCAGGGGTGAGATTGACAGCCCAACTCAAGTGTGTCTATACCAATGCACGTAGCATGGGCAATAAACAGGAGGAGCTGGAAGCCATTATACAGCAGGACGGCTACGACTTGGTCGCCATCACAGAAACGTGGTGGGACAACTCGCATGACTGGCATGCTGTCATGGATGGCTACAGACACTTTAGGAAAGACAGACCAACAAGGAGAGGTGGTGGAGTTCCTCTATATGTGAGGGACCAGTTGGAATTCATTGAGCTTGGCCTGGGAGCAAATGAGGAACAAGACGAGAGCTTGTGGGTTACAATTAAGGGACAGGCTCACACGGGTGACATTAAGGTGGGTGTGTACTACAGGCCACCTGACCAGGAGGAGGAAGTTGATGAGGCCTTCTACAGGCAGCTGCAAGCAGCCTCACAGTCACAGGCCCTGGTTCTCATGGGGGACTTCAACCACCTTGACATCAGCTGGGAAGACCATACAGCTAGGCAGGTGCAATCCAGGAGGTTCCTACAGAGCATCGATGATAACTTTCTGATGCAAGTGGTGGAGGAACCAACAAGGAAAGGCGCTCTGCTGAACCTTGTATTAACAAACAAGGAGGGACTGGTGGAGGATGTGAAGGTTGGAGGTAGACTCGGCTGCAGTGACCATGAAATGGTTGAGTTCAGGATCCTGCGTGGAGGAAGCAGGGCGATAAGCAGGATCAAAACCTTGGACTTCAGGAGGGCTAACTTTGCCCTCTTCAAGGAGCTACTGGGAGGAATCCCGTGGGCCAGGGCTCTCGAAGGCAGGGGGGTCCAAGAGTGCTGGTTGCTCTTTAAATGTCACTTCCTCCATGCTCAGGAGCGGTGCATCCCCCTGAGAAAGAAATCGAACAAAGGAGGCAGGAGACCTGCATGGTTGAACAAGGAGCTTCTAGCGGAGATCAGGTGGAAGAGAAAGGTCTATGGAATGTGGAAAGAGGGACAGGCCACTTGGGAAGAGTAAAGGAATGTGGTTAGAGCATGCAGGGATGCGACGAGGAAGGCCAAAGCCCACCTCGAATTGGAGCTGGCAAGGGATGTCAAAAACAACAAGAAGGGCTTCTTCAACTACATCAGCAGCAAAAGGAAGGCTAGGGACAATATGGGGCCTCTGCTGAATGAGGCAGGTGTCCTGGTGACAGAGGATGCAGAGAAGGCAGAGCTACTGAATGCCTTCTTTGCTTCAGTCTTCAGTGCTAAGACTGGCCCTCAGGAATCACAGGTCCCGGAGGCAAAAGAAGAAGCCTACAGAAAGGACGACTTTCCCTTGGTCGAGGAGGACTGCGTGAGGGAACGCATAAGCAATCTGGACGCCCACAAATCCATGGGCCCCGATGGAATGCACCCACGAGTGCTGAAGGAGCTGGCGGATGTCATTGCTGAGCCACTCTCCGTCATCTTTGAGAAGTCCTGGAGGACAGGAGAGGTGCCCGAGGACTGGAGAAAGGCCAGTGTCACTCCAATCTTCAAAAAGGGCAAGAAGGAGGACCCAGGGAACTACAGGCCGGTCAGCCTCACCTCCATCCCGGGAAAGGTGATGGAGCAGCTTATCCTGGAGGCCATCATCAAGCAAGTGGAGGAAAAGAAGGTTATCAGGAGTAGTCAGCATGGATTCACCAAGGAGAAATCATGCCTGACCAATCTGATAGCTTTCTACGATGACATGACTGGCTGGGTAGACGAAGGGAGAGCCGTGGATGTTGTCTACCTAGACTTCAGCAAGGCTTTCGACACAGTCTCCCATAATATCCTGCTAGGGAAGCTGAGGAAGTGTGGGCTGGATGAGTGGTCGGTGAAGTGGATAGAGAACTGGTTGAATGGCAGAGCTCAGAGGGTTGTCATCAGTGACACAGAGCCTAGTTGGAGGCTGGTAACTAATGGTGTCCCTCAGGGGTCAGTACTGGGCCCAGCCTTGTTTAACTTCTTCATCAATGACCTGGATGAAGAGTTAGAATGTACCCTCAGCAAGTTTGCTGATGACACCAAACTGGGAGGTGTGGTAGACACACCGGAAGGCTGTGCTGCCATTCAGCGTAAGCTCAACAGGCTGGAGAGTTGGGCAGAGAGGAACCTGATGAGGTTCAACAAAGGCAAATGCAGGGTCCTGCACCTGGGTAGGAACAACCTCATGCACCAGTACAGGCTTGGGGTGGACCTGCTGGAGAGCAGCTCTGCGGAGAGGGACCTGGGTGTCCTGGTGGACGACAGGTTAACCATGAGCCAGCAGTGTGCCCTGGCTGCCAAGAAAGCTAATGGGATCCTGGGGTGCATCAAGAAGAGTGTGGCCAGCAGGTCGAGGGAGGTTCTCCTTCCCCTCTACACTGCCCTGGTGAGGCCTCATCTGGAGTACTCTGTCCAGTTCTGGGCTCCCCACTTCAAGAAAGATGAAGAGCTACTGGACAGAGTCCAGCGGAGGGCTACGAGGATGGTGAGGGGACTGGAACATCTCCCCTACGAGCAGAGGCTGAGGGAGCTGGGCTTGTTCAGCCTGAAGAAGAGAAGGCTGCAAGGGGACCTAATATATACTTACAAATATCTGAAGGGTGGGTGTCAGGAAGATGGGGCCAAGCTCTTTTCAGTCGTGCCCAGCGACAGGACAAGGGGCAATGGGCACAAACTGAAGCACAGGAAGTTCTGTCTGAACATGAGGAAGAACTTCTTCCCTCTGAGGTAATGGAGCACTGGAACAGTCTGCCAGGGAGGTTGTGGAGTCTCCTTCTCTGGAGGTATTCAAGACCCGCCTGGACACAGTCCTGTGCAGCCTGCTGTAGGTGACCCTGCTTTGGCATGAGGGTTGGACTAGATGACCCACAGAGGTCCCTTCCAACCCCTACCATTCTGTGGTTCTGTGATTCTTTGAATGCTGGAGCTGAAGGCCTCTCAAGACTTACCTTCTTGCTTTTTCCATAAAAATCTATGTTTCATTTTTCATCTGCTATTTTTTCATTTTCAGTTGTTCTTCCTAGAGTTCTACTGGAGTGTTCCCTGGTGCTTGGCTTTTCTGACTAGTGAAACATTAACAGAGGATGTCAAAATGGAGACTAAATAGTTCTGATATGTTGATAGTTATGCCATAATTATTTGTTTCCAGTTGTATTTAGTGTTACCAATATTAATGTTCAGATTTATTACATCCAGAATCTGGTTTACTCTAGTTTCTGAAGTTCCTTTACTTTGCAAAAGTGAGAAAGCAACTGCAGCTCTTCTGCGTATATTCCCATACTTCTGTTATAGTATAAAATCCGCCACTGCAGCTAGTATGCGTGAGTTTCATTAGTAAATGTTGAACATTTTTAGTACTTTTTAAAAATATGTAAGGGATCTTTATACAAAACTGCAGTGTATGATGTGATGACTACTGTGCCTACAATTTCAAATAGCAAGCCATTCACAACTCATCATCACTCCTCTTAAAATGTAGGTAACATGCTGATTACATAGTTTTTTTGTGTGCTATTCAGTTGGAAATGATGTAGTTTAAAAAGACATCATAGCTGGTATGTTCCCAGATTCTTATTGTGGCCCTACTTCCCTCATCAGAAAGAGGTTATTCCCCTTCTGGGTTCCAATTCCCGGTTCTTGAACAATTCCAGGCTTTGCACAATACTGCACTTCATGTAAACAACCCTGAATCCTTACATCTTCCTTTTACTGCAAGGCTTACCGTGACTGGACTTTAATTGATTCATTGTTAGGAATTCAATAGTTTTATCAGGTCAGGATTTGGATTTAATGTCTCAATGGATTACAAGTAGCCAAAGTTTCTGTGACACCATTACAGTGTTATTTCTAGTATTATGATTATCACATACAGAACTGTCATATATAATAACATACCTGCCATATTACTAGCACAGGAGAGAAAATAAATAAGAAACAGTCAACAGCACAACATAAAAATTGATGGATATAAAAAACCCATTGAAGGTAAAATACAAACAAATTTTAGTCATGAAATTATATTTTTATTTTCATAATGTGATCTTACACATGAAGAGAGATTTTAAAGTCAGTAGCTGTGAATTTAGGCGAGATACTAAAAAGAAGGTTAATATTAAAAGCCTATAAAATAATTAGTGGGGAACAGATGGCATTCATCTTAATTCAAGAATAGCGGAATAGCCAATAAAATTACAGCATTTACAGAAAAAAATGTAACTTTTATTGCATGACAGACATTGTCTGTGTAGTTCTCACTGGCAAAACACCAAATAGAATATCTCAGTAACTTTTAGAAATTGGTTACATTTATGCACAGTTACATTAACCTGTAAATTATAAAATTTATGAGATAATCCCGCATAGAAATCAAA
Source organism: Opisthocomus hoazin (assembly GCF_030867145.1). Classification (NCBI taxonomy): domain Eukaryota; kingdom Metazoa; phylum Chordata; class Aves; order Opisthocomiformes; family Opisthocomidae; genus Opisthocomus; species Opisthocomus hoazin. Next base: position 112,058,665 of record NC_134415.1, on the reverse strand, counting down.
TATTGACTGACAACATTAAAGGCAAAATTCATTTATAAGTAGCACTGACCTCCCTCTGCAATTACACAGCTCCAACAAGGTGAGGGTAAGATGGTTCCAGGCTCAAACACTCTATGGCTTCCTCACTGATCACTGAAGTGCATGTTGGGGGTTTGAAAACCCATCAAGCTAAGAAAAGATTCTGAACTCGGGACTCTCATTTTCCAGGTAAGTCCTTAGACAGCTAAACAGTTTATGAAACTGACTCCTCTCTTCCATCTGCACCCCTTTCTCTCAGTTTTCTAAAAGAGGAGAGTGGTCCAGTTCCCTATACCCAGATGGCAACAGAGACACAGATTCTGAAGTATTAGACCATGAATCTCCAGTTCTCAGAGGTGACTGGTTTCATGTCAGCAGCTAACTCCAGGAAAGTAACAGTATTCCCAGTATACCCTTTTTATTGGCATTCCCTGCTAGCTGGTTTACGCAATGCTCCATGATATGTCAGCTGTTGTAAGTCCCACTGCGCAATGCCCAAAAACTTCCTTACATGTTGCTCTCCAGCAATAGCTGAACAGGTTGCGATGGATAGCCTTTCACTCAAAAAAAGCAATTCTAATAAAACTGTGAAGAAAAATGTCTAAGTTAATCAAGCGCACTCCGAATTAAAAAAAACTCAGCTGACAGAGCTAAGATGGTAACTCATTCAGGAGCACAAACTAGCAGCAGGAGCAGGCTGGAGGTAGCAGCCTCTTCAGTGGCATTACTACAGACAGAGAATGACTAATGCTCTGACCCAGGTGTGTGTTCAACTTCAAAGCCAGGATTTTCAAAGCCAGATGTGTTCAGTGGCTTTATCCCAGATCCATGCCACCAGATGATCCAAACACATGAAATCTCAAAAATATATGTACGCTTTGCCCTGCTTTCCTTATGAAAGGGCACTGCGCACAGTTTAGAGGACAACTAGCCGATCAAGTCGCAGAGTGGATCATCTGTATCCACTATTTAGATGCAGCATCTCAAGTCTAGCTCTTCTCAGTGAGCAAAGAAAATATAATGAGCATTTTTAAATTTGATTTCAACATATGGGCCCCCAAATTTACTTGTTTTCTTCACTTTCATCTTAGTGTCTAAAGCTCTTTCTGCCTTTGTGCCAGAAGTCTTTTCTATAAACCTCATGATATGTGTAGGAAAGCAGGAGACTTGGAATCTAGAAACTTTATAATCAGAGTGTTTTACTCACCACTTGTTCACAAGCCTAACAAGAAATCTAAAAGTGGAAGACTCACCTTTTCCCCTAGTCTGAAACACTCTCAATGAATGAAATAACAAAATATTTTTTTTATTTTCTAAAAAGGAATACTAAATCATATACTCTTCTAGCGCAATTCAGAGAAGTAATAAATTCAACGTCAGAAAACTAAGCAGTATGAGGACTTGGGGGTAAGGGTAAATGTACAAATAATATGAAAAATACACTCAGTAAGATACTTTTATATTTAATACTTACATATATTTTCATAACTGTCTATATTTTATTTACTTAAATTGCAAATATTTAAATCTACACAATCTGCATTCCAGCATAAAATACAATAGTTCCATTATCTTGCCATTTATTATATTAACGCTAAAATATTTCACAGTTTTGACAATATCTTTTGTATAAAATACCTGAAACATTCCAGAGCAACATCTTTAAAATGCATATTTAAAATTCATGTTTCAACTTCCTCTTACTTTTTTTATTAGGTCTTCTGGAACATGCTTGTCATTCACCCTACCTGGTAAAATGGAAATAATAAGTAATTTATCAATTTTGAATGAAAAGTATTACAATGAAAGTCCATTATTTTCTATTTTTTTAAACAGAAGTAGCGATGTTAATAATGACTTCCTTCAACCCACTGAGCAGTTTCAGCAAGGAGAAAGTATTTATAACACAAGAAGAGATTACATTTAAATGGTAATACTTTTAAATACACTTTAATGGTTTACTTTGTATATAAACTATTTTCCCCTGCAGATGGAATATACTAAGGAACAACTACGTGCTTATTTTACAGAGTTAAGATACAGATGTACTAATTTTATCAGAAAGACATTAGCCAAGTAGCCAGCCTGAAAGCAGTGTGTCTTTACAGACTCTTACTGCAACAAAAAATCCCATTAGCTAGTATTTTCTGATTTCCTTAGGAGTCAAAGCAGAAAAAGGACTTGTTCAGATCATTCATTTGCAGGGTTGAGGCTTTTAATCTTTACTGTAGGATACAAGAGAAAATAATGAATTTTGATCTTCAGTGATAATCCTAAATCCTACTCCTCACAACCTGTATTATTGCTGAATGTTATAAAGTTGATGCTGTTATAAAATTGTTATGAACAGCTGCACAAGATTTGCTTCATTTCTTTCCCAGTATCACAATACTGACAGAATAATTTTACAAAAGCAGTAGCAACAAAATACTTGTCAACATGATGAAACTGTTGTCTTTTACAGTAAAATTTTTAAGAAATTAAAGAAATTTCAATTAAATCAGCAGGGTGTCTTGTGAAGTATCTAGACACTACTGTGAAGCATTTTCATAAAGTGTTTAGACACTGGTAAATGGTGTGAAATCATCAAGTTACATGATTTAGTAAAGCCTAAGACATCCAAACAGCAGTCACTTCTGCCCGCCAGAAGTCTTGTCCAGATTTACACTCCTTATGTACAACTAAGAAGCTGAAGTGTTACAGTGCAAGGTACCTTGAATTATCAATATTCAATAACTATGTGACTTCATTTCATAGACTCATAAACTAGACATCAGTTTTAAAATAGACTCAAATGATACATTAGACAGTCCAATAAAAATACTGTTATAATAAAAATCAGATTGTTTATGCATTACTTCTAAACGGAGAAGGAATAAAACTAACTTACAAGCAGTTTTAAATCCAATCTAAGCACTGGTAACCATAATGTGTTTTATAGTTATTCAAGTAAGCAATAACAACTAAGTAATAAGGCTTATGCTGTCCACTTTTTATACTACAGGTTTTCGGGTTCCGATATATAGAACAACAAGGTGATAATTATTTAAGAGATCAGCATTCACTCCTTTCTTATGCTTCGTTCATCTCCAGCTGCTTCCCTCGCGGGAGAGCAGAACCGCGGATCAGAACTCTGCACTCGCTTCACACTTGTTTGTACGTCTCATTCACACACAGTCGTATGACACTAACTTGGAAAACAACTCAGTCAACCCCTCTCAGAGCCTGCCTACAGAATGAAAAATACCGTCAGCCCCTTGCAGATCACCCCTGTGAACCGAAATGCCATCGGTCCCTTTGCGGAGCCCGCCTACAAGACAATGCTGTCAGCTATTCTCAGAGCCCACCCACAGAACACCGTGGGGTGCTCTACCTGCCTGCGGATAGAGTACTCCCTCCTGAACCCTGACGGATAATAAAATAGGTTCACAGTCCTTGAGTTTGGATAAAGAACAAATGGCACGAAGAAGAGGAAGAAGGAAGGAAGGAAACAAAGAGGAAAGAGAGGAGAGAGAGAGAGAGAGAGAGAGAGATATAGCTTAGCACTGGGAAAGGAAAGAGGGATAGTCACCACCCTGGATCCCGCAGTGTCCCGTGCGTCCTTCATTGATGGTCCTCAGCAGTCAGTGGTGGGTACACACCCACAGCCTCTGAGAGGGTCCTTTTGTATCCATCCAAGTCAATCTGCTGTGGTCCGTTTGCACTGATCATTTTGTACCCGTCACTTTTCCACCAATGACCTTGGCACATGCGGGTTTCTAAGGTGTGGTCTCTTGGCTGCAGCTGGTGGGTCTCATCCCCTTGAAGTTCGTGACAGTTCTTGTCTGGTCAGTGGTTCCCCAGCTGTCAGTCAGCCGTGGCCAGCCAGGCGGCAGATATCGAAAGCCTTCCCTTGTAGCTAGGTGGGGGTGCTAGGGAAGACTTAAAATGGCAGCGAATTTGCTGAGGCGTCTTAAAAAATGGCAGGGCCGAGTCCCACATTCCACCCCATGGCTCAGAAAATTCATTGGATGCCTCTTGTTGGGCCTGTAGGGGGTTGAGAAAGTGGGTTAGTAGGGAGAGAGAGAAAAGGAAAGGAGGAAGGAAAAAGAAGAAAGAAAAGAAAAGAGAAGAGAGCATCTAAAGAGCATACTTTCCAGTGATTAAGTAATTTTACAATGCTATAAACATTCATCACAGTAAGTGTGCTGAATAATAGAAAACAGGTACAAAAGACATTTAAAATACAATACCTACAACAGTATTATTACAACAAACTTTAACACCTCAACAAGTATTTTACCACTTCAAGAGACATATATTTCCATTATATGTGCAAACTTATCCATATACATCTTTCAAAATCTTGCAAAAATATTTTTAAGCAATAAATTCTGTGCATAAATGATTTATTCAAAGTTTATAGTTTCATCTTTGATATGCGCAGATTTAACAGTTTTTGTGTTTCGGAGGGGTTGGCTGGGGGAGCTATAAAATACATACTAGTAACTGCAGTTTGAATGAAGCGTATTAAGCAAGGAATAATATATGGCAAAAACATCAAAGGGGCAAATGCACATAACAGATAAAAAAACAGCTGTTTTACCCACAGTGCTCCAGGTAACCAGGACCACATATCAAATTCCCACCTGTTCCATGTTTGGACAGGAACGTGTGCCAGTTTACGAATTCCTGATGCAATCTTTAACTACTTCCCCATTGTCATCAATTTTTAGGCAACGGTTAGAGTTGTTTAATTTTCCACAAACCCCTCCTTCCTCTGCCAGTAGATAATCGAGAACCAATCTATGTTGTAAAATTGCTGTCCGCATTTGAGTGGCTTGTTCAGCTAATAAATCTGAGGCTGTTGCCATTTGATTTGTAATGACTTCTTAAATGTCTTGTAATCGAATGATATGATTTAAATTATAGATGGGCTCTCGAGCACCATTGATGGGTTTATGAGGGTTCCAGGTTGCAGGCCCGTAATGTTTAATAATTTGCTCAGGAGGCCATTAATTTTTTCCCCATTTTTGGCTGGAACCACTAGCAATAGATGAGTCAACGGAACATTTGACCCTCAAAAGATCATCATATAATTTGATCCCTAATCCCGATGCAGAAGTACTTGGCAATAAGAAAAACCAGGGGCAAATTACACCTGTATAGCAAGAGCCAGTCCAACTGGCAGGTAATTTTTTATAGGCATGGTTTCCACAAATCCAGAGATGACCTTTTAGGCTGGTACATCATTTGAAAATGGTCCAGTCCAGTTCTTGTTTATCATGTCGCAGCTCCAGTTTCCAAAATATTGGCCTGTTGGAAAAGGTGAGCTGATTGCTTTAGGACACACCATCCTTGGTATCCCTTATTTTGGTGGAAATTACAATTTGCTTCACTCGGTTCCATATCCCACCACCAAACTGGGGTGTTCCACAAATTTCCTTTGTCATCATGCCACCCCCACAGGGGTAGAGCAAATTTCGCACTACAATTCAAATATCCATTGCAATCCAGCCTAAAAGTCCAATCACAATTACTTTGTCCTACCCGTATGCCGTCTGGTTGATTAAGGGATAGCCAACATTTTCAGGGGTATGTTATACAGGCTACTTCGGAACCTAATGCTATAAATTTATTTTCCCACTTGTGTCCCAAAGTGGGAAAAGAGAGGTTACCTGTGGTACTACAGGTGAAAAGAATGGTTGTCCAAAACAGTGCCTGCAATGGTAAACTATGCATCCTATAAATACTAATAAAGCTATAACCATCAATATTATACAAAGGATCAGGATCACCATTTATCTTCTTCCCGACAAAAGCTTTGATTTTGTCCCATGGACTTCGTCTGTCAAAGGAGAAGAAGAGAGAAAACATACTCAGTTCCCAGAGAACTAGAATTAAATCAATATTAAAAAGATTGGACAATAGCATTTGGTGACGGAGCACTGGAACAGGCTGCCCAGGGAGGTTGTGGAGTCTCCTTTTCTGGAGATATTCAAGACCCGCCTGCACAAGGTCCTCTACAGCCTACTGCAGGTGACCCTGCTTCGGCAGGAGGGTTGGACTAGATGACCCACAGAGGTCCCTTCCAACCCCTACCGTTCTGTGATTCTATGATTCTGTGATAGCAGTCTTTCCCAATACTCTGTTATAGGTTCATTTTGTAGGAGAGCTAAACGGGACAGTTCATCTAATTATTGTTCCACTGGCTAGTCAGATTGCCTCTACTTTGATGGGAAGCTACCCAGGCTATGGCAATTCTTAGGATATCTTGCCATTTGTCCTTCTGCCATACATGTATGCGATTTCCCTCCCACCCATTTTTCTCCCAGAAGAAAGCCACTCTATGCACCCCTTAAAGACAGCAAAAGAGTCAGCATAGATATAGGCAGGAGAAGAAGATTGAGCTTTAGGAGAAGAGGATTGAGACCATGCTGGAATAAATTTCAGACTGCAACAAAAATGTCAAACACACCAAATTAAAAGTGCAATCAAACTATAAAGGTAAAACATACACCAAACACAAAGATGTCTTCTCTCAATAACTATGAAAGCAGTAACAATATTATGCCAAATCATACTACAGAAAGAATGCAACACCATGCGGGTAATAAAAATAATTTTTCAAAAGGCGAAACATTTTGTTCTATAGAAAATAAAAAATCTGTTTGAACAAAGCTTTCAAGCAGAAAGGTAGTGCAAGTTCACCAGTATGTCATAACTGTAAGTCTTAATCTTCTTGAAAAACATCAAAATAGAAGATCTCCCTAGGAAATATAACAGCCAAACCAAACAGTTTTGAAGAACCATTAGTCAGCCTTGCCTGAAGGCTCATTTGTAATAGCCTACCACAAACAAAACTAAGTGGAGCCATGTCTGATCCAAGAAATTTAGTTCCTTTATTAGATTAATTCCTGTTTGACTTGGATCACGTATTTTTCTTTATTTGGATTCCTTTTGATTTATTTTATTTCAAGGTGCTGAAACTCCAAACTGGATTTATCCATGTTGGCAGTCCAATGTATGGGTTATGAAAGTAGATCCTCCAGTTTGTCTCCAAATCCATTTTAACTCCTTTCACAAGTGTAGGGTCATCTTTATACTAGATACTCAAGGCAGATATGCAATATGACAGCAAAGATAGAAACCAGGGAAATAGATGTCTTTGACTGTAAAAGCTCTTGAAAAGTTGAGAACATTTCAATTATTTATCTGGGACGATAAACAAGATACCCACAGTAGGATTCCAGTTCTGTTAATTTGGAGCACCTCGTAAACATACGCCAGTCTCCCAAAGATTTTCATTCATCTACTTTCACGCTATGTCCCAAATGCAACTTTTGTAATAGCCAATGCTGGTTTCCTTGAAGTTCCTCCTCATTTTCCTCTTGAAGGAAGAGTGAGAGCAGGTTGCATTGTCAGCTGCTGCAGTTAGTTAAGGTTGTTTGTAAATCCTGGTTAATGTAAACAAGTAATTCCATTCATGTCTCAGTCTCCCATCCATGAGAAACTAACAATTTATGAAAAATCTAAACCCTTTTTTGTACCTTAAAAAGTTAGTATTTTAGGAAAAAAAGTAATTATCTAGTGTCTTGACAGTTGCACCATGAGTGAATAAGGATAATACCTTCTCCACTCTCCCCACCCTGACACTTACAAAGGATGCATGCCAGATTAATGGGATCACCAATTCTGGACCCTCCATCCACTGTCTCAAAGGTGATGGTTTTCATGACAGATCTGTAACAGATCCTGATCAGGCATTATTTTCCATCTTACAAGAATAAGGTGTCTCTTCACTCAAACCTGCATTCTTGCAAAAGCGAATCTCAGCAACTTCCTTTAGAAACAACCTCTTCAAGCCAAAGATACGATTCATTCTCTAGACGTTGAAACAAGACTAGGTCATGCTTTAACATTTTCTATTATTTTGTAACTGAGGAAGTAATAATAGTGATCACTTAGTTTTCACTCCAAGACTGGAAAAGGATTATTCGCTACACATTTGCCTGTTGTAAAATCACTGGTCTTACGCTACACAGAGAATCTAGCACAGATACCTTTTACACTGATCTCCATTACCCTTATCAAAGATACCTGGTTTGGAAAATACAGAAATACTCATGTATTCAGGAAATTAATCACTCTATTCACTTTCAGTAACAGAGGCTCCAACTTGGAATACCAGACTCTTGTTTTAATTACTAAAATCCAAAATGGCCCAGCAGTTGTTTTTGAACACACACGCTATTGAGTTCATGAGAATCAATAAAAAGGGTCATGTAAAAAGTTAAACTGTGTTTTTAGGAATACTGTTTGCCTACAAAGATCTTCATTACTTGACCTCTCTTCCCATCAAGTGGAAACGCTAGTGAAAAGGAAGGTGCAATGCCTATCATATATGTAGGGTCTGAGGCATCACGAAGATCACAGATATGCACATATTTAATATTTTATCTTAGCTAAGCCACTTGCCAGAGTCACATTTAGGCAGCAACCATAAACAGCAGGCAAACAGTTCTGCAAAGGAACCATAATTAGTAGTGTATATAAATGTGTCATTATTAAACAAGGAATGAAAATCTTTAGTAGAAGTATCTATCAAGTCAGAAATCCTGAATGAATATCTGGGCAGAACTTATCAACTCACTGTGATCACTGAATTACAGAATAATTTTTCAGAGCCTCCAGAGGTCATCTAGTCCAATTCCCTCCTTAAAGAAGAGCCAACACAGACCAGATGCTCAGGATCCTGTTCACCTGAGTTTTTAATATCTCCAGGGACGAAAATCCCACAGCCTTTCAGGGAACTTCTTCCAGTGTTTGACTACTATTATGGTAAAAAATTTTCCTAACATCCAATAATTTCTCATGTTGTAACTTATGCCTGTTGCCTCTTCTCCCTTCACTATTCACCTCTGTTAACAACCAGCATATGTCTCTCTTCTTAGGTAATTGAATAGCGATGATGTCACCCTTTAGCTTTCTTTTTTAAAGGTTGAACAAATCCAGTTGTCACAGCCTCTTTTTGCACATTATGACCTCCAGCCCTCAAATTGTAGTATCATAATAAACTGAGCTATATCCCCAGTCCTCAGGAAAGGTAATCTGAGCGAGGGAGAATATATTTGCTTACCCATTCTTAGAAAGCACTCTACACAAAAAAATCATTTATTACCTGTCTTCTGACAAATATTCACCCTCACAAAATTAGGCTAAGGAATGAACACTAGCAGAGGAGCACGTTTTTTCAAAATGAAAATAGTGTACCAATTTAGGTATTAAATTATGAAATAGATACAGCAGTTGAACCAAAAGCTATAAAAACAGGGAACTGATATCAAGTATTTCATAACTGTCTTGTCCTGCAGAACAAATGTATAAAGATCATTTCCTTCCAAAAGACGAAGCATTAGGTTCTCCATTTTACTAGTGTAATCCCCCCCCCAAATAATATTAATTGCAAATGAAATGCATCCATTGGCTGCACAGCTAGACACTGCAAACTGTGGAGGATCGCTTTAGATTTAAATTACATCAAGAAACTGCTAAGGAAGTGCCCAGGAACAAAAGTGGTCTCAGTAGTTACAACATCAATTGTAAAAAATACTTGGTGTATTTTTATGGATTAATTTTCCAGATTGGCAATATTATAAAATTACACCCATAAAAAAAAAAAAAAAAAACCTTGAAAGAACAAGGAAAAATATTGTTAAAAAGAAAACATAATATTGTCACCAGAATAACTGGATACAAGCATGTCCATGAACAAATTTAGGCTGGAAATCATGTTTTTAACCACTAGATTAGTGAAAATCTGGAACCAAAGGAGCAGAGCAAAAAGTAACACTTTTTTCTTAAAATAAAACTTGATCATATCACAGAAAGGATTCCTATGACGTGGTTTAATATGACAGTAGAGAACTGGTAACACTTGTCAGCATCAGTCAGCAGCTGAATTTCTTTTCACTTGTTTCTTTCGCTGAGAAACCCATTCCTGAAAGTTTCTTTTAACACAGACAAAAAGCAGTATCTCCTGATGGTTCTGCCCATGCACTCTATTCAATCTTCCCAATATACCAAGTGCCTAGAGAATAAATTACTTAAAGATTTAAACAAAATAATTCTTTTCTTAATAAAATATTTTTATTATTAGATACGAAAAGTTAGTACGCTGCTACTTGTTAAGTTAGTTCCTTCCAATGGTGTTTTCATTAGAGTTTCTGCTTTAGAAAAGAGACTTCACGACTGAAGAATTTCATACGCATAATTTAACTAAATGTAAGTTTTAGAAGCAGTGGTTTGAACCACTCAAATAATCACATGTCCTTTTGAAGAAAGCCTAGCTGGACTGCATCCATGCATGACCTTACCAAAGAGTGTCTGACGATTCATAATTTTTGGTGGAACAAAAAATTTCGCTCAATAGATGTGTCTGTTAAATATACAGAAAATATATCAGAAAGCTACTATAGAAAACTCTGAAACATTATGGTGTATAATATTGGAAGTTGTAGATGTGAAGGTGCGTTCCATCAGACTAGTACATAACTGTTTCTCTCTGCTCATAGTATCATACTGAAAGAATTACGTGACTGAAACTAGATTCAGCACAGGTAAGAAAATAGGCTTTTTAACAGAGGTAAGTTGCTTCACTATGCCTTCACTCTTTGCCAAATGTCTTTCCCCACAAATTTTCAGAATTGTTTCCCAATTCATGATTATAAAGGAAATAATATTTGCACAGTGGTGGACAGAAACATTTGACTTTACCTCCAATATGATGAAAGATTGAGGATTTTCATTAAAAATCTACTATTTAAACAATTATCCATGTATCTGGCTAGAACAGTATAATATCTGTACACAGTTGTTTTTCCACAATCTTTCAGAAGCCTTGGCTACAACAGAACATACCAGTTTATCTTTTGCTGCATTTGTGACTCCCTATTTCGTAATGCATGGCAATTAATTCCAGACAATTCAAGATGATAATCACTTTCACGTAGGCTGGATTTAACTTTACTACTACCCAATTATATTTGTATAAAAATCAAGTAGCTTCAGGAATTGCTCACAGAATTTCAAAAACAGCAGAAAGCAGATTATGCATTTATTAGTTACATTTAAGTCCAACATTATACTCATATCCATGAATTAATCAGCACATTTTTTCGGATCAGATGATATCTAAATGCTAGTATTACAAGAGGCTGAAAGACAGTTCTATCTCCTAAGTCACTGAACGTGTGAATATGGGAACTTTCCTATTTGGTGGTATTGAAGTTACCCATCATTAAGGATTGAATCATTTATAAATATAATGCATTCTGATTGTATATTTCTTATTTTAATTAGCTGAAGTTACCATTTAACTGATTTCCTTACAGCTAGAAACTGGCTCACAGTATTGATTACGTAATTTCCCTCTGAGGAAACTACCAGGGCCTTCATCAACAAACAAAATAAATGTATACTACTCATAAGAAATATATCAAAAACCCAATGTCTCAGTCTTTTTATGAGTTCTAATATTGTAACAAAACTCAAAAATTTTAAAGAAAATCTTCACATTCAACTAAATAAAGACCTACAAAAAAAAATCTTATGGTGACATAAACCATTGCCAAAATATAAATTAAGATAATAAAGGTAAGATACAAAGAAAAAACTTACATGCTGACAACCAGAAATACCCTAAATAATTCCCAATGAACAGTCAACTAATTACCATAATACCAGATCATTACAACAGACAAAAGAATTATATTGGTGTTTAACATGCGATCTACATTGTAATTCCCAAGGATGGATACTTCAGGATATACCTAAATATCCAATTAAATTCTGCTGCATGTAAACTCTTACTGTCCCTGACAACAACTAGTGAATCTCAGCTACAGATTATAAAAAGAAATAATATTCATTGTTCTGGCATCTGTATTAGATCTGTGCTTATTTCTTCACATTAAAAAATTGCATACTCTACCTTCTATTCTTCTGACACTAAAGTAAATAAATAAATAAATTTGTTACTTATGCATTATTGAGAGGAAGTTTGATAAGAAGACACCAACCGAAAACATCTTTTCCTGCATCAAATCTACATAAAATCTTTCATGCTCATTAATTTCAATGAGTAATCAGAAGTCATGCACTGTCAGTTAATTAGCCATTAAAAATAATAATTGAGGAATTGTGTGTGAAGTATAAAAATTAAAATGAAGCTGCAAAAATGAGAGGTAAAAAAGAAAAGTGACATTTATCCCAATATAATTTAAACAGTTCTGCAATAAGCATAAAAGCTATTGGTAACTTTCACTTTCCCCATATCCTGACCAAAACTCAACATGAAAATAGCAATAGTAAAGGTCTTTTAAAAATGCAACCAATACTTCAGCTGTATTTTCATAAAGTAATCAGTTTGGATTAGTCATCAACACACAGTAGCAAGACCTCATCAGAAGTGCTAATTTCAGTAACTTTTAAGACACAGAAACAGTCCTTCACCACAAATTAGAAATAATAATGCTTAAAACAGTAACAAAGAAAAAATAGCATGTACATCTTAAGGTAAATTATAATCAAAGACAGGAACTTTTTAATAAATTTAATGTCACTGCTGCAGTACTCAAGCTGAGAAATAGAATATATTATGCTAAAGGTAGGAAAACAAGTAAAATCCTAAATCCCATTTCTGCTGTTTTCATTCTGAACCTGTACAGTCTAATATAATGCCAATAAAGTTACCAGTGAACTGTAAGTTGAAATGTTTTGCTTTGCAGCAGAGGCCATGATTCAGTTCAGATGATTTTATGTGCCTCAGCTAGAAGGTAAATTGCTCTAGTCTTCCTCTGCAGTCAAGAGAGAGAAAACAGGCAGCTCCAGAAGGGACATTTCATTCCTCACAGTTGTGTATTCTCTGTAAGAAAGTAGTTCTGTTAAATGCATTATCCATTCATACAGTATATATTCCCTCTCACCCAAGCCAGAGCCATTTAGTAGTACTGCAATGGTTCTACCATGTGTAAGCTACCACTCCACCTTCTCCACACATAGTGCCACTCTAGTATTCATTGAAATATGACCACAGCTTAGGAAGTATAAGGGCTTCTGGAAGATGTTCACCTCGGGCATAGTAATCTGTATTTCCAAATTAAGGCAAGACTGTCTGAAATTGCAGAAATTTTCAACATAAGCTTTTAAAATTCAAGGCAGATAAGCTGATGATACATAACAAAGATTCATCATCTCCTCACTGAAAGGGAGATCTGTCTTTTCCTTTGTACAGAACATAGTAGTAGTAGGGGTAATCATCACTTAAACATTACGACGTAGGGGCAATGATTCCAGTACTTTTTCCAAATGATTCACATCTCAAAAGCTTTGAAGTGTAAATGAGGCTTTATATTCTTTGAGCAATACGGACCAGCACCACAATCGACACTGCAGGTAGGTAGTAGTGCACAGTACATCCCGTGGTCCTGGTGGAATATATGCCTCAAAGAAGACTTTTTACAAATGCTAATCAGGCTCTATAACCACTGTAAGGAGGTTCAGATTATATCCAGAATGGAGACTCACATTAACATCCTGTTTGGTTGGTGTGAAGCTTTGTTTGTTATATATGTACATGCAGTCAAATATAAAAATTAACCTGACTGCAAAGGAGCAAGAGTTTCAGAGGTGCCAGACAAGAACTTAAAATTGTCTAAGGAGAGACAAATGAAGGAATCAACACCATAATGAGTTGAAATGGTGGTTAGAAAGATGAACTTTGGCAAAAGCTATGTTCAATTCACTCCGGCAAATTCTGAGGTGTGACTTCTATAAACTAGTCTTTATGCACTGAAGATTGTCAGAGTTGCCCAGACTGCTTGAAACCTGATCACAAGAAACGCTTTTACTGACCAAATCCCTAGCTATTGGAAAAGTATAACTTCTGTCCTCTGGAGGCATGCAAAAACAGCTGTTGTGACACTTGCGAACACTCTTAGTATCACAGATCGGACACAAAAGAGCAGTTTCTTAGATTACCATGAACTACCATGAAACACTTGGATTATAAAGTGGTTTGATTCACCACCATTTGCAGTGTCACGAATCAGGTCACAATATCTGCTTCACTGATTTAATTAATCCACCTTCTATATAGGCCATTTCAAGTTCCATAACTCATCAAACTGTAGGAGTACAACAATGCACCCTGGAATCCTTTTTGACATCCTAAATACAACAAAGAGAGGCATAGACCTTTCCGAATATGTCCTAACCTTTATATCTCCTGACAGCAAGGCTGAGACTGCTCTTTTTGAAGTAGTTGCCAGTGCGAGATCCTTCAGGGACAGGTGGGAAACTATGAAAAAAGACCCCGACTGAAGGATCTGGGAATGGCTACCCACTGTTAGACTGAAGGTTTAGGAAGAAAGGTTCATTCTAAAATGGCTAGATGGTTTGGTAAATCTATGTAAAATGTACATGCAAATAATAACAGCACTGAGAGGATTTAATGCAGTCTCAAATGGAGTGCTAACTAACGTGCCCTGCTTCCCAGCAGCAGGCAAGGTTAGTGTATATGCTGAAATTATCCAGCAAGAGAAGTTCCAAGGAAGATCTCATAATTCTAGCAGACAAATCCCTACAGAAAGAGAAACCAATGGAGAAAGGAAGATATAATGATAAAGATTCCAGTTCTTTCTAAAACATGTGCTAAGCCTGAGCACTCTATTCTGAAAAAAAGAAATATTTAAAGGACATTTGTACTGGGTCTGGCTGGCATACAGTTAATTTACTTCACAGCAGCCTGTATGGTGCTATGTTTCAGACTGGTGAGCAAACTAATGTTGATAACACAACAGTGTCTTAGCTATTGCTGAACAGTGTTTGCACAGCATCGGGGCCTCCTCCATTTCTCACCCCAGTGAGTAGACTGAGGATGGGCAGGAAAATGAGAGGGAACACAGCCAGGACAGATGACGTAAACTGACCAAAGGGATATTTCATACAATTTAATATCATGGTCAGCAACAAAAGCTGGAAAGGAGATTTTCCAAGGTAGCAGTTGCTTGGGGACTGACTGGAATTTGGTCTGCCAGTGGAAAATGGCTGGTTTTGTGTCACTTGTGGTTCTTTTGTTGTTGGGAGGGGTGCATATTAAAAATACTGTCTTTATCTTGACCCATAATTTGGGGTTTTTTCTCGCTTTTGCCCGTGCAGCTTTCCAAAGCAGTCAGATTGGGAACGGCAGAGTAAAAGCACTCAATGGCTCAAGAGATAACCTGATGGGAGCAACACCTTATCTCTCTCTTTCTTGCATCTTAAGGGTAGGATGTGTTCCTCTTTCCATTAGTATTCTCACAGTGAGGACAGGAGAATGGTATCTAAATACACACATCCTCTCTGAAATGGTGTCCTGTGACACTGACCTGTGCAGACAGGCAATCATCTGATGTGCAGGTTCCAAGGCCAGAGTTTAATAAAAACGGACTGTCTCTGAAAGGCAATACAAACATTCAGCAAGATCACATTTCTTACAGGAATCCTATAGATGTCAACTAACAGGCTATTTCTCTGATTGTCTTGAATTATGGTTGAATGAACCCTAATTAAAAGATGGTGGTCTTAGTTAACTACCCCATACATCTCACCATCTATTACTCAGGAACAAACAATCCTTTAGATCCTTTGGCAACAGATATGTAAAAATGATCTCTTTAAAAGAACTTCTGACAATATAAAAGGATAAAGCAGGTCTAACAACCAGAATGCACCAAGCAATTTTAACTGTGAATCTAATCTGTGTAGCTTTGGAAAAAATGCAGTCAAATTAGAGTCTCAACTGAAGTGAAACTGATACTATCTGCATGAAAACTTAGTACGAGTTCTAAGAGAACAACAGTTCAGATGTTAGATTCTGAAATGCCCTTGTTCTCCTAGACAAAGTAATTGCTATCAAAAACAAACAACAGAAAGAACACCTTGACTAGGGTTTTCCTATTAAGAAAATTAGCACTCATTTTAAATCCTATTATGGTACCAGATTTTTTAACTAGGGGAAAAAGTCTTATAATGCCATAAGCCTACCAGTTGCAGAATATGAGACTGTACAAAAACTTTTAAACAGAGGAAGCTGAGTAAAATAACCATCAGATTAATTCTGACTAGACTAATAAAAATCTTCAGACCCAATAAACAATGTAGCATGACAAGCAGACAAGTTAATAACTGTGTGGCATAAGAAAAGCTACAAAACTGACAAAAAAGACTGAATACTGTCATTTCTAAGGATGCATTTAACCTTAGATGATCTGTCTTCTTTTAACTCTCAGAGCCATCAAACATCCAAGCCATGATATGAAACTGGCTCAAATGTATTATCCAAGTTCTACAAAATCACTGTCTTCAAAGGTAAGGAAAGTGACTGTTGATTCTAATGGCTTCTAACTGGACCAACGCTAGGATTAATTAATCCCTAAAGTAGGATTAATGAGCTCTTGCATCCTTCTGTAAGCATGGTCAGTGCTTACCCTAACTTCCAAGTCCTCTTTCAGTGTAGGCAGTTAAATGGAAAGATCTGACAAGAGACACCGTGAGAACAAACCTCTTGAAAGTTCACAGATGTAAACTAATTTCTCTTAAGAAGCCATGTTATTTTGAAAAGCATGTAGATTTCCAAAATCCAGAATTCAGCTCCAAATCTGACCTTTCTATACCCAGAAAGTAACTGTTGTACAACCTGCTTCCTGTAGGATTATTTCTAGAAACTTCCTCTGGATTAAGGTCTTTTTGACCTACTCAGCCGGAGGTGGACTTGCAGGAGTCTGGAGTTCATGTATGGGAGCCAAAAGTACCATAATAACAGGCAAGGAGGATTTTGAGCATGATGAAAGTAGGCAATGTCTGTAACAGGTTGTGTTTAGTTCAGAAGATCTCAGAAGAAACTCCAGAACTCACCTAAAATCACATATACAAGTCTCAGTTGCCTAATCACTGGCATCTAGTGCCCTTTCAAATCCCTGTGGAATCTGAGCCACACAACAGGGGAGTTCCAGGACTTCTGCAGCAGCAGCTGGAGGACAGGCAGGATACACTAGAGGATTTCAAACAGCAGCAGATGTCTGTAAGAATCTAATCTCAGAAGTCTATACTGGCAGCAGTAACAAACTGTTCTGATAAAATATTCAAGATGTGGAAAGATGTCTCAGTAGCAAAGAAATAGGATGAACATTGTACACAACAGAAAACACAGAAAAGCAGCTTGATTCAGCCAGCTGACTGCGGAGAACTGGAAGGGAAGTATATGCCATGCCTCTTTTGTAGTAGCATAAACCCCAGGAACAGGAGGAATGCTTGGGGCATTTTCAGACTGCATGTGGAGACACTGCCTGTGTAAAAGCAAATCACGGCACGAAATGCAGATGTACTAAAACTGCTTGCATCTAAGCAGGAAGGGTAGATAACCGAGGCAAGGCAGTTTGAGGAGATGGCTGGGCTTGACCACAAACTCAACATGAGCCACAGAAAAAATCACTGTGACCCAGCTGTGATGTTGAGAATAAAAGATGGGAGCTGAGGTTCATATTCTTCTTTTTTTAGACTAGATGTGTCACATATGGAGGAGATGGAGAAGAAATGCATCCCCACTGTGGCTGCTGAGGCTAAAAGCTCCAACAAATGCACTTATGTACATTCTCTCAAAAGAGAAATAAATTGTCTGAGACAAATAGAAGAGAAAGTAGCAAAAGTTTTGGTGGTTTTCAATATTTCAAACAACTGTGATTCAAAAAACCAAAAGGAAGATGTTAACGTGGTTGCAAAAATCGGGTTCCAAACTAAAGAGTTAATCTAACAGAAAAGCCTACTCAGTCTGTAAGGCCTTGAACAGCAGGTTCAACGTAAATCAAGAAAGAGAGGACCATATTTATAGAATAAAACATGCTAATAATTATAAAATAGTTTCTACAAATAGGAAAGTACAGTTTTCTGTGGTAAACACTGTTCTGTTCTGCAGTCTGCAGTTCTGAACTCTTAAATTTTTTGATCAATATGGAAGCAGAAAATATATCCATTTCTTAATAAGCATAGGCCCTGAGATATATCTGGGAAAACAACGTAACAAAGTTTAGTGTAATGTTATTTTTTATTTGTAGCTTTCAGGAACATTTCTGATGCCAGATAAACACTTTAAAGACATGGATAGATCTGAATGGAACAGTTGCCTAGAAAGACCCAGGAAGAATAAGCGACTCATTTTGAACTTAGACTAAGTAAGAGGGGTGTTTTTTCTAATCCCTGTAAGATTTTTGTTTCATAAAGGCTTTCCAAAAGAGGAAGAAGTGCAGATACTGATCCATTAATAATTAGAGGAAGGATCCTAAATATAAAGGAAAAGATATATTATCATTTCTAATTCAGATGAAAGATTTCTAAGTGTGAAAGGAATAAACTTCCATTAATATTCTGGGAACTGAAGAGCATTATCTAAATAGGTAGAACTTGTTTCTTTCGGTTTACTTGATTTCTCTGGTGGTACACTACAAGGTCACCATGTGACTTACCTTATCTTTTTGTCTACGAACTGAACATTATCAAAACCAAATAATAATTAGTAGAAATAGTTGATTCATGAATCTAGCTGAACTTATATCATCTGTCTATTCAAATATAATTTGAAATCCTGTTTCACATGAAACATCAGTTAATCTTGTCTTTACTAACTAACACTTGCCTATTTTATTTTGCTGACCTACCCTCTGCAGCTGTGTCAGTCTCCTCATTGATTTCTATAGCCTTGTGTATTAATTGTTGCATTAAAGCTGTAGTTTACTAGGACATCCATTTCTTAGAGTAAAACATGGCCTACTACAATGTTCTGGAAAATCAGTCCAATTACTATTATGTAATCTTAAATCTTGATACACAAGGTCATGTCTTCTTGTTTAGTATGATACGATCGTGTATGAGTTGAACTCATGGTTCCAGCTGGCTGGAAGCATGAACTCAGTTAATGTACCATTGACTACACTGAGGTTACACCTACAGGAAAAAACTAAATATACATCTTAAGGAGTGTTAACTCAGAAGCTTGAAAAATCCTGCTTTTTATAACAGGTGATTCTTCATATATTCCATGTAGAATCAGAGTGGAACATCATAATCTGGTGTGTGCTATGTAAATGATCTATGAATAAAGAGAGTGATAAACTGCCAGATTGAGCAATTTTGATAGTGTCTTTTACCTGTGAACAACTCCTAAATGAAGAAACGCTTTTTCATTAATTAGGCCACTCTTTTTGGAGTATAACTGAGTATGAGAAATTTTATAGGTGACTTGATCATCTCTACATTGGGTAAAACACTTCCAAAAGGCAAAGAAGGTATTTTGCCTAAGTAAAGAAAGTAATAAAAACCAAAAAGACAAAAGGCATTAATTTGACAAAATGATGTAACCTGAATCATTATTAGTACTGCCACTTAGATTTCAATAGTTCATTTTAAATCTTACTCTATTTCATTAGTTCAGTCATAAAAATACAGGATCATATCCTAAATATGCCTCTGTCTGACATGATGGATGAGTCAACAGTGAAAGATGTTGTTCTTCAGACTTCAGCTACATTCTCTTCATGTTGTCCAAAGATGATCTCATGATTCCTAGCAGAAATAAGGTACAGTTCATTAAAACAGTTAGCAAATCAACTGTTTTCTTCATTGCAGTCCACAGCAGATGTTTCTTCTCAGTCTTGCAGAGAGACTGTAACCATTTTTGACCCTCACTTTCAGAAGAACAGATCAGTTGGTATTGTTTTGCTTACCTTGACTCTATGAAGGCTTTCAACACTGTCTCCCACACTAAGGCTTTTGACATGGTCTCCCGTAACATCCTCATTGACAACTTGAAGCACAGACTAGGCAACTGGACAGGAGCTGGGATGAACTGTCGAGCTTTAAGGCTTGTGACCAGTGACACAAAGACCAGATGAAGGCCAGACAATAGTGCTGGACCAACCCCAGCGATCGATACTGAAACTGATACTGTGTAACTTCTTTATTAATGACAACGGGGCAGAGCACTCCCTCTACAACTTTGCAAACAATGCAGACTTGACCAGAGTGGTGGATAATGCCCAGTGGGTCTGCTGACATTCAGAGGGACATTCACAGACTGGACAAATGGGGTGACAGGAACCTCAGGAAGTTCAACAAAAGGAAATGCCAAGTCCTGTGCCTGGGGAAGTATAGCCCCATCCAACAGCACAGGCTGCAGGATGACCAAGTTGTAGAACACCTTTGCAGAAAAGTCCCTGGTACTTCTGGTTGAACATGAGCTAACAGTGCCCCCTGACAGCAAAGAAGGCCAGCAGCCTCCTGGGAAGCAGCAGGCAAGGCATTGCCAGCGGGTCAATGGAGCTGATCCTCAACACTGCTGATACCATAACTGAGTGTTGTGTCCAGTTCTGGACTCTTCAGTACAACAGAGACATAACCATACTGGAGCAAGGTCAGCAAAGAGCCACAAAGATGAGGAAGGCATTGGAGAATATGTGTGATAATGAGGAGAAACTACAGGAACTGTTCGGTGTAGAGAAGTGAAGGCTCAGGGGCATCTTATCACTCCTGATGGAAGCATTAAAGTAAGCAAACTCTTTGCAGTGGCATCTAGTCACAGGGCAGTGGGTGCAAAGTGAAAGACAGAAAAATCCACTAAAGTGTAAGAAAAAACTTTTACGGTGAGGATGGTCAAACACTGGAACTGGTTGCCCAGACAGACTGCAGAGTCTCCATCCTTGGAGAAACTCAAAACCTGACTGGGTATGGTGCTGAGCAACATGCTCTAGTTGATCCATCTGTGAGTAGGTGTTTGGACTGGATGACCTCCAGTCAACCTCTCCAATCTCAACAATTCTGTGATTCTATATGATTTTGTATTAATGGCAGATTCTGTAAACCCATTTCTTATTTTCCGACTTTTCCTTTTCTTCATTCTCTTCTTTCTTCTAGTATTTCTTTCCCTTTCAGCATAAACTCTTCTCCTAAATCCAGATTCCACTAAATCAATAGAAAAATACTTAAATTATTTTCATCTTCTGTGTTTAATACAACAATCTCCTTCCCAGCAATTATACTTTCTCATTAAAAAAAAAAATGGTAAAGCCATCTTCCTCAGCCCACAGCATTACACATTCATTCTCCTTGAACCTACTCATTTCTTCCCATTAATCCACAAGTTTAAGTTTCTTTCATACCTTCTAAAGATTATCCAAAACTCACAACCCGTTCAAACATCAAAATACTTCCCTTTCCTACATCACTAGTGACACCATTCTCATTATTTAATTTTCATTCATTTTTTATTAATTTTAAATCATTAAATCTTTGCACTTTTTTATAGTGCATCTCAGCTGAAAATTCCTTGCAGTTTCACCTATTACATTTCTACTGGTAAATAATTTCCTAATAACCTTTTCTGTTTTGAAACTGTGACACAAATACCTTACATGTTTACATCACATGCAAACATTTTCAGCTACTTTATACAATTCTTATTTGTAATTGCTTTTGAGAGTTCAATCTTGCGTTCATTCTTCTATCCAGTCTCTCAGTCAAAATAATAATGAAGCTTAGAACCTGATCCGACCCATAAGAAAGTATGTAAAAAATAAGTTAACTTCTACCGTACGAACCCAGCATTTTACATGCAGGTTGCCTTGTCTTGTAACATAAAAAAGGATTGCACAGAAGACAGCATTTACAAATTTACATCTGAAAGAAAAAAACTACTTCAAAAGGGATTTTGCAATGAATAAAATAACTTTAAATATTGAGCATCTTTCTTCCCCACTTTTCTTTTGTGTATGTGTAATGTAATAATATACTTTGTTGCTTCAAGATCAAGGCAACATATTTTCATCACCTGTTTAGTTTGTAAGTGGTGTAATACAACTTCCCATAAAGGTAAGAATAGTGTGGCAAGAAAAATGCTTTCCAGGAACATGTATTCGTTTTTTTTAGGCTTTAGGGAAAAAAAAACGCCTGGGGTAAGTCCTAGCACAGTGTGTCAAATTTCTGCCAAGAGCAAGTATTTATGTCTGCATGCCACTTTAAAACAACTTCTTGAAGTAATAAAGATTGAATTCGGAAGAAGTTTGGGGCCATCTAGTGGAACTTTCAGTAAAATCATGTAAAGCCTGGAGATCACATACTAAAATTCACAAGTATTTGGTTTGCCAGAAAAAGGGGACCCATTCTTCATTTTTAGTAGTTTTTTCCTCAGATATACTAGTTAAGTTGACATAACTTTTGCTGGTCAAGTTTAAGAAAAAAATAGCTATCCGAAGAACTGCAAAATACAAAACTGCAGAATGATCCTCTGAGGGCTGATTTAGAAACTTCATCTCTAGAAACCTATAAATCCAGGATAGACAAGGAAAATATGTAGCATAGTACAAGGTACGGCAGCCATGGGCATTAACTACATGACCTAAAGACTCTTTTTCACCTCTAAATTCTGTTCTTTTAATTTGCCAGTGGAAGATGTATAGTGTTCAAGAATTATTCAATCAAATAAACACACACTTCCTTTCCTTGAAGAAACAATTTGGATCTTATCTCAGAGATATTCTTCAATTTGCATTTTTAACCTTAGATCTTGATTTTGACATTGGAATCCTGGGTGACTGATTCATTACAGAAAAAATAAATATTTCAACATTGGCCTCATGTCAACATTTCCTATATTGCATCTGCACTCTGAGAACTACCTTAGCTTTGTATTTATTTCTGGGTGCAATGTAAAGGTTACTGGTTTTAATGTGCAAGCCTTTCTATGTGATTTATCATTATTATTTCAATTATCTCCACAATACAGTCCCAGATAAGATCATACAAAGCTTTGGGGTTGACAGTCTACTCACATACAGAGAGAATGCACACCATCATCAGTGCTGTCTTCAGGCATAGTATAGTTGTCTAAGTCTACCAATTTTCAGTTAATGATGAGAACACCTTTGTTTTCCCTGAGCTTCTCCCATAATAGACAAGTTTTTAGGTGGAGATAATAAAAAAGGTCATACAAAAACAGTTTAATTAAAGCATGAGCCCATAAAATCTGCTGAGCCTTTTGTTATCTCTAGTTTTGTAACTCATTAGAATTACCTGCATGCACACACTGTCATAACAACAGATTGAATTACTAGGAGTTAAGTTGAAATCATATTAAAACTGAGATAATCAACTTTTATAAACTTCTACAGGTAGTCTTTTCTCTAGTTATACCACTTTGAATGCTCATCACTTTAAATAATAGCTTCTTCATTAAAGAAGTCTTAACATGAAGCATGGACAAACAAGATACTATCATTTTATCTGCTTCATATCCTACACTTTACTCCTCCATTCTTGCACAGTTGAACTGTTATGGTCTTGCTGTGTGGGAAAGCGTCACAACTCCAAAGAAGGTGACTTTGCTTGAGTTTTGTTATACACGTTACTTGAGTAATGGAACTTGTTGGTAAGAATCGTAGCCACAGTACACCCCTTTGTACACCCACGCAGGGTGACCACAGGCACATGGAAGATAAATGTGAATTACTATTCTGGTTTATTATTCAGGTTAATTATAGAAAGTTTATGGAATATAGGACAGAAATCTATAGGAAATCAGTCTTCATTATCAGTTCACAGAATTAATTGCTCATATTCTCCATTCAGAACAATCCACTGTTTTAGATATCTCTGTGATGCTTTGTGATTCTGAGATTTATTTCTAAATAACCCTTGGATTAAGTGTCATATTGCCATATTGTCTACTATGTATACAAATTGTATCACATAATTTTTCCAAATATTATATAATGCTTTTTCTTTATTCCACTAGCACAAAACAATTCTGCATTGCAATACATTGTCACCCTCGACTTCCTTTCTTCCTTAAGAATACTTTGGAAAACTTAGGTCTCCCGTCTTACCAGACAAAATCAGAATAAAATAGAATAGAATAGAATAGAATAGAATAGAATAGAATAGAATAGAATAGAATAGAATAGAATAGAATAGAATCATTACGGTTGGAAAAGACCACTAAGATCATCAAGTCCAACTGTCAATGAATTTTAAATTCATAGTATCTGAATCAAGACAGAAATTGACCATCCCAAACCACACCTGGTTAAGCAGAGTTTCACTACAAACATTCAGCTTTTACCTGAACATAGATATTTGGGAGTTTGTATATACTGTTAGAGTAGAAAACTTAAAACCAAATGTAAATGCCTGATCTATAACATACTTACTTGATATTACATGGCTTATTATAGATAAATTGCCATCTGGAAGGCAAACGGGTAGTACTATGAATTATTGGTTTAATCTGCAGAAAAAATAAATTGTACATCATTAGCTGATGCAAGATGTTTAAAATATTTTCTTCTCAGAAACATGCCTTAAATATAAACACTAGTCCCAGTTTCAAATACTATCTTTGTTCAGTGCAATATGTTACTTGTCCATATTTTGGAAAAGCTGTCATACTCGAGGAATCCCAAGGTTTTTGCTATTTCATGTCATCTAGCCTCAAAAATGTGTGTTATATTCATTCACCGTTTATCCAAAGGACGACTCTGTTCTGAAGCAGTTGCCACAATTTAATCAACCAGAGAGATCACCGTCAAATGGCCTGATAAGCTTTCTCCCCTGAGAAAATAAGCTGCCACCACAGCATTTTCAATACTTGCCAAACCCAGAAGTGAAAAATTGGGACCTTCAATCACAGAGGATTTCCCACACAGGAATCCAAACCAGAATAAACAGCTAAATACTTATAGTAAGTAGGCCAGTAACGCTAAAACCTGCTTTCCCCACCTGCTGAAACAGACATTGCTGGCAACATTTTCTTTAGTTTATGCTATATAAAACCCTGTTATCATTAATGATACTGCAGTGATTACAAACTTTTCTGCAACTTCAACCTATTCATCCGAATTAATTCATGTTTGATGATGAGGGCCCAGTAGGAACAAAGATTTGCTGCTAGTGTAATGGCAAAGGTAGGGAAGCATAAAACCTGTCCTTAGATGTAAAAGCTGCAAGTGCTATGTGAGAAAAACAAAAGTGTGAAGAATCAGTGAGACAGAGATCTTCACTGGTAGGATTCTATCAGCAAATATATATGACATGGAATTGGTTAGACGTAAAAATCTACAATCTCTCTTTCAACATTTATGTTGTATTTAGCTTGAGTCGGCTTCACTAGCTGTATCTATACCGGTAAGCTAAAAAGGTCCGGGGACTGGATGGCACGAAGCAGAGAATGGCTCTTACCATACCTCAGCATTCTTCGCAGGAGATTCTGTCCTCCCCACAGAGAATGTTAACCTCAAAACACAGACATTGTTCGAGAGAGTGCCCACTGACTTTGCCAACAATGTGTCAGGCACTGCACTAACACATTGGAAATTGTGTTCTGTCACTAGTCAGTCCTCAGGAGCATGTCCTGGCCCTGTCCATACTAGTATGAAGGAGGCCACTCAGTGCTGTTACAGTTCTAGATTGAGTATACATTAACAACTGTTGGCAGTGAGGCAATTTCAGTTTTCATTTTAGCCCTTTAATTTCCATTATAGCCACTGTATTTTTAGCTTTACAGAGTGTTTGTGGAGTACAACAAGGCTCTTAAACTGGTCAAATGTTGCAGGACAATTTGTCACAAAATCCTGGTCCCACAGGCATCCACACAGGGACTTGCCACATTTATACTAGTGAATGAAACAGTGACAATACCGATTCCTCAGCCCCAAAAACAGGTAGACACATTTGCCTACTGCATAATATTAAGGTTAGTCTCCAAAACGGGGTTCATGCCTACTGAGAATGGCGTCTGGTCCATCCTAAATTCCAGATTGTGACTTGGAGTATGAGCTGGCACAAGCCAAAAGCATGTCACAGTACAGATAATCGAGTTCCAAACATGTTCTAGGAGACTGTTTAATGTATTGATAAAGATGCAGCCAGAGGGAAATGAGCTCTGGCACTGTGTAGTATGGCTATTGCCTAAAGATCTCTTTCTGCCCATGATCCGGGTATCATTTCAATGGAAGAAGAGGTACAAGAAGGGGACAATAATAAACACCTAGGTCTTATCATGATGTACAGACAGGATACAGCTGGAGTTACCACCCCAGCCCAAGAACTGGTGTTCCCAGATACTTAAGTCTTTATAATTGCTTAGATCTGGTCTCTGCCCTTCAGTCTATATGCATGAACAAACAGAATTTGGCTCTTAATATGATTTGATAGAAAGAAAATAATAAAATATAGAAAAAGTGTCACTTCCAGAGTGACAGTTTGTAAATCCTCTCTATTGCCAAAGCACTTTTGTAAGGTACATCACAAACAGCTGTACAAAGAGAAAAGCAACAGTTCATATTAGATCCAGGCATTTGTTTCATTAAAATAGCTTTGATAATGCAGATCCAAGAATATAAGTTTACTGGCAGTTTTGTACTCACTATCATTAAAATGTTAATTTAAATAGGTTTTACTATGGCATTTTACAAACTTGTAGGTTAGTAATTTATAACAAGTATGTATCAAGGCAATAACCAAAATTTCAAGAAATATATTTCTTATATGAGAGTTGGTTGGGGTTAAATTTTTTTATTTATGTATTTATTCTCTATAAGAAAGGCACAGATTCAGTGAAGCCTAGCCCAGTTCATTTTCACTGCATTTTACTACAAAAGCAATGGCAGAGGCAGAAAATAACTACTGTAAATCTCTATTTCAAATCAAAATCCAATTATAATTTGAAATGTAGAAAATTATCAAAGACCTTACCTATTTAACTATTATGGATCCAATCCTGTTTGCCTTCAATACCAAATGAGAGAATGCAAAGATACCTTTCAGAATGATAATGACAAGCTCTGCCTGGCTAAGTATGCCCAAAGGAACTCTGTACGGTATGCAACCTATATCACACTGAGTGACATTACGCTATACAGCATATGTGTGGCAAGACTGGACTCAAAATCAAATATTCAGTGGGACCGGACATATATCCAGTCTTTTGGACTCTGCCTTATCTGCAGAGGTAGAAGACTTGGCGAAGTACAGATTGGACTCACTGCATATGATATCCGGCAGAAGTGCTCAGGTCATAGTGACATTGTTTAATTTTAGTCCTGACTACTTTATACAGACAATGCATGCCTTATTAACAATTGTGCCCTTGAAGAGGAGCTAACAGGCTGATAAAAGAGGAATGGCCCACCCAGAAGGCACTGAAAGATGGAGGATTGCCCAGGAAGCATGAAGTTAACAAAAATCTAGGGTAACTAGAAAAAAGGTAAAGGTGGAAGAGGGATATTGTGACCACCAACTCAATTCAGAACTGGAAAGACTGCACAACCCCCCCCCCCCCAGCTTGCGAGCATGCGTAGTTAAATAAAGAAGGAATATACCTTTAAGATGAATGTATAACACGACGAACCAATCTGAATGTAATGAGTAATTTTTTTGTTTTTGTAAGAGTATATAGCCCTTGTGACTCTGCTAAGTGGGGTGCTGGCTTTGTGGAATTATCACCTAGCACCCGTATCTACGCAAATATGCAATGAAGACAATACCTCTACTCTGTGTGTATATTGGTGTATCGCACAATGGGTGAACGATCCCGCTTTTGGGATAACACATATATGAAACAGACTTACTCTGCATATGCACACAGTCTTCAGGGCTTCCTGCAGTCTTAAAATAGCCCACAATTTTGTTTTGTTTAAATTTCAACAAAAGCCATTTGAACGACTCAGGAGCTATTTGGAGGACTTCAGTAGGGCACAGCCTTCCACTTTGTCTGTTATGTTTTAGGCAATAACAGGCTATCATAATGATAAATACAGCGGAGATGTGGCAATGCAAATGTACAAATTGCAGGTCAAACTGCCAAAAATGGCTAAGAAAGGATATACAGCTTAACATTGCTTTATCTGTATCAATATTGCCTCAAAAATTCCCTATGGCAGACGAATTACATGCAACTAAAACTAATTCTGTTTGCAAAATAAGCAGTTAGAAAAATGGGCTATACATATTCTGTGTGACCAAGTCTTACTACACTCTAGGTTTACGACCTATGGTATTTATATTCTAATTTTGAATGTTTCTCATCCTCTGTAGCAGTTCGAACCCAAATAAGCTAACCTAGCACATGTGTGATCTAGGTCAGCCTCTTTGGCTTCACAGTGGGGCAGAAAAATGGGAAGGCCTTACTTACCTGGCATCAGTTTCACCTGAGAGATGGAAGCCATCAGAGACCAGACAAGAAAGAAAAAAATATTTTCTTACAGTGAAGGTGGTCAAACACTGGAACCGATTGCCCAGCCACATTCCAGAGTCTCCATCCTTGGAGACGTTCAGAACTTGACTGGATACAGCACCGAGCAACCTGCTCTAGCTGACCCCACTGTGAGTAGGGGTTTGGACTGGATGACCTCCAGAGGTCCCCTCCAGTCTCAACAAGTCTGTGACCCTGTGATCAATCACTAAATATCATTTATAGCTTGCACTGTCTGAACTTCTACTTGTACAGTTTACTGCAAAGAATGAAGACTATTAATTACTGTTAATTCCTAAAAACACGGAAAATAGTTTATTTATTGCCAGTTGAGTGATGTTTAAATAGTTACACAGTACAGACAAATGAAAGTTAAGACAAACTTCAAGAGTAACATTATCTTTCTATCCATATTTTTACATAATGAATCTCAGGTAAATTGATACTATTATCTCATCATATTCTTCCCTGAATAGTATATTTTTACTGTTAAATATAAATTATACAAGCACAAAGTAATGAATGGGTATTTTTTCATAGTAATTTAAACAGGCGATATTCATAATTAAACATTTACTGTCATTTCTTTTCTTTTCCCCTCAGGCTTTTTAATTCCTATTTCAATGTAACTGTAGGGAAAAAAAGAAATAGGAGATAAAATGTGTTCATTTATATTCAAATGGAAGAGACAATCTAAAAATACTTCGGCCTCACTGTGAAATCCTTAACTAAGGAGTAAGAGAGAACCAAAAAAGGATATGGGTACTGTCACTTTGACTTACGAGAACTGGAAACTAAATGTTATGCACTGCCATCACCACAAAACCCAAAATCCCGTCAGGCGCAAACCTCCCTGTATTTGGAGGCTTTGAGACACTTTAAAGGGGCTACTCAGAAATCCCACTCTTTGGCCAGGAATTGCCCGCAGGCAGTCAGTAAGAGATACTAGCCACGTGTAACTTTATGAAATACAGTTACACAAAATGAATTACTGAGACAAGGAGAGAGAATGCCCTCTATAAGCTCTCAGTCCCGAGCCCTAAAGAAGCCCCGAAGATGGCTACACATCTTCTCACGACCGTAGCTAATGATGGCACCACCCATCTCCAATGCAACAGCCTAACATACTTGTTCAGAATCACTGCAGTTTGAGTTCTGGTCTACAAGTTATTTTTGTGATGTCTGCTTTAATAGTTTGTATTTGTATGTATATTTAAGTACCTAGAGATGGAGTTTCATGGCTGGATTTACTCAACAGTTCCAGTACAGATTTCTGTAAGTGGTCAGTCATGATCTGTATTTTGAAATGCTGTCTAAACAGGCTGCTCGGTGGGAATACTCTGTATATTGCAGTAGACAGGCACCATTATGTATATGCCAGTGACATTTTTACATCCACAGTTCAGATATTAACAAGCTCTCTGTCAAAAAAAAGAAAAGGCATCTTACTTTATTTCTGCAGTCATCTTTTTCAATGAAATCTGACCAAAATTTCTGTGCAATCTTCAGTGTCACAGCACAGCTAAGCAATTGCTTATGCTGGATATCTAAACTAGTTTAACTAAATTTGTTCAAGTTGAGATCTGCCAACTAGCTCATCTTGTTCATGCAAACAAGGAATGCCTTAATTTCACAGGAAAGTGATTGATTCCTCAACAGAGCTTAATTGCAGGTTAAAATTTTGCAACTTTCAGATCCCCTGGAAATGCCAAAAACTAGCATAACATTGACTAAAACTGTGCCAGCAAAAGGAAGACATGCACAAGAACAAGATGGAGCATGAGGAGACAGAGAAAAAAACTGCATTGGTTGCTAACACGTGCGATGATCGAAGCAGCCACAGAAATTTGAGGGAGGGCCATGGTTAAGGAAGGATTCCTTACAGACCAGAAGCCAGAGACACCAGTCTTTGGTATTTAAGGCTACGACTTCTACATCTAAGCCCTGCTTTCTCTACATCTCTGCATCAGTGCTGCTACTGGCAATACCAGTGTATGAAGCGACCTTCAGAATTTTCAAGAAACTATGAGCTTCAGCTTCCATTAAGAACAAGACATATGAATCTAAGTTTCATTCAAAATATAGGAGAGTAATTGTTTCCAACTATCTCCCCTCAGTCATTAAGATAAAATCACACAAAACTTCTCATTCCTGGCTATTCCTGTGGGTACTCATGCAAAAACTGTTTTCTAAATACTGTATAAACTGTGTAGGGAAAAAAAAAAAAATTGATCACTAATATTTATACAAAATATGCAACAGAAAGCACAGATGTGGTTTATGAGTCATTCAGGGTTTGGATTCAAATGACTGAAACCTGTTCTGCAACAGTCCATTAGGTCTAGCACTTGAAAAAAAAAGGGAAAAAATAGCTGGGTGTTTTTGTTGTTCCAGTTTTCCAAAAGGGCAGGAAAAGTAATGCATACATGAAGCTGACCAGGTGCTTGTCTATTTCTAAATCATTCCAAGTTTCTTCAGAGCAACAGTAAATCTGAATAAATCTTACTGATTTTAACTAGTTTCTCTTTGGACAAAACAGAAACAGAACTGACAGTGTAGTCTGTATATTTTGGAAGATTATTCATTATTTGAAGAAATTCAGGATAAAACACATAACATCCTAATAGCTCTATGATGTCTCCTGTTGAAATTTACTGTCCATTCTGAGCCGCATCACTCGCACTAGTAAAAAAACAAAACTTTATTTTTCTGCTACTGACAGCCCCAGTATTGCCTTCTCAGAGCAGGAACAGCTAAACTTTGTTACAGCACTCTAGATGAGAGCCAACAATTTTAAAATCAGCACTGAAAATCTTTGCAGGATAACAAATTAATTACATGATTAGGGAAAGAAAAAAATCCTTTGATCAGCATTATTTCCCAGAGGAGCATCTTGGCTGGGTGAAGTTTAGGTGTCTGCTTCAGCAACGAATTTGACTTTTCACTGTAAAGTTTATTGGGGAAGTGTATTTTCATACCTTCTTCTCTTCATTCTTTTGCATTTTCAAACACATGTTGGCTGATACACAGTAATTCACAATGATAAACCCTGGTAATGCTAGGGCAGTTTCCAAGCACACGGGCAGCAGGCAACGCAGGCCAGGGCAGCGCTTTCCCTCTGCGGGTGATGTTAAGCCCCATTACCTGAGCCAGTTTAAATGGCAGAGGAAGGTCTTTGGGCCAAGGATGAAGGCCTGGAAAGCGCAGTCTCTGGCAAGTTTCATGAAGGTTTTCTCCCCTTGCTCATCAAGCATGGCCCCTCATCATCCCAGCGAGCCCAGGGCGGGCACCATGCAGCCCCATGGCCTCCCCTCGGGTGCAGCTGGGGCAGCCTGGAGCCAGAAAATGGCTTCCGACCTACTCCCGCCCCGCCGCCAAGCCTGCCTGCTCAGCCCAAGGGACACCTCGGGCGCAGCGCCTCAGAGGGGCCTGGCCTGGCCCAAGGCAGTACGCGTGGTGAAAGGAGGGGGGGGGGAAGAAAAAATCATAAAAATAAAACTCATGGCAGCCTTTGTAACTGAGTCTTTTTGGTGTGAAATGTCATTCACATAAATTTCAGGCTGCACGCATGTGGGCCAGGGTCAGATTTACAAAGGTGGCCAGGGTGTTAAAATCTTCCAGGATTAAATGTGCAATGTCCTGAGTAACATTGAGAAGCGGACACCACGGTTCTGTGGTGCTCCCTACCCACCAGAAAATAAGAAGCTTTTAAAATCCATAAGACCTACCTGAAATAAAGAGGCTTTTGTTTCTTTGCATGAGTCATTCCTTTCTCCTAGTTCGTGTTTTTGGTTTGTGTTTTTTCTCTAATAGATGCTGAGGTGTTTATCAAGCACTGAGGAGGGCAGCTGGCTTCCCATAGATGTGGAGACAGGGAGGAACAGAAGAGCTCAACTAGGGCTCGTGTGGAGAAGCCTCTCCCTTCCTGGACATTGTCATCAGCGGCGCTGAGTCTAGTTGGAGGCTGGTAACTAGTGGTGTCCCCCAGGGGTCAGTACTGGGCCCAGTCTTGTTCAACTTCTTCACCAACGACCTGGATGAAGAGTTAGAATGTACCCTCTGCAAGTTTGCTGATGACACCAAACTGGGAGGAGTGGTATGCCGGGTCTCAGCATCCGTGAAAGGATGGGAACGACTCTCACACGCATTGGTAAGATACACAGTCGGAACACTTTATTCTCCTGCTTGTGCAGTTATATGCATTTACCATATCTGTACACACGATTACGCTTACATCGGATAGGCTACAGACATAAATCACACACTGTTCACACGCCCCACATTCACTTATAATTGGCAACTATGCCCTAACGCCAATAGCAACAGACTGCCTCCACGTCCTTGAACACATCTTATTTTGCTAACCCACACCATGTGCACTGTTAGAAATTTCTCAATGGCAATTCTTAGCTGTCTTTTCCTGTCAGCCTGTTAAATCACACTGTTTTGCTTAAGCGGCCTAGTTGTGCTAATTCTCAAGCTACATCGACCCCAACATCTCCCCCTTTTTCTTTTCAAAAAGGCTAAGCGATCTTATCATTACCGTAAAAACATTTGCTCAATTTGTGTTAGTTGCATCACAAAAATTTTCTTCACAGTTACCTCTAGTGCCTCTTGTGTTATGCGTATTATACACGGGACCAACATAATCACTGCCATAGTCATTACAACAATAAGCAATAACATTTTGATTAGTGACATTAGTCAGCCAGAAATTCCCCATCTGTTTCCTGCTGCATCAAATACTTCCGCAGCCCCAATAAATCAGAATGCAGTTACAAGAGTCTAAAGGCAGAACCCGTAAAACTTACCAAACCAGAAGATGCAAAGGCAGTTACTTAGTCCAGACAAATCCATTAGATCACAAAAACCAAATAAATCCATCAGAACACAGAAATACAAACACCATAACATAAAATCACACATTTATGGTTGCGACCACACACACACACAGGCACACCAAGTTTTCAACATAAATCCAAATATTACAAAGACTTATGAACAGACAGCAGGCAGGCAACAAAAGTGATACTGGAAGAATGCCTTTGTCTTGTTAATAGTCCCTGCTCAGAACTTTTTGGTCCAGTGATCAGAGGTTCTCCCCAAAAATCCCTCTGTGCCGGCTGGAGGTCCTGCGATCCCTGGGACCATTGATGTTCAAGAGCAGGGTCCTACCTGGGTACCCAAACTCTACTACCAGAAAGGAGCAAAATAATTCACTCTCCAAAACTTAACCCCGAAGCCCTAGAAAGTAGGCACTCATATTGACACTCGTCAGATAGTACAGATAACAGTTATACACCATTAGGATGTAGCATCTTTTTTAACCAGGCCCACTGTCTTTTTATTGCCTCCCCTTCTTCTTCCGTGTTCATTCAAGATGGGTTTGATCCATTTTGCTGGCACCAACTCCGTCTGTCCATTATCTGTAGAAATACAAGCATATCCCCTCCCCCAAGTGAGTAGTCATACTGGACCTTCCCAAATCCCTTTATCCAGGCAGAATACCATTACTAACACCACATCATTGTCATAGACATTTTTGTTTCTTCCCCTGTGCCGAACAGCTGGGGAGTCACTATGATCTCCTCTAACATTTCACCAATTCAGGACAAAAAGGGTTTTGTGTAGGCAGTCTATCGGGGACCGCTCTCCCCCCTTTTTTAAAATATTTAAATGATCTTTCAGTAAGTGATGGGAACGCTCAACAATAGCTTGACCGGTGGAGTTGTATGGGATGCCCCCTACATGCTTAACACCCCACTGCTGAAGGAAACGGGCCACCACCTGAGACCTGTAGGCTGGGCTATTATCAGTTTTAATTTGTTCAGGTACTCCCAACACAGCAAACGCTTGCGCCCAATGTCATTGCGTTGATTTGGCATTGGTAGAAGTAGATGCTGTTGCCCAGATGGCAGCCGAACACGTATCGACAGAGACATGGATGTGCTTCAAACGCCCAGACTGGGGGAACTCAGTCCCATCGGTTTGCCAAAGTTGTCTAGGCTGTAGACCTTGAGGATTTACACCACCATCCTGTATAGGAGTGAGTCTCGCACAGTCAGGGCAGGCTGCAACAATAGCACGCGCATCTGCTTTAGATAATGAAAACTGTCTTTGCAGTGCCACTGCAGACTGATGGAAAAAATCATTTGCTGCTCGTGCAGCATCAAAGCTCGTGGACATTTTTACTGGAGTGGCTGTGACTAGTTGGTCCGCATGGTGGTTGCTCTTAGGTCTTGTAAGAGTCTCCATTTTTCAGACTTTTTCTGAATGGTAAACACAGGAGTATTCCAAGGACTAGTGGACAGGACCAAGTGCCCCAACTTCACTTGTTCATCCACCAATTCTTGGAGATGGGCGAGCTTTTCAGTAGACAGCGGCCATTGGTCCGCTCAGATCGGCTTTTTTGTCAACCACATGAGCTTCAGTGTAGGTCTGGATGCGCTCGCTTCAATGGTCGCTGTCAAAAAGGCGTCTGAATGACACAGCCCCATTGTGATAATACGTCTCTGCCTAATAGCCAAATAGTAGTATTCAAGACATAAGGCCGTGCTTGTGCCAACAACATACCATCTTGGTCTACAAAGGTAATGAACTCAGTACTCATTTGTGTTGCTGTTTCACCACCGATTCCTGTCACCATGCCCGACACTACCGTCAATGGCCATGACTCAGGCCATTGGGCCCTCGGGATTATAGTAACGTCCGCTCCAGAGTCTAACAACATTTTCTGGTCTTTTAGTACAATGCCATTTGGTCCTTTAATAGTGATCTTTCTTATGGGCTGTTCTGTGGAAAGAGGTTGTATGAATGCCACCAAGGGGGGTCCACTTGAGTCAAAGGTGTCACTTCCCCTATAGTTAGGGTCAGTTAGGGGGACCTGTGCAATAAAAGGAATCAGTTGGGCAACCTTGCTGCCTTGTTTGATGGTTAATAGTGGCGTGAATACCTTTAACATAATCCCTATTGGGCCTGTGAAATCTGCATCAATTACCCCTGGTAGGACAAAAATTCCCTGACTAGATGCAGAGGATCGCCCCACCAACAACGCACTCAGCCCATGACCTAAAGGTCCTGTGGCTACCGAGGGGACGACATGCACCTTATCATTTTCTATAGTGATGTCTTGTCCCACGGCCAGATCGACTCCTGTGGAGCCACTTGTGGCGGCTCGGAGCTCATCGAGACAGCCATAGCTGTGGGGAACTTTCCTGTCCTCGCCCCCCCATCCTGGCACTGCTCTGCCCATTTCCCTACAGGGGGTTACCATCCTTTTTAAACTGCGACCTGCATTGAGCTGCTTTATGTCCGAACTTGTCACATCTATGGCATGTCCCTACAAATTCGTCAGCCACCACCTTTTGCTTCTTGATCTGAGGACAGTTTCTTTTGTAATGGTCTTCCTGTCCGCAAATAAGACAACCAGTTTTTGCTTTAACACCTCGATCCCCTTTCCCTGTTTGCATGGCACGTCGTAAAGCAGTGGCTATAGCAGCTGCATGTATTCTGGCCTTCTCTCTTTCCTCCGCTAAGCGAGGTAATCGGGAACAAGCCTCCACGTACTGACTAAGGGTAGACCCACTAGGTAGGGATGCCATTATCTGTTGACATTGAGTGTTGGCATTTTGAAAAGCTAAATCCTTTCCTACTGCACCTTTTGCTTCACTTGGCAGATTTGGTGCCACATCTAATGTTTCCTTTAATCGGTCTGTAAAGTGCATGTACGGCTCATCAGGACCCTGACAAATCTGCGTATAAGGTAATACAGGCTTCCCAATCTGTGGTAACTCAGTTAAAGCGGCCAGGGCTAAGCTCTGTGACTGTTGCAATATTCGAGGGTGTAGCGCTGTCTGAGCCGCCCCGTCGTGGAAAGCAGCAGTCCCCATGAGCTGGTCTAGTGTAACTACACTTAAAGGATCATCGACACCTAGCTGAAGGTTTTGCGTCATTGCAACCTCACATTTATCCCGCCACTTATCCTTCTACAACATAAAGGCAGTAGGGGGCAACACCAATTCTAAAAATGCTCGGGCATCAGCTGGCACTAATATCTGATTTTTGAAAAAGGTGGTGACCAGCGTCATAACTTGCTTGTTATCCAAACCATAGTTCATTACGGTTTTTTGTAACTGACTGTTTTCCAGTCAAAAGGAGCCCATATCCGTTGATTCCCTTGTGTAAACACCGGGAATGCTGTTAAAACTGTTTGGTAGCATTTGTCCTTCAATTACAGCATTTTCTATTACCCCCCTCCATCGTTGTCCCATATTAAAATTAGGGTCGCGTATGGGGGGCGTCCTGTCTCCACTCCGACCTGCGGCGGCCACACCACCCACCTCTGTACCGCCGGGTCCCTGCAGACCACACCCACCGCGCGCGCAGTCAGGCTTTTGAACACCGGATGCCCCCCCTCCTTGCTCTCTCCACTTCACGCCCCTCTTCCATGCCTCACATTCGTCATCCCCCACCCCCTTACTGTATTTACTGCGTAAATAGTGATCGGCATCAGCTAAGCTCATTTCCCCGTCTTCCAACAAGAGCCTAACCCAGCGCCGCTGCAAATGCTCTGGCGGTGAGATTTTGTTAATGCTTCCATTATTTGACCCCCCTGAAATCACCTCCCCCAACCCGTCTGACTCCCCACATATCTGCTGCTCAACCACTTGCAAACCGTCCATTATGGCTTGGTGAGCCTTTCGATATGCCTGTTTAATCGTGGCGTTACGGGATCCTTTATCTAGTTGTTGCATCTCGTCCAGCAGATTTGTCATTTGATCCTGTTGCTTTCTCAATGTGTCCGTAGGTTCACTTTTATGAATCTTTGGGTATAATAGCGATGTTGCTCCTTCAGGCAAGTCAGTATCCATTTCTTGAGAATCGGAGTCCAGGAGCGGCACATTCTCCGGCAGTGGTGGGGCTGTAAGTGGTGCCGGTGCCCAGTCTCCCAGTTCTATACACAGTCCTTCCCAAAACTTAGTTTCACTGGAATGAACGGGGTACGCGTGGGGCGCCGTACAGGGATCTTGGCACTCTCCTGCTGGTTGACTGATTGCAGAAACAGCTCTCGTGGCGGCTGCAGCCACAGTAGCATCGTCCTTCATATCAGCAATCATATTTTTAACAGTACGGAAAACCGGGGCTAATTGTTGCGCCTCTTTGTTTCCGACCTGCACAGAGTCCCACAAGTCCATCCAAACTCTGTGCCACGCATCCGGATCGAACAGCTGATCCATTGTTATTAGCTTTCGGCAGCGGCACCATAATAATAGTCCCGATATGTCTCCTTTAGTTAATTTAGCGTCAGCTCGATCTGCCAATTCCAACAGGCTTTTCAGCGCCGTGTTTTCTGATGCTGATACAGTGGAACCCATGCTGCAGATGTTCATGACCCCCCCGGCATGCCGCGGATCCGCTCCTGCCTTTCTCGGGCAGCCCGGCTTACCTCGCCAGCTGGCAGTCCTGTGCCTATTTTTTTCTGGCTGCGATAATAAATCCGTACGGTCACCAAAATGCTGGGTCTCAGCATCCGTGAAAGGACGGGAACGACTCTCACACGCACTGGTAAGATACACAGTCGGAACACTTTATTCTCCTGCTTGTGCAGTTATATGCATTTACCGTATCTGTACACATGATTATGCTTACATCGGATAGGCTACAGACATAAATCACACACTGTTCACACGCCCCACATTTACTTATAATTGGTAACTATGCCCTAACGCCAATAGCAACAAACTGCCTCCACGTCCTTGAACACAACTTATTTTGCTAACCCACGCCATTGTGCACTATCAGAACTTTCTCAATGGCAATTCTTAGCTGTCTTTTCCAGCAAGCCTGTTAAATCACACTGTTTTGCTTAAGCGGCCTAGTTGTGCTAATTCTCAATCTACATCGACCCCAACAGTGGTAGATACACCAGAAGGCTGTGCTGCCATTCAGCGAAGACCTGGACAGGCTGGAAAGTTGGGCAGAGAGGAACCTGATGAGGTTCAACAA
Source organism: Opisthocomus hoazin (assembly GCF_030867145.1). Classification (NCBI taxonomy): domain Eukaryota; kingdom Metazoa; phylum Chordata; class Aves; order Opisthocomiformes; family Opisthocomidae; genus Opisthocomus; species Opisthocomus hoazin. The sequence goes on along the minus strand of NC_134415.1, from coordinate 112,020,330 downwards.
GGGCAAATGCAGGGTCATGCACCTGGGGAGGAACAACCCCATCCATCAGTACAGGCTTGGGGCGGACCTGCTGGAGAGCAGTTCTGTGAAGAGGGACCTGGGTGTCCTGGTGGACAACTGGTTAACCATGAGCCAGCAGTGTGCCCTGGCTGCCAAGAAGGCCAATGGGATCCTGGGATGCATTAGGAGGAGTGTGGCCAGTAGGTCGAGGGAGGTTCTCCTTCCCCTCTACACTGTCCTGGTGAGGCCCCGTCTGGAGTATTCTGTCCAGTTCTGTGCTCCTCAGTTCAAGAAAGATGAAGAGCTACTGGGGAGAGTCCAGCGGAGGGCTACGAGGATGATGAGGGGACTGGAGCATCTCTCCTACGAGGAGAGGCTGAGGGAGCTGGGCTTGTTCAGCCTGAAGAAGAGAAGGCTGCGAGGGGACCTAATACATGCTTATAAATATCTGAAGGGTGGGTGACAGGAGGATGGGGCCAGACTCTTTTCAGTAGTGCCCAGCGACAGGACAAGGGGCAATGGGCACAAACTGAGGCACAGGAAGTTCCGTCTGAACATGAGGAAGAACTTCTTCCCTCTGAGGTTGACAGAGCCCTGGAACAGGCTGCCCAGGGAGGTTGTGGAGTCTCCTCTCTGGAGATATTCAAGACCTGCCTGGACAAGGTCCTCTGCAGCCTGCTGCAGGTGACCCTGCTTTGGCAGGAGGATTGGACTAGATGACCCACAGAGGTCCCTTCCAACCCCTACCATTCTGTGATTCTGTGATTCTGTGACATTTGCCACAAATTTAGAATGTCACTCTTGATGAGCTTCTTATTTTATTTGGGTTTTCTCAACAGTTTTGCTCCTTTCCACTAGGAAAGACATCACAGAAAGGGGTCCTAAGGAGAAAAAGTCCTTGTACGAAAGACAATCTCTAAAAAAGTTTGTTTGAACTTTGAAAAACAAACAATGAATCGCAAAGTTTGTCCTTCTACAGACAAAAACGTGGATTCTTATTTAATAAGCAGTGAAGAAATGTGTTGTTAAATACAAACACAGAAAATGGAAATACAGATAAATTAAATGCCACTTTTTATGATAGCATTACACATTGCATCACAGCCACAAATTGTAGCATGAACGAAGAAGGACCAGCAATGAAGACCATGTCATTTCTAGCATGAGATACTAGATATATCTGATTACTGCAGAGGAAGAGAAGTCCTAGTTAAAATACTAATCTAGCTCTGCAGATGTGGAATCAAATCTCATCTTTTCTGCAGACTTCCTATTTACCTGCTATAAATCACCTCATTTCTACCTTATTTCTCTGGGTAAAATAGTTATCCTACCACTTGCTTGTCACACAAGGTATTTTGAGCAGAAATATGTAAAGATGAGGGGCATTTCACTATTTTAATGTTGCATAGTTTTAGTTACACAGTTACATTATTATTTTTGAAGTTAGTATCTTTATATAATCTTTCTCATGTATAAAAAATCCAAAATTATAGAAGTTGCACTTCATGTCACAACTTACATTTCCAAATACGTGCATAGAACAAATCAAACTAGGTAGCAGAACACTATTACTCAGGAATAATTTTTAAATGTATAAAATGGCCAGTTCTTCAGTGATAGCTTTTTTAAAATCTGCATGTAACAGACAACTCACAATACACCTTCAGTGGTGACAATCTTCATAGCGCAGTGCTATTTAAAGTTTGGAAACACAACATTGTATGTTACGTTGCATTTTACAGCAAAAGAAGTGAGTGCCGTTATTAAAAGAGATGCTGTTTCGAACTAGTGTATACACAACAAAGAACTTGCATTCCATACTTATCACTAGACTAGAGAAGTAACACTGCATCACATCTCAATAGTCAAAACCAAAAACTACATAGTACCATTTATATGAATGCCTGTCTCCTGTATTATCTCTTTTGGAAGAAAGAAAGTCTTAGCTAATTCTTTCAAAGCACCTTAGTTGTTTGTTTTTATCTTTGCTGACAAATCTTGCTCCTTTCTGGAGACACAAAAGACTCCTTGGCAGTGAAGCCAGAGTAGATCTGCCAGGAAAGAGGAAGATCTCAGAGCAAGAAGTGGAAAAAAACGTTCAAGGAAAACCACAATGATACATGACACCTGTGTGTCATAGATTTTTTTCCAAGCTGTTAACATCTCAGCTATGAGAAAAGAGAAGGGATAGAGGCAGACAGGCAGATTTACCCTACACTAATTTCCCAATCTTCTTCTAAGGGTGATGATGTTTCATCATTCCTATTAAAGCAGCTCAGGAACCCTGTAAGAAAAATGGTAAGTCCTACCGTACCTCTCCTAGCTACTCTGAAAAGCTGCTGGTTGCTGGCCTTGTATCTTGTATGAAGGATTTTTCTTTGTATAGACCAAAAGTTTCTTTGTATAGGCCAAAAGTCTAGTTTGGAGAGAAGGATGCTGAGGGATGACATAATTGCTCTCTACAGCTTCCTGAGGAGGGGAAGTGGAGACAGAGGTGCTCATCTCTTCTCCCTGATATCCAGTGATAAGACGCATGGAAACAGTTCAAAGCTGTGCCAGAGAAGGTTTAGACTGGACATTAGGCAGCATTTCTTTACAGAGAGTGTTGTCAAGCACTGGAACAGGCTTCCTAGAGAGGTGGTCGATGCCCTGTACCTGTCTGTGATTAAGAGGCATTTGGACAATTCCTGTATAACATTCTTTAATTTGGCCAGCTCTGAATTGGTCGGGCAGTTGGACTTGATGATCATTGTCCCTTCCAACTGAAATACTCTAGTCCAGCCTAGTCTAGTCTGTTAACTACACAATGTAATGATTCCGTAGCTCTTTGTCTGTCAAATCTAGGAACTTATCAGTAATTAGCCTTTTACCTTGTTTCAAAATTAGTCTTCTATCTTGCTTCAAACATGCTGCTTGAATGGATATATCAGGAACAGAGTTTCCAGGAAAGGATGGTTTACCTCACATCAGCAGATAACTCCCAGTCCTCCCAGCTGGATATGGACAGATGATGCCTGTTGAACAAAAAAAGACATATAGAGAATATAACGTTTCTTTTGTTTTTACCTATGATTAAGAGATATGCACAATAAGTAAATTTCAAATGCAAATTATATTTTTAGCACATTAAATGTTGAGAGATAAGTACAGATTGTAAAATAAAAATCTATCTACGGCTGCAAAGCAATCAAAAAACCCATAACATCTCAATATATTTTCTGAGAATTTGCATGCAATCAGACTTTGTAAAGTATTTATATTAGGTTTCTTTGGTGTTTTGAGGTAGAATTCATTTACTAATTTGGCTTCCAGAAAATCACTAGATTAGAGAAACAGGGAGGGGGAGATATTTCTTCACCTTTAGATATGAAAGAAGTTTAACTGAAAAAGTCAAGAGAAAAAGTGTATGACTAGCTTAAAAATGTAGATATGTATGACTTTAAACATAATTAAGTATTCATAGTAAGCTTAAAAAAAAAAGATAAATATTTTCATTGGTTTCCTGAGCTGCAGACAACACGAAGTTTGGTGGGAGTGTTGATCTGCTCAAAGGTAAGAGGGTTCTGCAGAGGGATCTGGACAGACTGGATCGATGGGCCAACTATATGAAGTTCAACAACACCAAATGCTGGGTCCTGCACTTCAGTCACAAGAACCCCATGCAACACTACAGGCTAGAAAGATGCTGGGCAGAAAAGGACCTGGGGGTGCTGGCTGACTGCTGGCTGAACACGAGCCAGCAGTGTGCCCATGTGGCCAAGAAGGCCAATGGCATCCTGACTTGGATCATGAATAGTGTGGCCAGAGGGAGTAAGGAAGGGATGGTGCCCCTGTACTCGGCACTGGTGAGGCTGCACCTCGAGTACTGTGTTCAGTTTTGGGCCCCTCACTACAAGAAGGACATTGAGGTGCTGGAGTGTGTCCAGAGAAAGGCAATGAAGCTGGTGAAGGGTCTAGAGAACAAGTCTTACGAGGAGCGACTGTGGGAACAGCCTGCCCAGGGAAGTGGTTGAGTCACCATCCCTGGAGGTATTTAAAAGATGTGTAGACATGGCGCTTAGGGACACGGTTTAGTGGTGGACTTGGAAGTGATAGGTTTATGGTTGGACTCGATGATCTCAGAGGTCTTTTCCAACTTAAATGATTCTGTGATTCTATGATTCTAAGGAAAGACTTTAAAGTTTTTGTTGCTTTTGTCTGGACTTTTGTCCAATCCATTTTATAAAAAGGATCATTTTGAACAGTCACAGCAAAATCTAAATTTGGCTAATAAAACCATTCAGTTGCAGAATTTCTGTCTGGATGCATCTGTATTTTGAGACAACCACTGTCAAGTTCAGGAACACTTTCAAAATTAATACATTTCAGTGCAAACCAGGAAAAAATTTGTATTTCCTGGCTATAAGAGCCATTGCAGCAAAGACTTCTGGCACCACAAAAATCACGCAGATATCCATGAAGCTCTTCACGGCTCAGCACAGATGAATTCATCTGCTGGTTAAACAGAAGAATTGTATGAAAGCTGAAGCTTTGCATTCTCAGCAGATGAAAACAAATCAGTAGTTTCAGGGGTGCTTCATACTATAAAGCAGTCATTTCAAGCATAAGGAAAATAAGTGCTATCATCATCTAAGAACTGGAAAAATATCATAATAAAATTATTCAATTTTATTGTTTCTTTCTCTCTCTTTTGAGTGTCCTTTAAATACTACTAGGTTTTTATAAGCTGAATGGTATTCGGTGTATTACCTGGACATTTTTTCCTCGTCTTTTAACTATCAGTTTGTTTTCCATAGTGAGTAAACTGATCTGTTTTAAATTCTGGAATGTGCTTCTGTGTTCTGCTCTCAGTTAAATTCAGGCAGCTATTTATTCTGTAATAAACAGAACAATTTTTTCCCCAACATTTAGTGTCACAGCTAAATTGTAAGTTGCACCAAGCAAAGTATTTATGTTGGCCTACATTAAAAGAAGCTGAGGATGTTAATTTCAATACATTAAATTTTGCTTTTCATTCCAAACTACCATAAATTCTCCATAACCGTGCTGACTTCAGAGAGTGTTTTACATGTCTAAATGCTACAGGAATAGTTTATTTAAATAATGAAGCCTATCAGAGGTAAGGTGAATTTATCAATTGTTTCTTCAGGAGAGGCCATCAGAAGAAGGAGATGTCCAAAGAAGGTTTTGTACTATTATTTGCCTGCAATGAAAGAAAATGGTAATTGAGGGACAAAACATCTCATTTGATTCACAGAAATAATTTTCACCCATATTGTTATGCCTGAGTTCTGATTACAAATTAGTACTTTTCAGAAGATGTTATTACGGCAGTAATGAGCCATCAATTGAATTAAATCTGTAATCAAAAATCAGAAAGTTGTGTAATCATAATCAAGCTTGTACAAATTCTTTCTCCACTGGAAGAACAGCCACAGGCCAAAGGAAAGAAGTCTGAGAAGGTATCCGAGCATTTTCTCTAGGGTGTTTTCTGTAAAACCTACTTTACAGTCACTTTCACAAGAGCAAATGAGAGAAAAGACAATGCAAAATAAAGTACTTTGTTTTCAGACCTATATTTCCTTGCTACTGTATTGGTGCAATATGAAGCCTACATATCTTATTGCTTCATTACATGAAAAATAAAAACACAAATGCAAAGATCTTTAATTGTTTTTAGATTTGGAGCTTATCAGACATTTCTCAGCAGCAGTCAGAAAATAATGAATTTGACAGGATCAAAGCATTCTTCAGGGATATACCAAATATGTTGCAACCTTTGAGGAAAATGTAATCATTTTTGGCTACTCTGCCCCTCGTCCATCTCCTGGGTGCTTGGCTGTTAAAGCCCTTTATCTAGCCAAATCCTGTGTTGCTTAATCTTTTGAGCTCTTTGGGGTTTTCGTAAGCGCTCTGGTTGGCAGAGTTCTCAGCCACCATCCAAGCTCGTAAAGGAGCTGGTAAGATTTAGCAGTTCCCTGGGCAGCTGGAAATCAAGACAGTACAGCAACAAAGATGAATTCTCTAGAGCTACTGCCTCACTCTGCAGCCACCTGGCTACAGCGTGCCACAGACAACACCAAGCATGCTACCTAAATGTTGTCCCAAGCTGTCTGAGCTACGTGGGTAACCAGTTCCTTAATAACTTGGCTCTCTGGACATTCCCAGTTGCTTCCTTTGGCAGCTTTTTATCTTCCTGGCAACACTGCTTCCCAGAAGCCATTTTACAAGCTGGTAAAGCCAAGGATTCATGAGGTGGACAAAAATTTAAAAAATGCATTGTATCTTTACCTTTTTTTCTCCTTGAAATCCTGCCTCATATGAATTGTTGCACCTCTGAAATTTTCTTCCAGTGATGGCTCTGTTTTTTAAATGTTAAAAAGTTCATTGCAAGGGCCTTCCATTTCTCTGGCCAACAGGATGTTTGCTTTGATCTTGATAATTGTCGGACTTCATTGTTTCTCTCATTTTCACCTCACAGTTCTCAAACGATACACCTACACTCCAAAACATATCTAGCTGTTTCACCTTGTCCAAAGAAGAAGAATCCTGCTGAAATGTCATCATTATCAAAAATGAAGCGAGACATAGGAATAAGAATACAAATATGGTTTAATTAATTAGCACAGCCTCTACTGAAGTTTGCTCCCCACAGTCTGCTTAGTTTGACATTGAAATGAGCAGTGAAGGAGCAGAGGTTAAATGCTCATAAACTTTCACACCATCTACCACTTCAAAGACTTGACTGTCACATTGGTCTTCATTTCTCTTAGTGGTCCACCCTCTAGAGACATTCAGTCTTCCTTTCTGTACTTAATGGTTTGATTTTCTTTGGAGACCTTTTGTTTTTTGGCTTACTGGATGACAGCTAGAGGTTCCAAGTTTGCAGTGGAGCTCCAGGATGACATATATTCTTCAGGGGAGGGAAACAGCTTATCCTACCTCTGCTTATGGAGAATATGCAGAGTTCAACCCATCACGAGAGGTAAAGGAGCAGGAGTATAAAATGAGTACATTGAGACCTAACCCAGAGTACTGCGTCCAGCTCTGGACCTGCCAGCACAGGAAAGACATGCATCTGATGGAGCGGGTCCAGAGGAGGCAACAAAGATGATCAGAGGGATGGAACATCTCTCCTAGGAGGAAGGGCTGAGAGAGTTGGGGCTGTTCAGCCTGGAGAACAGGAGGCTGCTGGGAGACCGTATAGCAGCCTTCAAGTACCTGAAAGGGGCCGACAAGAGAGCTGGAGATGGATTCTTTAAAAGGGCACGTAGTGATAGGACAAGGGTAATGGCTTTAAACTAAAAAAGGGTAGATTTAGATTAGATGTACGAAAGAAATTCTTTATGACGAGAGTGGTGAGGCGCTGGCACAGTTTGCCCAGAGAAGCCTTGGCAGCCCCCTCCCTGGCAGTGTTCAAGGCCAGGTTGGATGGGGCTTTGAGCAACCTGGTCTAGTGGGAGGTGTCCCTTCCCATGGCAGGGGGGCTGGGACTTGATGATCTTTAAGGTCCCTTCCAACCCAAATCATGCTCTGACTCTATGAAAATCCTAAAATTTATTTCACAATTGCCGCCTTCTGTGTAACACCAACATGAAACTAGACAAATGAACTACCTATTTGTTTATGCACATCATAATTACTTTCCCCCACTCCACTAGAAGTATATTTTTTTATAACATGCAAACACTCAAAGTCGTAGGCAAGCTGAGCATCAGCCTACTGTACTTTTAAGAGTTTTTCTGATGGAGAAAAATGTTCACCTGTTGTAAACAATGTCTATTAAAAAGAAGAAACCAGAAATTTAATAGTTTGTGAAAACTTGTATGTCAAAGTAAAAAAAAGGCACCTACATGTCAGCTTCCATTTACAACCAAGTATTTTTTCCTTTAAAAAAATAAAAATCATATTTTTGTGTCTTGTGTCCTTGATTTGTAAAAGTGAAATACTCTCGAAGAGCATCTGAAAAAGAAAAGTGCCATGAAATCAGCTTACAGAGGAAATGTTAAGGTCTGCCAGTGCACATGCATAGCAGTGTGTGAATTCAGCCTTGCTCTGAGCAGGGGCTTGGACCAGGTGACCTCCAAAGGTCGGTCCAAGTTCCTCTGCAATTCTGCATCTTACTGCCCAGGGCACTCAGCACACAGCATATCTGCCACCACAAAACCAGCCTGCCTGACAGCTTGTGTAATGGGGCCACTGCAGGAACACAGGGGCGAAGTGGCCTTTGATCTCCAGACTGAATGATGGGCTGGTAAGAACATTACCAGTCAGGGTCTTCTCGTTTCTCTGACAGGAACTGCTGTCATTATCCCAGCAGCAAGGCAGCCAGCTGCGTGTCCACACTTCAGTCACCCTATTTCAGTGTATTAACTCCACCCACTGTGAAGAGACAACTGTGTTAATATGCAAGGTGTGACCAGGAGTGGGTGTAGTGCAGCAATCTGTCCCATTTTGCCTCTTCTGCTAAGTGGTAGCAACCTCTGTCAGAAAAGTAGGGCAGGCAGGAGAACTAACATTGGAAATTGCTGCAGCTAAATCTGTCAGAGCCTTTTTCACAGGTTTTTGAATATAGATAGGAAAGGTAATTTCCAGCCTGCAGTCCTAAAGCTGCATACCTGCTTTCTCATGGTCATCAGCTTCTGTATGTGTAATTCCTATTTCTAACACTTTCAGCTATTTCACATGATATTTGCAAGCAGTTCAGTTCCAAGATACATTTCTGCCTACAATTGCAGCCATCTGCCCTTACTCTGGCAGATACCAGCTAGTTTGAGCTCTCCCCCTTTTGATTTATAAATGATTCCATAATGCATCGTTAAAACAATCTTTTAATTATGACTGATTTTAAAGAATATAGTCTGTCTTCTTTCATGTAAGTGGATGTAAGTGTGAGGTTTCATAACACAAAGCAATTCAGCAGGATATTTTTTCATCTTTTCATTAATAATCTCTCTCATTTATAGTCCTTAACTCTATTTACTCCACAGGCACTCAAAAACCAGATTATGCTACTGAACTATAGCATTTTATGGTGAAGTACAGAGAGGATGTTACTTCTTGCCAAACAAGAAGTAACATCCTTTTTAAGAGCTCTGCTCTAGACTGTCCCTGCCGCCCTCAGAAGACAGGAACTTCATTTCCAAGTTTTCAAAAGATGCAATATATATTTCAATGACTTATATTAGCAGAATTTCAACCTGTACGTCTGGTAAAACTCCTGAGAACCACTACTGTTAGGAAAGAACTTTAATTAAAGCAGAAGACTATGCTGAAGAGTTTCAGGTTTTATTCTGATCTTTATCACAGGCTTGCAATGACACGGTTCATAAATCTGACGATTTCTTTGTGCCTTAGTTTCTCCCACATGTAAAATTAGATCATTGCCTAATACACAGGGATGTGGAAACCCTTTATTTTTAAAGCGTGTAAAACACTTTCTGATCTTCACCTAGAAACAGAGGTTTACTTTTTTCCTGTATCTTCACATGCTAATTAATTCAGATACAGAAAAACAGATAAATACCGAGTTTTTTCTGCTTTGAGAGGAGCAGACGGTTATCATCTGTTTAGCATTTCCACATTTCTTTTTCTGCCCTTTCAGCAGCCAAGAAAACTAATATGCCTGAAATCATCTATTAGTTTCAAAAAAAGAATTTATACATTTACTCTTGCTATCTACATGCTTTACAATGTGCATATATATTAAAACAGAAAAGGCATGTATTTGGTGACACAGAATTGTAGAATTAAATTTTTTAAAAAGTTATATTTCCCTCAAGGCTGATATATACTTACATTTTTATTGCTGAGTCATGTTATCAAAATATACTCTAACAACTGTCATAATTTTTACTAGTAAGGGTAATTCCCAGGGGTCTTGACAGGATAGGAAGCACTGAGCTATGGCTGCAGGACAGACAGGGGGCCTTGATCCATGTCCTGCACGATTTAGGCTCTATGACGGCCCAGATTTCCTCTAGAAAATGTTTTTCTGCTGGTGTTAGACATTGTCCGTGTCAGAGATACAAGCAATAAACACAGGGAACTGCCACGATCTTCCTTTAGTCAGAGATTTAGTAATTTACTTCCAGGGGTTTGAGCATCAGTTGTCAGAACACTGTTTTGGAGAACAACATAAAACTAAAGCGATGACTATGGGGAGGTCCATGTGGAGCTTGTGGAGCCCACTGAAGCCTTCTAAGAAACAAGTATCCTCTCTTACCTCTGCCTGTTCTTTTATTTAAGTCCAGCAGTTGATGCCATCCATCACTCACTTCCTAAGCAGGAGGACTTACGGTAGTGTGGGAAAAGCGGTAGGGCAGAGGCAGAGGAAGAAGAAATGATAGGGTCATATGCACAGTCCTGAAACAGGGGAGCAACATCTGAATAGACTAGGAAGAGGCATGAGTTACAGTAGATACTATAGAGGTCTGTGTATTTGTGAGGATCACGCACAGTATGGAAAGGACTGACTATTCGTGATCTCTTCCCATACAAGCACAAGCAGCTATTGAATGAAGTTAATTGGAGACATGCTCAATACAAACAAATGTGAAACACTGCTTGAAACATTTACAAGATTTCTTTGAAATTACGTTAGAAAAGGAATATCTAAGTGAGAGCAATTAATTCTAGTGGAAATATTTTTTTTTATTTCTTTAAGACATAGTTTAGCATCTCAAAAATATTATTTAGAAACATGTTTAAAAAACAAAACAAAACAAAACAAAACAAAACAAAACAAAACAAATCCTTATGCCTGTTTCCACTGCCGTATCCACCAGGGACACTCTGTTAAGAGATCAAAGTTAGGTGAAGATTATGGAGATCCCAAAGCAAAGGTATACATCTGAGCAGCAAGCAATCACTGGACTTAATATTGATTCTAGCAGGCCAAACATCAACAGTTTATCTTTTCTTTTTTGGAGTGATATTGTATGCGAGTGGGTGCAATTCTTTTTGCAGTGCAAACACATATGGCTGTTTATATCTTAATATTGTGACAGTTAGCCTAACATGCTCACAGTGAGATTTCACTTGGGGCACACATTCCTGTCCGCGTTTGGCCTGTGTCGCACCATGCCAGGAGCACAGCACGGCACTAGCGCCTGCATCACCAGCCATGGGAGACTCACTGTGTTGTTACTTGATTTGCCCTCAGTGCTGAGCCAGCCCAAAAGTGCCTGAGGTACATACAAGAGCTGCAAGGGATTTGGATGAGAAAGCCAACAAATTCCTTGTAGCTGCTGGAAGTCAGTGTAATTGCGCATCGTTGATGCTGGGCAGGCATAGGTAGGTGTCCATATCAGCATACAGTTGGCTGCTCAAAATCCTTTTTGCACAGTTCTGCTCTACACTCATTACCAAGCGCTGTCTATGTCATGCTACACTCTGCCAGGAAAAGAATTCAGAGCATCATGGCAGCACAGATATGGGCCTAGAAGCCACCAGAAGAAACTATATAGCCCAGTGGCTTCCGAGCACCTTTTATGCTCCCAGCCACCACTGCTGGAAGTGGCAACTAAGAGGCAAGCAGAAGACAGCAGCAGGGTAGGCTGGAGTGGGGTGGGCAGGACAGCAGCAAAAAGGAAAGGGCAAGGGGTAGGGAGGCAGGCAGGGCAGTAGCAGGAGTCAGAAGCGGTAGGGCACAGAAGAGGCAAAGGCTGTACCAGGACGTTTAGCTGCAGCAGTATTAGGAATCACTAATTTAGTCCATTCTTCTGCACAGGGTCCAAATCCATTTTATCTTGCTATTAAAACAAGCCGAAAGGGATTTTTTGCACTTAATGTGGAAATCTTTCCTGTGAAGAACATGGCAATACTATAATAATAATAATAATAATAGTAGTAGTAGTAGTAATAACAATAATAATGCTACCACTACTTCACTAGAAAATCTCTTTTAGAGCTTATCTGTCTCTTTTACTAGATTTTTCGTGGTATCCAGTCCAAATGTGCTGGCCTCATCTTTAGCCTATTTTTTCATGCTGTGTCATCAGCGGGCATTGGAAATGATCAGTTATCATCTCCTTTATAAAAAGCCTTTACATCTTGCACCATACACTTCCTTACTTGCCTCTTTTCTAGAATAAATAGAGCTCTCAGTCTTACTTAACAGGTTAAATTTTCCAACGGTTGATCAGTTTTGCTGCTTCATCTTTGGATTCCCAACATTTTGTCCATATCCACTTTCAGAAGTGAGCCCTATATTCCGGCTGAGACCCCACCTATACAAGGGAAAAGAAAATATCTCTCTTCCATGTCTTTCTGTATTGCATATCCCAGAACAAGATGTCTTGATAAACCACCAAATCTTTAAATCTTTTACAGTTTAGGACTGATGTAAATCCCGAAACCTCCCAATATTTTCTGCGTCTCACATATTTTGGGGCATTTGGTCAACTCATGTATTATACTTTTCCCTTTGTGATACTGTATTTTATTGGTGGATATCAGGTGTTTTTAAATCAATTTTAAACATGATCCTGTCTCCCACAGCTCTTTAAATCCTCCTTACTCTTTCATTATATCATTCAAAACATCAGTATATATACTCAGTAGAACTGTGTTCAGGATAAACCTCACAGAACTCTGAACTGAAATGCCCTCTCATCATTTCTAATGTTTCTTTGACAGTAATTTTTTAAGCAGTGCACTCAATTTCTGGCAATTGATCGAAGCTATTCCCCATTTGGCATGTGAGCATCAAGAAATACCACATCTTCCTGAGGTTCTACATCCTCCAGACCAGCAAAGCAGTCAAAAATATAAAGGTGGAATTGACATGATTGGTTCTTGACAAATCCACAATGACTGTCGCCATCACTTTATTATCTACTTGGTGCCTTTACTTCATTGTTTAATCATTTACTCTGGTATCCCAGTTAAGCTGCTCGATGTGTTACTTTATTTTTATTTTTCTTTAAATACGGGTACAATGTGAAAGCTTCTCTAGGGCTCTGAGACCTGCTGAGACTCCATAAGCCTCTGAAGACAATCACTAATAGTTCAGCAATTGCTTTGGCAACTTTCTTAAGTATTCTGCACAGAATTTCACCTGACCCTGCTGACTAGAAAATTTCCAACTCATCTAAACACTCTTTATAACCTGCCCTTTCTCTCTTTTGGCCTGTGATTCTCTTCCCCTATTAAAATTAAATACACCAAATATCTGATTGCAATTAACCTTGAGACAGTAAATCTTTCAGCCTTTCCTATTTCATCACAGCATACAAAAGTTTTCCCATCAAATTAAAAAGAAATACATTGTCTATATAGTACCAGCACCTCAGTAAAGCATTTTCATGATCCACCACTTGGCATTTGTCCTCTGGGTAGTCCAAACACAGATGCGCTCTTCGATAATGCTGCTGGACTTGCAGGGATTGCTCTTTCCTGATTAGCACTGACTGTTGTGCAAGTACCCCACAATGCCTCCACGCTGCTCCACAATGGCATTTTTCCCCAGCAGACACTTAAAAGGACAGAGATACCACACACACAGTGTATTGTAGGAGGCTTAAGTGGTTTTCCCCAGGGCTCGGTATGGGAGCCAGTTTTGGTTTACATCTCTATCAATGATCTGGGTGAGGGGATTGAGTGCTCCCTCAGTAAGTTTGTAGATAACACCAAGCTGGGCGGGAGTGTCGATCTGCTTGAGGGTAGGAAGGCTCTGCAGAGGGATCTGGTTCAACAAGGCCAGATGCCGGGTCCTGCACTTGGGTCACAACAACCCCATGCAACTCTACAGGCTTGGGGAGGAGTGACTGGAAAGCTGCCCAGCGGAAAAGGATCTTGGGGTGTTGGTCAACAGCTGGCTGAACATGAGTCAGCAGTGTGCCCAGGTGGCCAATAAAACCAAAGGCATTATGGTTTGGATCAGGAATAGTGTGGCCAGCAGGAATAGGGAGGTGATTGTGCCCCTGTACTGGTGAGGCTACACCTTGAATACTATGTTCAGTTTTGGGTCCCTCACTACAAGAAGGACATTGAGGGGCTGGAGCGTGTCCAGAGAAGGGCAATGAAGCTGGTGAAGGGTCTGGAGAACAAGTCTTATGAGGAGCAGCTGAGGAAGCTGGGGCTGTTTAGCCTGGAGGAGAGGAGGCTGAGGGGGGACCTTCTTGCTCTCTACTTGCTCTCTACAACTTCCTGAAAGGAGGTTGTAGTGAGGCAGGTGCTGGTCACTTCTCCCAAGTAACTAGCGATAGAATGAGAGGCAATGGCCTCAAGTTGCGTCAGGGGAGGTTTAGACTGGATATTAGGAGAAATATCTTTACTGAAAGAGTGGTCAGGCATTGGAACAGGCTGCCCAGGGAAGTGGCTGAGTCACCATCCCTGGAGGTGTTTAAAAAACCTGTAGGTGTGGTGCTTAGGGACACGGTTTAGTGGTGAACTTGGCAGTGGTAGGTTTATGGTTGGACTCCATGATCTTAAAGGTCTTTTCCAACATAAATAATTCTATAATTCTATGACTATTTGCAGAATATGCCTCCTCTGGCAGCCAAAACCCTTTCAGAAAGTCCATCAAACTCAGATCTTGTTTCACACACAAAAAAAAAGGCATGATATTTTGCCTCTTTTGCATTAGAAAGGTTTTTTATGTTATAAACACATTTATGCTCTGAACATACCTTTTAGTAATGAAAGTGCCCTTGGGATCTTCCTGTCTGAAAGAGAAACAGCACTATGTTTGCGAGACCTTCTGCCATGAGCACATCATAACTCTTCCAGAGACATTTTGGGCAGTGTTCTCTTTTTCTTTTCACTCCCATCAGCCATTCTGTCCTGACAGCTTCCGGCTTGTGCTCAGATCTTCCCATCTCCCCATCTGAGTTCTTCTTCTTGCACTCTCCATGCGAAAGGAAACTTTTTATTTTTTCTCTGTCCCCTAGCTCACAGATTTAGACAAAGGTTTGCCGACCAGCTTATAAAAACCCAGTACAGTCCTAGCTAGAGAAGGATTACTGGAAGGTGTTTGATTTTACATTTATAAGCAGGAAGTCAGTAACCTTTTTAACACATTCTATATGGTATGTTACCGTCTGAGTTACAGAGCACACCCTCAGTTCTTCTCTGTCGAGCTTTTGCTGACGAAACTAGTCAAGCAAGACACTCTGTGCATGAAAGTCACTGAAACGGTCTCTGCCATGGCTGTGCTTGTGGTTTCTTCTTCCTGCTGCGCATTGCCTCTCCCTGGAGGTGCTGTTTATTGCTTGGCAGCACAGACTAGGAAAAGGGCACATCACAGGTGGCAGGGAAGGAAGAAACAATGCCAGGTAACCATTACTGTCTCTCTCACACAAGAAATAGAGCTAAGAAGAAATTCAGCTTGCCTCTAACACAGTGATCATAACTGCCAGTTTGGGAAGGGGAGAAAGGAGAGTTATTTTCTGCAGGCAGAGCACTGATTTTTTTCCTGAGTGTGACTCATGAGTCAGTACCACACTGGGCTGCGTGATAGAAGGGGCATCTGGGTCCATCAAGTTCACAACCCTGTACAGCTTCTCTTCATAACCTTACATGACAAACACAGCTGGTCAGCAAGGGAAACAATTGAGTGGCAGATCTATGTCATGGAGATTTTGGGGTGGAAGCTCCTGAGATTTGATGGGTGGGATTCATCTGATCAGACAGAAACATTTGCATTTTACCTTGTCACCTTGGCCTCACCTTAGGGCAATGGAAAGAAATGAGGAGGCTGAACACGGAATATTCCCATCCCAATTTAGACATCTAAAATAGGACAGATGAATCATACCCTGAATGCATTTATTTCTCCACACAGACTATAGATACAGTGTGACTAGCTTGGATGTAGATATCTACAGTGCTGATGTTTAAAACCAGAGGAGACAACTCCCATCCAGCAAACCTGAGCAAAGCATTCGGGGAAACCACGAGCAGTCGGGGGAACAAGGGGATCTGGACACCTCTGTTTAAAAGTCTCCATTTAGGTGTTGGCCTATGTGCAGAGAGCGTAAGCTCTCACAGCCAGCAGAAATCTCCTATCAAAGCAGTTAGTAGTAACTAGCAGGAGGGTAAACTGATTATCATGATGGGCTCAATTCAACTGCCTCACACAGAGGCACCTATTGCCCTTTGAGACACCCCAAGACATCCAAGACATTCAGCAAATTTATCTACTATCTTCTGTTACAGGGATGCAAAAATTTGACCTTAGCTAGACAAAACATCTACCAGGCTAGGCAGTCTACAGTACTGGTGTTCCCAGTGCAGTAAACCCTACACACTGTCACTTACACCAGCTGAACCATCCTCTGTTAAGAGAATGGCAGTGGAGTCAGGGATTGAGAACATGAAAAGCAATTTGTAAGAATAAACTAAAAAAACAGTACCTAATGTGAAGAAACTTTTTTTAAAAATCAGTTCAGGGTAATTAAGGGTAAAACAGGCTCACCAAAAGCCACAAAAGTAAGCAACTGCCCTGTTGATTATGCCCCATGATTACTTTCCTTCAGTCTTTTTTATGGGAAACATTACATTCTTCTTTTCAAGACTAACTTCATACATAATACCTTAGTAAATATTGATTTCCAATGTGTGTTTGTCTTTGATTTCTCTTCATTTGCATTACACACCTAGCAATAAACCTAGTCTGCATAATCGTTATCATACTCCTTGAAATCTTTAAAAATTTCATAACAGGTTTAAATATTTCCCCCTGTAATCTTACGACAAATCATTTTTTCCTGTCTGCTCACTATTAAAAATGGATTTCTGTGAAGGCACTTATCTGTATCCTCCAATCACACATATAGATTACTTGTTTAAACAGCAGAGAAGACCGTTTTTTTGTCTATATCACATCTCAGCCTAAACATCATAAAGCGCAAGGGACGTAAAACACAGCCAGTGAGAAAAGGCATAAAACATTGTATAAATGCAAATATAAAGCATGCAGCATGCATCCAGCAGAAAAGGTGGGATGCACAGGATTCTATACCACCCGGCTCTGTTGATGCTTGTTCTTGCTCCCAGGAGAGGCAGGACAACACTGAGCAGTTTTGAAAATTCTGTCCTCATCACTGGTTAGTGATCTTGATAAGGTGGGAAAAAGACATGGGATCAATGGGTTAAAAATGATCAGATATCATTTACACTCTAATCACAGCAAAGATGATTCAAAGAGACATGTCTGGAAAATTTTCTACGATAAGAGGTGATCTAATGGTCCCTTTTCACTGCAGCCACCATCCCATCAACTGAACATCATAGAGCAGATGAGTTGTTCTGTGGGCAATTGGACTGAGAAAGGCTGGTTTCCTATAGTATCTGCCACTGTTATCTCAAGTCTTCAATGTCTAAAAAGGACAATTTCTAATCAAATCTTTCCCTGCAGTTAGGATTTTGTATAGTCTGTCTCCAAGATGACTCTTTGGTGTTTAACAACAGATGAGTTCACACTGCAGCCTTTTCCTGAGGAGGGACTGAGGGAAATCTTTGCTCATTTCCACTTACATCTTTACACAAAACATTTAAAAACTTCAGATCCCTGAGACCTTCTGTCACACCTGGCTAAAAATGGCTAAAAGGTTCAAAAGTTGTTAGAAAGAAACACGGCATGCAATCACATTAGCCTTGTTGTTTGAAAACCGGGCTAACACTGAGAACAGAAGGAGCAGCCAACACTTGAGGCAGACACTGCTAGATAACGATCTGCAAGTGGCACCAGAAACAGACATTTGGGCCCATGTAAAACTGGCCAAAGGTAAGACCCTCAAAGCACCAGAGCAGGTATCATCCCTGGTGACAGCTAATAGTGGACATGCCACTGTATAGCCTGGTGTCTGCAAACTCAGGCCGTTTTATCTGAACTATAAGGATACTTCCTTCTCATCTGTTAGCAACCAGCCCATTTTAGTAGATTTGTCTCATGAGTTAGATTTGTTGATCTTCTAGTTACTCTACAGTAAAAACTGTCTAGACTTAAAGGAGATCCAACTTCGCTAATAATATAAACCATATTTTCAAAGAATCCATTTTAAATTGCTCATGATTCAAAACAACCTCACAGGTGAGTCAATTTCCAAGATAATACAGTATGAGATATATTATAAAAGTACATAATTAACTTCCCTTGTGGGTCTCCTATGCTGCAAAAGGAAGAGAAACTTTAAGAAGAAAACTGAGGACACTGGAAACCAGGACAGTAGTCTCAAAGAGTATTTTTTAAAAAGAGTTGTTATTGTGAAGTGTTAGGCATGGCATCAGCATGTCAGCTGTAATGCATTTATGATTTTGCAGTGCAAGGTTAAGGGATCCAGAATTAATGTTTCACTTTTAGAAGCTTCTGAATGGTAAGACATTGCAAAAAATCAGCATGAAAATGGAACTGCCTGTATCAAGGTCAATAATAAACTTTTCTGCTAATCCAGCTGAGGATATTTAGAAGAGATATTGAACTTTATCTAAATAAGTCACAGATTACTATATTATATTTATTTATCGAGAGGAGAAGGTGAGTGATGCTGGGGAAGAAGCAGAGAATGGGATTAAATAAAGCAAGTTGATATGTATATGTGCAGGGCACTTTGTCATAAGGAAGTTAGTGTTTGCATTTTTATACCTTCTTTTATTTCAGTGCACGCTACAAACACAGTGAACTGACCATATTGCTCAGATTCCCTCTTGCAGAATGTTTGTCGGTCCTTATTATTCCAATCATACTGAAGAACAAAGCAGGAATAAAGTTGAATTTGTGGCTCTTTAGATATGCAACAAATCTTTTCTACACTAGATGGCACCCGTCTACTCCTATGAATCAATGCTGAGTATGGCAAAAAGCAAAGGTTTAATTTTCATAGAAGATTAGAAAATTATAGAAGACTTGTTTATTATGTTGAATGCTTTTACTGCTTCTCTGCATTCTGCATTATACCCCTTGTGTACCTTCTAGGGTAAAGTTTCACAGCATACATCTACTTCAACTATTTTAAGCTCAATATTTGTGTCACAGCTGATTATAGTCCAGAAATTTGCATGAGAGATGTACCCATTACACCAGCTCGGACTTTGAATACCTGTGGCCAGAATAAATTACAAACATCAAAACACCTCTCTCTTTCTTTCCGATATAAGCTTAGATCCAGAATTTATTAAGATACTGTGCCAAATCCTCAGCAGGTATAAATCAATTTGGCTTCACTGAAGTTGATTGATGCCAGGTGAAGATCTGCACCTGCAATTTAGATGCTGGCCTGCAGAGCACAGCTTGATTTGTTTTCTTTTTCTTAACTCCAAGGCATGATAATTGAACTCATTCGGGCACACTTCTCACTTCTTAGTCAACACTCCCACCTGGGCATTGGACTTAAAATCAGTGCATGTCTCTTCGTTATAAATCAAAATAATCTCTTCACGAAGAAGACAGGAAAGCTGATTAAAGATTTCAGAGCTGGGAAATCAGGTGTTCAATACCACATCAGTGACTGCACTCAGTAACATGGTAACTCTGATGCAAGCAGAAGCAAACCACTGCTCAGCTCCTTCATTTTGCCTCTTACTGCCACTAGATGATATCATGGTAATGCACCTATCCTTCAGCTGCACACCAGACCTTCTGTTGCTGAACTTTTGGCAGTATTCACGCTTTCATATACACAGAAACTCATCAATACTACATAGCTAGCTTTTGAATATCAGTGCTTAGTTATATTCCCAGTGATTTCATACACTAATATATCTAAAGACTAGTGGATGATATTATTTGGCCATAGACCCAAACTGTGCTTTATTTAGACACAGACATTACACTAAATTGGTCACCTCCCTCTGTTTTTGTGGCTACGTATCCAGAGCTATTGTGAGGCGATTTGATGGAAAGGGCAAGATAATTATATTTCCCTAGCAGGAAGCCAGAGAATGGCTGGAGGTAACATTTACATTCCGCCTCATGGGCATCCCACTCACTGCCGGTTCCGCACATCCACTCGCTGCTTCTCCCACCTTTTCCATTTCGTGCTCTCCCTCTTGAGAGGACTCCCTTCCTCATCCAATTGAAAAGCTCCCAGATAGGAGGAGGCGCGCCTCCAGAAAAACACCTTGAGCACACAGCTATCGTCCTCTCCACAAACCCCTTCTCTCCCAATTCAGATGGTTTGTACTCTCCTAACACAGCAAAATTAAAAACAAACTGTTCTTTCTCTCAGCTACTCTGTAAAGTAAATAGTCAAAATACTCCACTGCACATTGTTTTCCTTAAGTAAATCTTAAGACTCTGGTTTCTTTTTAACCACAATAACAAGGTCAGTTCTCGTCCCGATAGGCTGGACTGCCTCTCCCCAACCAGGAATATGGACCCCAGGGAACGGGCGAGTGGCCAGCTGCAGTCCTGCACAACACCTTTCACATGGCAGGTGGTTTCATGGAAGTGCTTTCATTTCACTGAGAGTTTCCACCTCTCCCCGTTGGACAAAAAGAACATCTCTTGGTCCGTAATCTGTGTCAGACAGGTTGAGTGATGTGGACCTGTTGACACCACAGGGCAAGCCAAAAATTGAAAACCAGAATCTCCAGTGAAAAGAGATTGACCCTTGGGACAAACTTCTGCGCACACTTCTATACGGAGCTAAGTGAGCAGAATGCTTCAAAACAGAGGCTAAGAGGAAGCAGTCCAGAAAGTGCAAGGCATAGAGTCATATACAATCAGTGTTTGCATTGTAGGCTAATTTTCTACTCTGGGATTTGATTCAGGCACCAGCATTGCAAGTCACTGAGTTTCCCATAAAAACTAAATCTGGGTATAGACCTAGAGGAAAACTTGAATTTCCACTTTACTGGAAATTTATTCACTTTGACATCTTTTTGTTTTAATTCAAGATGAAAGGATATTTGTAAGATTTTCATATTTTAAAATGTTTGTGTTTGCTTTATCTTAAATTTAATGATTGCACACTTGTATTAGTGCTTAAACTGCTAGTTATATGGAATAATACTTAAAGGAATCTTTTTCATAACCAGTAAGAACATCTTCTACTTAATGTTGGTTGAACTGTATATTGCTTTGCATTCACAGTGTTTACAGTGTCACAGTGTTCTGGTTTCGGCTGGGATAGAGTTAATTTTCTTCCCAGCAGCTACTGTGTTCTGGATTTAGTACGAGAATGGTGTTAACTCCGATGTTTTCAGTTGTTGATATGAAATCTAGGACTTTTTCCAGTTTCTCATATTCAGCCAATGAGCAGGTGTGCAGGAGCTGGGAGGGAGCACAGACAGGCAGATAGCCCAGCTGGTCAATGGAAATATTCCATACCATAGACGTTATGCTCAGTTTATGAATGGGGGTTGGGCAGGGAGCAGGAAACATTCTGCTCTTATCCGTGAGTTTGAATCCTCTCTTGTCCGGGAGTTCGAAGTTTTCCGGGAGTTTGGCCTTTTTCAGGAGTTTTGCGAAAATTCACAAAAATCCCTGAGTTCTGGGTTTCGCAATCTCTGCTCAGGGACTGACTGCGAATCAGTCATCGGGTGGTGAAAAATACAGTATTATATATAGTTTGTTTTGCATATTCATTATCATTATGACTATCATTATTAGTAGTATTATTGCTAGTATTAGGATTTCCTTTGTTGTCTTACAAAACTGTCTTTATCTCAACCCACGAGGATTCCCTTTTGTCTATTTCTCCTCCCCATCCCACTGAGGGAGAAGACAAGGGGTGAGCGAGTGGCTGCCTGGTGCTGGCTGCTGTCTGAAACTACAACGCATAGCAGTCCCAGAATGAGCAACCAGTTCAAGTGTCAAACTCTTTCAGTATGACAAACAACAAGACTCTCAAAAAGAAAACTTGTTCCCGTTTGAAATTAGGACATAAAGAATAAAGTAAAAGATTTCAAGCATTATACTGAACACTGTTACTGCCAAGGTAAAAAGAATATTAACAATAACATAAAAAACGAATGGCTTTATGGGTCAAGATGAAGTTTGAGAATTCAGAAATGGAATTCCAAAATATTCCAAAAGGAAATATCTTGAATAATGTCTACTTCAAAATTTTGTCCATTCTGAACCTTCATCGTATTTTACAATAAGAATTGTTTTAATTTAATCTTATTTCACTTTTCATCAAAAACTGTAACAAAAAAGCCCAACTAGCTGCTATTTTGTAACGCATATTTGAACTGGCATTTCCTGAGCTTATGAAAAACGAAGCACTCCATTTTACTTACATGAATAAGGATGCTCTAATCCCATGTTGAAGTATTAATCTTTTGCAGTTCTTTTCTGTGATGTAAGACAATTTAAAACTCACAGCCAAGGAGAATTTCTGCCGCTAACCTGCAACCTGTCACAAAACCAAATTTTCAGGGATAATCGTGTCATCTGTCTGGGCACAGCGAGGACCATCTGGTCCACAAGGGATGGTGAATCAGGAGCCGAGCAGGACAACAAGGCAGGTGGGAGCAGCACCTTCCATCAAGGAGCCAGGATGTGGAGCTGTAAATCCAGGTGGTGATCAGGATCAGACATCGTCCAGTGCTCTCCCGGGATGCCCACAGTGACACAGGGTTCTCACTGGCAATGGACTAAATGCTTCACCAGCCAGCTAAACACTTTACCTTTGCCAAGTCATCTCCTATAAGGGGGATTCACGTCTGGCCCTGACATCAATAACACAGCAACACAGCCTTACGAGCTACAGGTATGCAATATAGCTGAATGAAAAATCACATTTAATGTGAAGAAGTCATTCAAGAGCATCAATGGGTGACTATATAAAAAAAGCCTGTTATTGTTGCCTTTTTTAAATGTACCAATATGCTCCTTCATTAAGAATAAAATAAATAAGGGCTATGGGGAAATATTTATGAGGAAAAATCATCCATCAAGAGCAAAGCATATAAGAACAGTCTGGGAAACCTCAGTGCACGCTTGCCATGCAGACATGTTCTGAAGGCTTCCACAGAGCCACACAAAATGAGCCAGGGTATTACAGTGCAGGTTTTAATGCACATGGAAAATATCCCAAATAAAACTAATTTATCATTTGATTTTTTTTCCTAAAACAATAGCTCCAAATTCGAGAGTAATGGAAATCTTACCACGCATGCCAGCGGGCTTCATGCAGGCTGAGCGCCACATGCAACATTGATTTCTGCCCCCAGCAAGGGTCCACCTATGGGGATCAGCAACTGGAGGGTGAAAGAAATGATGAAGGGCTCACTCATTTCCAATCCCTCCATCATTTCTTTCCCAGTTCCTCACAGAGGTAGACAACAGATGTGCAGTCTTTGCTCCTTGCAGGACAGCTAGAGATGTTACACACTAGCCCTGCTCCCCCCACCCAAATGCTGAAATAAAAACTGTTGCAGCCAGTATACAACAGGGCTCTGACAATAAAAGTAATTTTCTTTCTATCTTTTATATCTAGAGCTGCAAAAATATATCCTGAAGAACACAAAAACTGGGGGAAACAAGTGTTTTTTCCATTGCCTTTATTTTTCATCTTAAATTTTAATAGAAATTGAGACTGCTTAAATGCTTTACACATCAAGGCAATCTTTATAAAAAGTTCTGTGACTTCCAGCTAAAATAGCAGCATTTGGCTTTTGAAAAATCTTCCCACCTCCTCAAAAGGCCTCTTTTCATGTTTCAGAGGAAACTGAACATTACAACAGAAACTTTCAAAACTTGGATGAAAAATAAACAATTAGCAACTCCAGCACACACATAATGAGCGAGCTCCAGATATCCGTAACTCAGGTTTGGACTGTTTTAATACAGCTGCAATGATTCGACAAAAGTATGTTGGAGATTTAAACCGTTTCTGAGGATTTCTACAGCAGGCAGGAAATAATCATGATATTCAAAAGGTGTTATTCTAAACAAACAAATTGCTTCACTGGAATTGTTAGCTCCCTGCAAATTCTGTAAAAAGTTTTTGAATATTAGTGTAGAACCATATTCACAATATTTAACAGGTTTCATTATACAGTTGGAAGAATTCCTAACATATAGGAATCATACCTACCTTTATTAGAAAGAAAGTAAAGCAATCAAAGGACCGTTCATTTCTTAGAGTGACTGATCCGGAGCTGGGCTGCTATTCAAATACTATGAAAATTTGTTACTGATCTTCAAAGTTAAGAGCAAACACATATATAAAATGGATTCAAATTCACAGAGTAAATATAGCAAGTAAAATGGTTTCTTAGGTGTATAATTATACCATTGTATCAAATAATGTCACACTGTGGATATGAACAGAACTGTATGATCATTGACTG
The DNA here is from genome assembly GCF_030867145.1 of Opisthocomus hoazin. Classification (NCBI taxonomy): domain Eukaryota; kingdom Metazoa; phylum Chordata; class Aves; order Opisthocomiformes; family Opisthocomidae; genus Opisthocomus; species Opisthocomus hoazin. The sequence continues at coordinate 111,996,081 of NC_134415.1, read as the reverse complement.
TTTATATACCACAGCACTGTAGAGTTGATGTGAGTCAGTCTTGCCTTGCTTTAGGGAAATCTCTGACACCACATGCCACATCCACTATGGATATCCTGTAGACCAAGCTCCCATAATGATCAGATACATATTTTCATTACTATGTTATACAAAGGATCATTTCTCCTTACAAATCATCTTAAAACACTCTACAAAGTATTCCTCCAAAAACAGTCAGAGATTTTGCAGTCAGCTTTCACTGACTAACAGCAAGATAAGATATCATGCAACTGTCTCCTAGGAAAATCCCAAGTAATTAATCATTTCCTTTGTAAAATAATGTTGTTGATTTTTTAACTATACATCACATTTTCCATCACATGCAATTGTAAATTGGGTACATAAATTATTTGCGCAAAATTACTTATTACTGCTATACACAGAATCAGGAAAGTTTTGGAAACTTTTGCTGCTTTTCAGGGGGTTGTCCTTACAATCTGAGTAAACATGTAAGCTGCTTCCCTATCAAAAGGAACTGCTAGCTAAACCGTTCTTATGAGATTCGTTGTCTATTTATGAAGTTTGCCATAAATTGTGGAGGGCTGGTATTTTGTTTGTTTTGTAACAAGATGCACCGAGACCATCTTACACAAATGTGAAACATGTTTACTGTAAGAAATTATTTGGGGCCTGAAATAGTTTGTGCACTGAATAATTCTCAACTAAATAATACACAAAACCCAAATCTTGCTTTTACCTTTAGCCAACCACAAAACACTGACAGGACTGAGATCTCTCTGTCAGTACTAAATGATAAGATCTTTGTCCTCCCTCAGCACTACAGCTCAGTTTACTTACGTGCCTCCTTGTCATACATCTGTGAACAGGTTAATAAAGAAACACTACAAAGTTGGTAGGACTTCTGATTTTTTGGCTTGCTTTGGCTGTGTTTAAAAAAAAAAAATTGTAACACCTTCACATCTGAACAACTTACAGTAATATTTGTACTTATTAACTGGAGTATACAAAATATTTGCCTTGTTGCTGCAATATCCCTGTAGCACTAGAAGCAATTAACACTTATAACTACAAATTTTGCTAAGATAAAAGAATATCAGGAAATCTACTTCTTCAGGAATAATCATTCTAACAGCTAGAGGCCAAATTCCGCCTTTCCTTGCAGTCATGCAATTGCATTTGTTAACTGTTGTGAGGGTAGAATTTCGCCACAAACCAAATTTTTATCTAAATGCATATATTTTCCTACAGAAAAAACAAGCTAAGTCTTATTGCTGCTCTTCCCTTCTGAAGGGTAAATACTGATATTTGAAATACCTAAATTGTATTTACAGCTGTACAACACTGATGCCAAATACTTGCAAAATACCACTTGTATTCTATAAACATGGGGTAACTTCTACATTCGGCTTAAAATCTTTTCTTGAAATAAAGAAAGAGCAGACAAGCTTAGACATTTTCCTTGTCAAATTCACACACAAAATACATGGTAATATGACACGCAACATCATTCCACCCTCCAGATGCCACCATCTCCACACAGTCCTCCTCGTCATAAGCATTGTTGGGCTCCCCACTGCGCCATTTGTTGAAGGTCTGCATGGGCGATCGGTCAGAATAGACAAAATTTCCCTCTTTCTCTAGGTCATTAATCCCAATGAAAACTCTGGTGAGCCCGGCTTGGTTGATGTACGAGGCGATCAGATTGTTGGCAGTCTCATCCTTGGGCATGCTCAGCGTCCCTCCTCTTCCATGGCAGTAGAGCTGGGCTTCCTTGTACCTCTTCTCTTCCTTCACCAGCAGATATATCTTATTATCTGTCTCACGCACACCAGCAACAGCTGCGGGGGAGGGCAGTGCTGAAAAGTGAGCACTCGCATTTCTATAAACCAACTTACTGTACACCCCAACATAGCTTCACAAATCACATGTGGGATGGTAATGCTCTCTGTGAGCAATTCCACCAGTAAAATGCAGCAATGAGAAAGGAAAATATTTATGTAATAACATTAACCTACCATTTTTTATGAATTTTAGTTCTGTTGTCAGCTGGGCCACTTGGATATCCATTTCACCAATAGCCTTCCTTAGCTGGCTACATTCACAGGGGATGCCTGTGAAATGATACATATACACCAAAATCAAAATATTATCTGATTTCAATAATTATCTAAACAATTTTATAAAAAGACCCAGCCTGGCAGCCCTGGAGAGGGCTGTCTTGCAAATAACAGACAGAAACCCATAGCCTTCAGTACCCTGCACCATCACATGGTTCTCACAGGTGTATGAGCCTGTCCACAACAGCTCAATTCCCTTCCCATGATACTTCAGGCCTGCATGATTAGAGCTAACCTAAATACAGACATATTCCCTGAAAAAAAAAAAAAAAAACTTTTTTTAACCAAAAACCTTTGTCAAAATTCCCCATTTTGAGTAAATTATTCTCTTCAGTCTTCTCCAAAGAGTACTTTTTTCCACAGCAAAAGTCTGTAAAATGCATTGTTCGCCTGTTCCTCACAAGGAACATAACACAGCAGATCCAAAAGGCTAATGTTCCAACCATGTAATGCACATAATTACCTGCAAAAGCTAATTCTGTACTTTTGAAAATACAGAATTTAATATACCTCTTCCAATAGAAGAAGACAATAGGAACCCATCTATTCACCCAAATTGATATTGGTTTGACAAAGGTAATCTGAATGAGAATGATAAAAGGATAATTGTTACATCCATGAGCTCAAATAAGGATCAATTACAGTTTCCAGTTCTGTGTGTAATTATTCACATCTGCATTTGATTACCGAATTACTCAGCTTAGGTGTCTAAGCCAGTCTAAGCATCGGGTACTCACACTGCAAAACTGTGCTAGATGACGAGATATGTGGTATTCTGGCTTGAGCATTAGCGTGACACAAGAAAACTAATTGCTGCACCTTTAACGCACCCTACCAGGAAGCGACAAACTGGGCAAAATCTACATCTGCCCCTTTTGTAAGGCTTACGCTTCTTGTGCCAGGCTTTCACCTATCCCTCTGGTGGATCTGTGTTCCCAGTAATCTCCTACTCTTAGAATGATAATCCATGGAGGAGTAGGAGCTTCCAATCTGCTCTTTTGTGTTGGCTGGAAGCCAGAATGGGATGTGCAGAGATGTCCGTTTGCACTGGTGATGAATGATACAGGCAGTTGCACTTCGGTTCCCGCTAGCCTTCTGGAGTGATCAAACCTCTGAGGAGCTCTGAGGCATTGTTTCAACAAATACACAAGTCCAGCAACTGCTGCAGCTTCAATAATTTCAAGTAATTTGAAAATGCTACAGTGAAATACTACAGCAGCTATACAAATATTTAAATTATCATTATTTCCCCTAGTATGTAAACAGACACGTATTTTTGGTGATGATATGTGCATCTGGTAAAATCCTTCACATACACAAGGTGTGTCACGAATTACCTGGGTCACCATTAGGACCTGGTGGTCCTATGTCACCATTATCTCCTTTTTCACCTAAAAACATGAAAAATAAGTTTAAGAAAGCTTTTTAGGTCAACTGTTCATTTAGTGCTTATTTATTTTTTCTCTAGTAACGTTCAAATGTGGAAAGTAGAAATACCTCAAGCAAAAATAAAGATTTTTCTGTCCTAGTTGGTGCACTACAAAGGCCAGCCAAATATATGAAACTTGAACATAAAGAATATGTACCAACACCCATTTTTTTAAATTTGTGAACTTTACAGAACCAGTAAGTTCAGATGTTGCACAGGGAAAAGGGCTGGATATGCTATGTTGGAGCCTAAATCTAAATTCATAATCTAGATGCTTAAGTAAACACTGGTCTAAATTACTTCATCAGTCACATAGGAAGCTTATGGGGTAGGCAAGATTAGAATTCAAATCTTCTGGCTATTAAAAGTTTGCAAAAATACAGTGCATCTTCCCATCTACTTCTCTTAACTGTCCAGACTTGTGTGATGGTGCACAAAGGTCTGTCTTTATTCTAAATACATTCTTTATATATTCTAAATATGCTGCTGTCAGAGTAAAAGCTAACTGGCTAAGAGATCTCAGTCATGAGGCTGACTACAGTGTGAGAAACTCCCTATTATGGTAAATTCCGAGACTAGTCAATCGTCTTTCAAGCCCCTAAACTTTTTTCAAACATAAACGATCACCAACTTTTCATCTGAAACGCAAGTGCAGAAACAGCTGAACTAAGCATACCTTTTGAGCCAATAGGACCAATTTTTCCATGCCGTCCCATGCTGCCTTTCTGTCCTTTGTCCCCCATTTCTCCTACACATAACAGAAAGACAAAAGACACATGGTAGCAATGCAGATTCTAGCAGGCTTGCAGTATCAGTTTTTACAAAAAGCAAAAACAGGCTATATCCCCAACATTCATTGAACTCCAAAAGTCCAGGTCTCCTTGTGAAGAACTTGCGTATCACAACCTATGCAGTGACTTAAGCTTTGCGAAGCAATTGGCATTAAAGAGGCTTGCAGGTGTAACTGAAAACTGATCTTGGCTGAGAGCCACTAGAAACGCTTTGCAAACTTCTGATGATCATGGCAGAATTTTGGGGTTGGACTAGATGACCTTTAACAGTCCCTTCCAACCCAAACTATTGCATGATTCTACGATTATGTTGAAAATAAGGGGGATTGTATTGAAATATGGATCAGTGGTTGAAAACTAACATGGAGCTGAGAAGACCTAAAGGATCCAAGCACAACTGACGGTTTCATCCAACACAGCAGTTCCCCTGTAACTGAGAGCTGAATTTGGGCTTCATGGCTTCTTTATACAATATAAACACCGTGGAATCAGTCACATCCTCATTCTTTGCTCTTGCATTTGAAGATTACATTAATAAAAAAGGAAAAGTAATGGAGATCTTCCATAGACATATATATACAGACACACGCACATGTTCATACAAAGTCTGGCTCAAACCAGCAATGCTGAATGTTACTAATTTTAAAGACAGTTCTAAGGAATATTTCAAAGTGCAGTTGCAGCACAGGAGTTGCTAAAAATCATTTTCTTCAGCCTTGTTTTTACAAATAAAAGGCAACTATCCACCTCTTAAAGTCAACTGAAATTGTCAACAAATCTGCATGAGCCAGCCACTGTCACCTATGTGTGTCCATGAGGCAAACCCAGAAATCAAATGTAAGACAGCTTGATTCACTTTGTCTGACTTTGACCTCTTTTCTATTAGTTGTACTTTCCTGCGTGATGTAAAGTGAATATTCGAATGGCTTCAGGGGAAACGGAATTTGCACTGGAACAGGCAGTTTCTTTGCCATCACTGTCTTCACAAAGCAAGCTGAAGCACTGTTACTAACAAAATGTGTGCCACAGCCCAAGCATTGATATCACTGACCTGAGCTCCTCCAGAGCTCGAATAATAAAACAGATAAAACATGCCTGTTATGTCATATGTTTTTTCTGGATGGCATTTCTCAAACATTATGAAAAATAATTATCTTTATGGTGTCAATCTGTGAGAAGAACTTTAGCCTGTAATAGGAAAGCCTTATTCAATCCCATGTCTACAGAGCTTATCTACAAGTTTAGGGGATCAGCAGTGGAAATCATTAAGCACCAGTCACCTACAGAGTAAACACAGTAGGCTTGCACACAACTGAAGGTTTTAGCTTAAACAAAGCCATTTATAGTCAATAAACTCTACATCGTCTAAGCTTGTCAATTTATTATTTCTAAATGATATTTTGATTCTGGCATTGGTTTAGAGAGGATTCCCTGATTTGTTTTAGGTAGGCTTTCTGACACCTGTGAAATGAGACCTGTCACTTTGTTACACTCACTATGTAGTGAATGTGGCAGATTATATCTGATGCTGCAGTTGCTATGGCCCGAGGAACCTCAGGAAATAATACCACACCTCATTACCTGAGGTATCAGGTAATGCACCCTTTTCTGGGTGCATTACCTGAGCAAATCAATGCTCTGCCATCAGATTTAGGCCTCTTTGTATCATGATTTCAAGGAGAAACATGGTCTGGAGGCAGCACAGCTGTACAGCTACATCATATGAGACGGGTTTTCCACTGTACCACACAGTATGAATGGAGAGCAGGTATGGAGAGACTACAGGGAGGAGAAGCCATATGCCTTCTGAGGCTCCCATCCTGCAGAAACCCAAGATCACTTTCAGAAATATTCATGCAGTTTTTTCAACAATTGTTGAAAATCATGTTTCTTTGCTCAAAGCAACATCTGGTATGCACCGTTTGGCTACACAGGAGCATGGAATCAATGAGACAAGTTAGGAGGAACACCTACCACAGGGATCCAGCAGCTGAACTTGTGTAAATTGTCATAGCTCAGCCTTAGTTGTGGATCTATGACAACTGAAGATCTGTTGCCCTCTGTTGTCACTGCACCTGAACAGACAGTCACATATTTCCTCTACATATTTTTACAAGCTGGATAATTTTATGATCCATTTCACCTTTAACTTAAAAGTGTAATCAGTAACAAGTTTCAGAATATAAATTGATCACCACTGGGCCAAGAGGTGTCCTCTGTATTACTCCATGAAGTCTCAAGCAACTGTCACTTGCTGGCATGAGTCAGGAAGAAAATTTCCTCTGAACTGACTTCAGTCAAATGTGTATGGCTTGTTGTTCCAATTAATTACTGGCAAGACCTACAATCAATGATTTTCCTTTGTTTCCAACAAGGATCAAATTCAGTCACCACTAGACATGGACTCAGGAAATTTTACCAGAAACAAAAAATATTTTTCTCTTATGTTGTATACTCCTACTGCAAGACTGGAAGTAATCCACTCCACCAGCTGAAGATCTACTCTCTGGAATACAGCTTCACTTTCAGAACTGAGTATTGACTTGGCTTAAAGATGCAACCCATTGGGCTGTGCAGGTTATAAAGGTACTGATGCTACCATTGGATATTCATCCAATATAGATCGTATATTGAGAGGGTATTTCCTTGAAAATCTGAAAAGTATCACCTTGTAATGAGTTTGCTCAAGTTGCTTTGAAAGTGACCTTTCTTGCTTTGGGTATTTATGAATTGGGATTACTGTAAGAGATTGTCAGATGTTTGAATGTTTTCTCTTTTCAGGCTGCTACACCTGAAATTAAATAAACACATAGATCTCTTGTATAAATAAAATATAACATATAAAATTACTACATTTTCTTTCTCATAAATACTGCCCAGAAAACGAACTGCTTCTCAGTAATAGCCAGTAAAAGCTATGTGATCTGCTCAGAAGTAAAACTGTGTTATCTCAAACAATGAAGACATACATTAAGTCTCCTGTGCTCATTAAAAGAGCTGTTTGGATTTGGTTTTCTCTTACGGTGACTAACCCCTGCTTCTACTCCAGGGGCATGCTTATTCTGCTTCTTCTGCAGAATAAATCACAAGGTTTCAAGAGAGACCCATCTGCCTTGAGGGTTTCAAAAGTTTTAATACCTTTTTCAAAGTCCTTTTTAGCAGCCCTATGATTGCCAAAAATGCAGTCTAAAGAGTCTTAATGAAATCAGGAAGTGAGAGCTGGAAAAAAATGAGGACAACAAAAGAAATTAAGTCTCCATAGACAAAAAGTAGGAAATCTTTCAGAAAGTTTGAATTGAGAATATGAAGCAAGTCATCCGTCATCCCTCAGACGAAGGTGGTGCACACTGAAACAAATTACAGCAGACTTAAAGGATTTTGGAAGGAACTGAAGAGAAGGAAACTCTAAATGATCTTCTTGGTGGCCTTTCAGGCCCACAAACAAGAGAAGAAATAGAATACCAGACATGAATGGTAGACTGCACAATTAGTGAAAAAATGAGGGCTTTGGCTCTGTTCCACACTATAAATGGGGGACTTCATACGGTATGGCCAATCCCTGCAGACGGGATTAATCGGAACAGACAAGATGGGATAAAACTACTTAAAAAAAGAAAAAGATGTCAAAAAGACAGCAGAAACGCAAATTCACCATGTCGCAGACAAACGGAATCCTGTCAAAGGGAAGAGAGCAGTAGTTTACTTCTCAAACTTAAGGATTTGAAGATAAATCAGATAGAAATTCTACACGATTTGACATAGCAGACACCACGGAGACCGACCGAACACCCAAAGTAGAAGTGTACCAAGCCAGACCAAAGGCCGCTTGACTCTGGTGCCACCTTTTCCAGCAATCTGCAGAGGGTACTTAGAAAAAGAATGTAAGATATAGACCAAGCTTACAACGTCTTTCCGCTAGTGTACCTCCTTAGTCTTGCAGCAGTCAGCATTCCCAATGCAAGCATTTAGCCTGACTTGACTAAGAACAGTATTTTTAAAGGATATAATGATTTTATGGTATGGTAGTAACGTACATCCAGGACACGTAACTGTTTAAAACTTTTGGCAACTGGAAATCAGAAAATTCTGAACACACCAATAGACTATGGTACTGCTTTATGCTAAATAATATGAATTATCCATGCCACTGAAGGTTGGTGATTGGTTAGGGAACGGTGCCTACAACACAGTTACATCTTATACGAAGTGGCATTTTATGTAGTTGGGACAAATTAATTTCACCCAGCATTAGCCACTTGAAAGTTAGGTTTTTAGTCTAAGCTATTTATCTAAGCTCCCTTGGTAGGCAATGGAGAAACAAACACCTCTCAGCAGTGCTCCATCCCACTCATGTTAGACAGGTATCTTAATGACAAAGTGAAACTTTAAAAGCTTTGCATAACAAACAGGAAAAAAACCCCAGGAAGCTATGATCAATCCATACTGACTAGAAATCAGGAAAGCTAGAAAATTTGCAGAGGAAACTAAAGTTAGTAAGAAAAAATCCAATCTATGAAGACAGTAGAACAGTTTAAAAGATTTTAAAGTACATTCAAAGTGAAAGAAATGGAAATAGTATGGTTCTTTCCTGAGTGGGGGAGTTTATGTTCAGATGCATGCAAACACAAATAACTGCCCTTATGAAGCATATATCTTGCCAGAATTACATTAACAACATAATACGAAGCTTGTTGAGGCCAGTGGTCCCTCTAGCCCAGCACTGTGATTCCCACAGTGACAGCAAGAGGTGCAATATAGGGAGGTCACGCGACCCCAACCACTATCTGCAGCCCGTTGCAGATGGAGCTGCTGGATCAGTCCCCCCAGAAGTTTCAGTGGGTGCCACCTAGTTGAGGTATGTTGGGACCTGGTGAACAGCAGGTCACCCCACTCACTGCTTTTGTGATTCTGTAACCTCGATCACATCCCCCTCAGACTCCTTCGTACAGATGGAAGAGTCTCAGTCTTTCCAGCTTCTCCTTAGGAGGCAGCTCCTCCATCTTCACATCTCTGGTGCCCCTCTCTAATCTCCCGTGTCCTTCTTGAGCGACAGAGGCCAGAACCACACTGATGTCAGGTGCATGTCAGGCTTTTCTACAAAGCAAAATCAGCTGCAAAGATGAGCTTCCCATTTTGTCCTTGGTATCTTTTCTGATGGCGGGCAGCATTTTGTTGGCTTTAGGGCTGCTGCTAATGATTTCAGAGAAGTTCTCAAGTTTTAAGTAACAGTTCCGGTTTTTGGCATCATGTAAATATGGATTAAATTATGTATCCCTTATGTCCCTTGGCTACACATTTATTTACACTGAATCCCATCTGCCATTTTTTTGTCCACTCAGTTTAGCACAGATTTTCTCAAAATTCTGTTGAGTTCAGGTGGAACTGAAAGACAGTTTTGAACCAGATACCCGCTTTGTGAATCCACAACTGTCAATGCTATGACTTTTATATGGAACCCTGCCTGCAGCACTCCTTAGCGAGCAATAAATTCATGTAAAAGTTGACTCAGAAATTTAAAGGACTGATTGATTACATATTAATGAGCAATCAGTAATACTAAAATATAAATTAAGATATTATTACCTCTCTTTAGAATTTGATTATACAAATGACTGAGCACTCTGGCTCCAATCCAGTTAAATTAATGAGTCTTCTCTCATACTTCAGAGACTCTGCCTGTACTAGTAAACTAAATGCTTGGGACTGTTCCCTGACAGTGGGTACCAGGTGGCCGAGAATGGTACACTCCACGATATTAAATTGTCTTACTCTTCAAATCTGGATAATCACTTGCAAGCTGTTCATTGTGTTAGCTCCCAAAATATGCCCAAGAATTGTCTGGGAAAGTGTTTGCTGGCACAAGCCAAAACCTTGCCAGGGACTGTGCTAACACTGCAAAGGTTAGCAGGACACAGTTGAGTTCCATGCCCAAGAACAATAGGTGACTCTGCTTCACATAACAGTATAAATGAAGTCAGATGCATAAAGGATGAAATTAAAATAATAAATAATGCATTTCAAACAGATATGTCTCTAAGAAAAATCACAGAATCATGGAAGACTTTGGGTGGGAAGGGACCTTTAGAGGTCATCTAGTCCAGCCCCCCTGCAATGAGCAAGGACATGCTTCAACGCAATCAGGTTGCTCAGAGCCCCCTTTGCAACATGAAATATTTTGAAGAACGCTTTTTTAACATGCTGTGCCTCTGATTACGCGTTCCAACAGTAAATTCACCCTCTCCTCCTTATTTTGATTGCCATAAGCAGAATAGACGCTAACCTGGGAATATTCATGGTATTGTATTGTTACTGAAATATCTCTGTCGAATTTGTATACATGGAAGTTTCAGCTTCACAGAGAGGATCATGACTCGGTCAAATAATTGAGTTCACTTCCGACATGGAATTGCACAGTACAGCAGTCAGGGCAAGTGGGGAAAGTCACATCTATTAACTTCACACACCCCAAAACTTGCACTGCAGAACACTCTACTTCTGTCTGAACCAGCCATTTTACTTGATACAGTGCTCTGCGCTTTACATAAGGCCAACACAGTTTCATATTTTGCTGACATGCTATGCATCATAATTGACCTATACAATTAATCAAAAGCAATGAGGAAAGTAAGTGGAATTTAACCTTAATCAGTGCCCAAAGACATCAGGATGTCTAATGTCACCCTGCAACATCAGGATACTCAGAAATACATTTATTTCCAGTCTGCACCAGAAAGCTTTTAATATTTACCAGTTTCTGAACTACCAAAACTTAAAAATATCATGAGGAAATGATACAATAAAGACATTAGCAGCACTTTTGAATCATGAGATGTTTGTTTCAGGTTAAATAATCCATAAGAAAACCATTTCTTTTGTATGTTATTTATTCATTGATTATTATATACCTACGGAGTTCAAAGAAACTAAGCACATTTTCTTAGAATGAACTTGCCTGAGAAATAAAACAAAAGGGGAAATAAAAAAAAAGATTACTGTGATTCTGATAATGTAAATTAACACTAGAAGTAGAAAACGCTACCAGTATTGCAGAAGAATTACAGCTCTTCCTCATGTAAACCATCACTTACTCAAACAGCAGAAAAATACACTGAAATTTAGCAGATTCCATCAACAGAATGAGACAAATATTAGCCAAACAAGCCAAGAATTATCAGGCTTTGATAGAAATACAGGGGGTCAAACACAGGTTAACACAGTGACTGCAGTTTAACAGGCTACTGCAAAGAAACAGAGCTGCTGTGATCATCCATGTGTGCTCTTAGAAAGGGGAAAATGGAAAGTGATGCAACAATTTTATCCATCTTTCGTTTTCCAGTAAACTATGTTTTATGTACCTGGATCACAGGCCTAAGATTTATACCAACTGAGGACTTTGCAGGACATCAGTGGTGTAAGCCCATCGAGAAATCAAAACCAGAGCAAAAAATACAAAGCCGATAGTCATGAATGGATATTAGATAATCTGTCCAGGAAAAAGATGATGAACTGGTTATTTCCAAGAACAACCTTGTGAACAAATTTTCAACTTCCAAATGAAGCTCAGTTCTTAACCCTCCATAAATAAGATGAACAACCAAAGAGAAAAAAAGGCATCAGTGTGTTGGATATTTCAGTGTTAGCAGCTCACACGATTTTTCCCAAGATTATTGTTATTTTTTACTTTTGCCTCAAAGTTCCAGCCTCTGGAGAACAAATGGGAAAACCCTTGGACTGCTGGAAGAGAATATACAGTTGAGCGTCTCTCATTTAGCTTGAGAGTCTAGAAAAGTATTTATGCATGAGGTTAACTTCAGGTTTCAGCACTACTCTCTAACTTCTTTGTCTGTGGAGGTTACGCAGAGACTGAAGGGTCAGGAGACTGAAAGCTTTTTCTAGGTCAAGGCTGGATGTTCTTCTGTGTCCTTTCCATATGAATTTACGTAGAAATTACATCTGTGAAGTCTGTTTGCTTATCCAGTTAACATTGTGATACTCAGAAAACACACTGGATATAGTACCATAACGAAATCTGGCACCATACAGTCCAAATTATTTTTAAGGTAACAACTTCTTTTTCTTTAAAGAAGCATTTGTGGAAAGGAGTTGATAAAGACAAATGTCTACAAAATGTACAGCATTAATGAAAATATGAGTTAATTAGAATTCATTTTAAACAGGAACTTGTTTGTAGAAATTTCTTATTATGCTAAAATAAAGCTGTTTACCAAATATTCCAAGAACTTATATGAATCAAGTCAAATCTGGATGCACAAAGGAAAGTGGAAAAAAATCTGTTGCTACAGAAGCAGTAAGAAATTTTCCCTGTGCTTAATCTGAAAGCAATGCCTGGAAAAAAACCAATATACTATGCATTAATATTCAATTTTCTTTCATCTCTTTTCTGTTTCAAGTATGTTTTCTTGCAGTGAATTTTCACTTCAGCATTTCTTCTTGCAGTCTCATCAGAATCTTGGACTTTCGGAGGTATGGAAAACAGGAAAATTATAATTATTATTAATGAAGCATTCCTTATAAGAATGATTTTCCAAATAAATGCAATTTTACAGTACAAAATATATTAATGAAATGTTACATCATGGATTGGCCTGACTGAAAAAGAGTACATCCATTCTTCCGATGGTCCAAAACACTTTTAATTGATTTGACAAAATGCCAAGCTAGAGAAACATGCACAGTGGGAGAGGATCTCAAGCTGCCCATGAGAAAGCAGTACGACCAGGTGCCCATCTCAAACGCTTCTACAAATATGATGAAAGCCTGAGAAACAAATAGGAGGAACTGGGAGTCCCTTTAATTGCACCAATCGCCCAGCTGCGATGGGAGAACCAGAGCAACAGCAGTGCTGCAGTGGATGGCTGTTGGCTCTTTAGAAAGGAGAGGAAGGGAAGACAAGGCAAGGATTATGCTCTGCACAGTGAGCACCTTGAACGCATGGAGCTTTGTTTCATAACAGGTGATTGGTCTGGTCATGGTCAAAAGCACATATTCTGATTTAGAAGGAAGGCCAGCAAGGGGAACATCATGGTGGGCATTCACTACAGACTGTCTTATCAAGAACAGACTGGATGTGAAGAGTTCTTTAACAAGTGTAAGAAGCTCCATAATTGGAGACTAGCTACTTCAGCACCTTCTGGGAGAGCCGCAGCATGAGGATCAATCAATCCAGAAAGTGTGTCGGGTGCAAGTGCTGGGTTTCCAGCTAGAGATGGTAGTCTCCGAGACCTGTTATTCACATACCCTCTGGCTGTGGATAGGAGAGTCAACAGCAGCCTTGGCTGCAGTGACCATGACTGCCTTCATGAGATGACAATGTTCAAGATCCTGAGGGATGCGAGGCAGGCAAGCAGCAGGATAAAAACTCTGGAATTCCAGACTTTGGCTTGTTCTGGGAATTGGTAGACAGGATCCTGATGGAGACTGCTATGAAGTGCAAAGGGGCCCAGAAAGAGCTTCTCAGTCTACAGGAACAATTTTCTTAAAGCACAAGAACTATCCATTGCAGTGTGCAGGAAAATGAGCAGATATAGCAGAAGTCCAGCTTGGCTCAGCAGAGAGCTGTTGACTGAGACCAGATGCAGAAAGGAAGCATGTCAGAAGTGGATACTTTGGCTACCAAAGGGTAATATAGAAGTATTCCCCAGACTTGCAGGGATGAAGTAAGGAAGGCCAAAGTTCAGATGGAGTTGAACTCAGCTAGGTGTATGAAGGACAACATGAAAGACAGTACAGGTAAGGCAGCAGTAAAAAACAGACCAATGATAACATGGGCACTCTGCTCAGGAGGAAGGCAACTTCGTGACAAAGGACATAGGAAACGCTAAGCTGCTTAGTGCTGTCTTTGCCTTGGTCTCTATTGGCAAGGCCTGCTCTCCGGCTTCCCAGTTCTTCATGTCTCGTAGCAAATATCTGGGGAGGACCTGCGACCCATGGTGGAGGATGGCTGAGTTAAGCACTACTTCACCTGGATATACACAGATCCATGGCACTGGCTGGAAGGCGTTCAAGGGTGCTGAGAGGGTTAGCTGATGCAGTTGCAAGGCTGCCAAAGTCTAATCAGCAGCTGATAATGAGTGCCATTCAGTCCTTCCTCAGTGACAGGGAAGAACGAGTGGAAGGATCCTCTGTGAAGCTGCAAGAAGCCCCAAGCTGGCAGGAGTGGTTGGTGCACTGGAGGGCAGTGCTGCCAATCAGGAGGAGTGTGACAAGCTGCAGGAATGTGTTGACAGGAATGTCATGAGTTCAGCCAGATGCTAAGTTCCTCCCCTGCAATGCACTGATAAAGGCTGTCCAATGGCTGGCTAAAACTCCTTTCATAAGAGGACCCAGAGATTTTTGGGTCCTCATACAAGAGAAGTAAACTGGAGTCCAGCTGAAGAAGATCATTTTATTTAGCATGGAGTAGAGAAAGGTAAGGGGGCACCTAATTGCAGTCTTCCATTACCTACAAGTTGTTTGTAGAGAAGCTGCAGTCTTCTCTTCTCAGAGGCACAGAGCAAAAGGAAAAAATTTCAGTTGGCCCTAAGGAAAAGGTCTTTTATGACAACACTGGTGAACAAACCTATCAGAAAAGGTGTGGAATCTCCATCCTTGGAAATTTTGAAAAGTCTACTGAACAAGACCCTAAGGAACCTGATCGAAATTTGAAGTCTGCCCTGTTTTAAGCAGGAGATTGGACTAGATGATCTCTTTATGACCTTTTAACTTAAATTATTCTGTGGTACTTTAACTTCTCTTCATGCTGCATTACCTTGCAAGAGTTGAAATTTTAGTCTCCAGTATTTTTTATAAGCATTGTCCTTGAAGGGTATATCTACATAAGGGAAACACAATGACTGAACACACACATCCCTCATGGGAGTTATAAAGTTTTCAGCGCATTGTAGGAGGAAGAGCTCTATCTATGGATTTTGATCCCAGGGAAAACCACACATATCAGGATCTCATAACTGCCCAAAAGAACTACATAACGGGTCATGCATCATCATAAGGAAATGTAAATTACCACTGCGTTTGCTTTGAAAGGAAGCTTGTAAATTCAGTTTAGTAAAAACTAACTAACTCCAATGGTCTGATGACAGGAATGTCAAATATCTCATTTCAATATTGAACTAAAAGATTTTGACTACTTCTAATGTGAATTTTTCACAATGTGCATCTCCTGGAAAACTTACAAAGCTCAAGTTTCCTGCTCGCTTCAGGAGAAAAACAAATGTGAAAAGAGAATTTCCTGCAAGACAGGAATGCCACATTTCTCTCAGCTGTTTAACTGAATACTATAGAGCACCATTCCTTTCAAGACCTTCAAATATTTTTGAACTACAATGCAAACAGTGTTACCACCATCTTTCCATAAATATTACTGAACTGTGCTCCAAGCAATAGGGAATCACTCGTGGCCATCTCTGCCTATTATGTTTTACTGCCTTACTTCAATGGTTGTAATTAAGGTAGTGTGTGTTCACACTTACAAACAAAATGAAACAAGGAAATCGAGCCTAGTGACTTTTTCCCTCTAATCTGTTTGCATTTGTAGAAGGCAAATTATGAAGAATACATTATGTTGCCTTTCTTCACAGAGACCTTTCTAAAAAAATCAAGATTTTTTTTTTTTCAAAATAAAACTTTTTGACCAGAAAGCAATAGTTACTCTACAAATGAGTGCACATGGTTGTACCGGTTTTGGCCAGGATAGAGTTAATTTTCTTCACAGTACTTGGTAGGGTACTATATTTTGGATTTGTAACCAAAACAGTGTTGAGAATACAGGGATGTTTTAGTTACTGCTGAGCAGTGCTTGCACTGTGTCGAGGCCTTTTCTGCTTCTCACATCACCCCACCAGCGAGCAGGCTGGGGCTGCAAAAGGAGCTGGGAGGGGACACAGCTGGGACAGCTGACCTCAACTGACCAAAGGGATATCCCATGCCATATGACGTCCTGCTCAGCAATAAAAGCTTGGGCAAGGTGGAGGAAGCGGAGATGTTTGGAGTGATGATGTTTGTCTTCTCAAGTGTCCGTTACGTGTGATGGAGCCCTGCTTTCCTGGAGATGGCTGAACAGCTGCCTGCCGATGGGAAGCAGTGAATTAATTCCTTGTTTTGCTCTGCTTGCAGGCATAGCTTTTGCTTTACCTATTAAACTGTCTCTGTGTCAACCCACAAGTTTTCTCAGTTTTACTTTTCCGATTCTCTTCCCAATCCCAGTAGGGCAGGGTGAGCGAGGGCTGAGTGGGGCTGAGCTGCCTACCAGGGTTAAACAACGGTATACAAAAATGCCCAATGATGATTTAGTCACCCAGCAAAGGGAAACAGGATCCCCATCATCATCACCTCACAATAAAAGTCAGGAATTACTTTCAAAACATCTTCTTTAGCAGTTACCTTTTTCTCCTGGTGGCCCAACTCTTCCTGGACGACCTGGAGCACCTTTCTCCCCCTTTTCTCCAGCCTCTCCTGTTGATACAAAAGGAAACAAAGAATCATATTAAAACAGGACTATTTTCTGCTGATGGCAGTGACAAGAGTGCCTTTCTCCCCACTGAAAATAAAAACCTACTTTAACAAGAGTGGAAAAAAAATAAAAGCAGATGGGATCTGACTTAACAGCTTTATTTGCTTCATGGAGAACAAAGCTTCCTGCAATTGGCATAGACACTGACGAAACCAAAGTCAATACATTACTGAAGTCTCTTACAGTGAGTCTAATTTTGTGTACGCTACTCATAACATCAACCTCCAAAAAGCCCAACAGCATCATGTACTTAGAATAGAATACACTATTTCAGATGGAAAGGACCTTCAATGATCATTTAGTCCAACTGCCTGATCAATTCAGGGCTGACCAAAAGTTGAAGTATGTTGTTAAGGGCATTGTCCAAACATCTCTTAAACACAGACAGGCACAGGGCATCGACCACCTTTCTAGGAAGCATGTTTCAGCGTTTGACCACCCCCTCTGTAAAAAAATGCTTCCTAATGTCCAGTCTGAATCTCCCCTGGCACAGCTTTGAACCATTCCAACGTGTCCTATCACTGGATATCAGGGAGAAGCTTAAGTAGAAGTACCAGGGAGATACTTAGGTAGAAGTTTCAGAATTAGGCTCCAACTTTGCACATAAACTTCTGTCTCTGTGTTCACGAAATACTTCCTGAGCATCTGCTAAGGACATGCTTAAGTCTCAAGTGAAAATGGCTTAACTACAATCTCAAATTAAAAAAAAAACAAAAAAGTTTATGACATTTATGGAATAAGGATGGATCAGGCCTACAGGAAGGCATTGGTACATCCCTCATTTAGAGCATCATTTTTAAGCATGGAAGAGTATCACCTAATTCATATTCTCAGTTAGATACTGTGCCTTTTAATCTCTGTGGTACAAAGCACTGTGCATTGTACTTACATGCACATGGCTCATGGTGCCTTATTACATTCAGCATATTTAAATATGAGTTTCTGTAAATGTTTGCTTCCTGGTGCCTTTCATTGCAAATTTGGGGACGCTTGCCTTGTTTTGCCCGCTACTATCA
This sequence comes from Opisthocomus hoazin, assembly GCF_030867145.1. Taxonomy (NCBI): domain Eukaryota; kingdom Metazoa; phylum Chordata; class Aves; order Opisthocomiformes; family Opisthocomidae; genus Opisthocomus; species Opisthocomus hoazin. The sequence goes on along the minus strand of NC_134415.1, from coordinate 111,978,199 downwards.
CACTACTACTGTCATTTGCCATTGACACAAAACAAAAATCTGTTAAACAAATAGAAGTTTAAAGAATGATTTACATAGCCACTTCTACAAACCAGATTTATATGAAGGAGAAGAAAGCTCTATGGCTTCCACAGAAAATAAAATGCCAGGATCTAAAAGCCAGAGGGAGCACAACACACCTGACGCCCCAACACTGTACTTCTACAGAGGAGAGCGAGCATTAGCTGCTCTCCAGAAAGCTGAAGGGAGCACCATCACAGAAAAGTCAATCGTTACCACGTACCCGTCAAACTCTGCTCTCTGCCATAGCTGGCAGCTGTGGTTCAGAGAAGAACCATAGAAATGACACGTAAAAACATGCCAAAACATGGTACATTTCAAATCTGCAGCCTCCAGCTCTCTTTCCTTATTGCAGACACAGGTGGCTGTGAGCTGAACTCAGTCCTCTATCTGCTATATTTTCCTTCTTCTGGCTGCTAGCAGGCTCCAGACCATTTTCGCTTCCTTCAGACATGCAAAAATAGGCCATTCTCTGACCTTAATGAGGACAAACTTCACATAATCCCCACTGAATAATATTGTTAGTATGAAACAGGCTATTATTTGGCACATTTGGGAATGTCACTTTTTTATTATCAGGTAACCAATAGGCTTTGTCTGATTGCCTTTACCCCTTAAGGCTGGTTATGAGTTCTTTGCTTCCCAAAGATAAATCCTGACAATGACTTTTCCCTGCTCTCTGGAGGCTGAGAGCAGGTTATTACAGCCTATTGCTTTACACGTTCTTCAAAGTGAAAGCTGTGCATTAGGGATCAATAAAATAGATCACTCTTGCTTCAGGCCATTAGACTTGCCTGCATTTATTCCTATAATAAGATGACACTGCATTCCTTAGTGTGGGTGTTTAAGAAACTTCCCCTGGGAGGAGATTACCCCATTACAGGCCCACCTACAGACCATTCTGCATTTTCTGCTATCGGCTGTTGTAAGTGGCAAGACCTTGGCCAAGAGGGACTGATCAGTGGTCCAGGTCAGCTTTCCCATGATTAAGCACCTATTTTTGCTGTGTGTACCCTGAGCACTGCACAAGCTGAGGAAGCAAAGCCTGTGCAGGTGTCATGGGCAACAAAAAAGTTTTCTGTCAAGGAATTTCAATCGATTCAATTTATCACCAACTAACACTAACTTTTAAGTTTTTATTCCTGAATTATGAAAAAAAAACCCAAACAAATGAACTTAGAGAAAGACACATCTGCATCTCCCTTCTGGTCTCCAGCCCCTGTGCTGCACATTACACCCAGTCCCTTCGGAGCTGGAGGGTGGGATCGGCGCATCGTGGTCCCTACCCAGTTTCTCCTCTGTGGCCTCCCCCACCAGCCACAGTCCCTTTGCAGTCATACCTCCTGCCCAGTCTCCTCTCCATCCCTTCCCGGGTGGCTCTGTGCTCCAGGCCCTATGCCATGAAAGAGTGCCTTCATCCTCAGCACAACACAGCTCTTGCCCACACAGCTGAGACGGGGCAAGAGGTGCCCAGCAGTGCTCCACAGCGTTGTGACGGCCCACAAGCCCAAAAGAAATGCAGCCCTGGTACTGCACTGAGCTGCAGCAGGATCACAGGTACCAGGCACAACTCTGACACTACTACAAGCTTCTTGTCCTGTCATTTCTGAGAGAGACCTTTCACAATTCAAACGATATTTCTTAACATTGCTGTCCATTGGCCTCTTTTCGTGAATTCTTTGGGACAGGATCATGTTTGCATCCTGCCTGCCTTGAGCTGTATCATCTACTGTGATGAAAACAGCACACTAAATACTAACTACATGAGCTATTAAGCATTCCTCAGCTGATGATAAATTTCTTCCATTACTCATATTCCCTGTGCGAGTAGACGCATCAAGTGTGGGAGTAAAAAAAATGGTTTTAATTTATTTATGTAGCATCAACTTTTTAATGTATTGTATGCCATTGAGACTATTAAGACAATTCCTGCTTTAGATTCTAGAAGGGAGACAAAACAAGGTGGTAAACTGAGAATGTAAGCTTTCAAGGACTGTTCCATGTTATTTTTTTCTCCACAATAGTAGCAACTTCAGTCTCATGGGTCTATCAAAAGGAACAGGACTTTAGGAAGAATATGAGCGAGCAATGCAGTGAGACTTCATCATCCACCCCTTCTTCACACACAACACATTTTTCCTATTATTAATATTGTTGGTTTTCTAAAACATGGATCAGTCTGCTGTCTGGATTTTCAGAGCCACGGTATTTTTCCCTTCTGCATTTCATCTTACTCCTTTATAGTCTTGAGGTTATAAAAAAAGAAAATCAGTCCCTAAGACCTAAGCTCTTGACCTTAAACTCATTTGTACCTTTTTCTATTCTTGGTGTCTTTACTGGCTTTCTTCATCTTCCATTTCCACCTCCACTCTCACCTCATCCCCCTTCCGATTCCCCCTTTGAGTCTGTGGGATCCTAATTGGCTTTGTGTCATTTTCTTATCTCTCTTTTTTTTTTTTTTTTAAGTTTCCAGTCTCTCCACTCCGTCTTCTTCTTTGTGCCCTTCTTTTCTCTTTATCTCTTTTAAAATTTCTCCATTATGCTCACTTACTTTTGTGTACTTTTCCCTGATGTCTTTCTCCTTCACCACCCCATTTGGGCTCCACTTTCTGCACAACCTCTTAGGCTTGACCCTCTACTCCTATTTTTCCCCTTTCACATATCCCATGGTCTCCCTCATTTCTCCCACTTCTTCTCTGTACCTGTTTTTCTCAAATCCCAACCGGCTCACACCCAGCAGCAGAGCAGGGCTCTGTTTCTCCATCGCTGGAGGCAGCCAGCACTGAGCCAGCAGCGCAGCAGAGGAGGAGATGGGGCAGATCTAAAAGCCACAGAGAGAAAATCCCATCATGTGGGAGCTGAAATTTGGGCACATGAACACATACATGCTCAGCTTAAAGGAAGCCTTGGCCACCAAAACGGGCTGGAGTTGTGCCAGTGGAGAACAGCAGTATCTCATTACCAATTCTCTGAGCCAGCCCCCTGACAGCGTAGCTGGAGCATTGATAGCTTTTTAGGGATTTCACATCAACTAGGGCTGTATCAGGCCATTTTGTGCTTCACTGAATTTATACATCCATCTCTCACTTTTGCAAGAATTACAGCCATGAAGCAGAATAAAATCATTAACAAGATTGTTTTCAGGTCTCTCTGTTGTTTCCTGGCTCAGGACTGCCTTCTGACAAGGGGCCAGGGTCCTGTGCTGTTCACACATTTAAAAAAAAAACTCTGCTGCATATAATAATAATAATAATAGTCCTTTCATAAAAATGGTAATTGTAGATGTTAATTTTGACTGATTACACAAATAAGGAAAGTAAGGCAAAGAAGTTGAAAAACTAGACAAAGACTGTCAACTTTTTGGAATTAAAAATAATTTCAAGGCTTCGGTCCCCAGTGCTGTGGGGTCTGACTCTTTGACTGATCTTCTGTGTAGCTTTAGACAATATACCTTGATTGTGTTCTTCTCTGTGAGTCACATCAACAGCACTATCTCATGCCTGTTTCACAGCAAATACATCAAACTATTGAAACAACTTTACTCAAGGTTTAGTCAAACCTCAGAAGACCTGGATATAGTGTTGTTTTTTCTAAGTAGAACATCTGCAGAAGGTTAAATATTATTAAGACTTCAAAGGCCACTTATTGAAGTAAAATAAAAAAAAAAAAATTCTAGATTTTGGTTCAGTTCAGGCATCCAAAGCTGCATCTATAATAATAACAAAGAAAACAGGAGATCTTTTTTGGTCCTGAAGCCAATTGGCCAAGCACAACCCACATTCCTACAGCCAAATTCAACTGCTTCCAGCACAGGGTAGCCACATCCAAACTGGGCAATGTCTGGAGAGGGCAGTTTGCACCACAGCCAAATGCGTGGCCAGGGTGTGCTCGCAATTTAACTGTATGAACAACTGCAGGACAGAATTGAGCCTTGCATTCACCAATCAATTCCACAGCACAGACAGAGCCTGCAGTTCACACTACGGTCCTCAGGCAACTGGGTAAAGCCCAGTTTTGTACTAGAAGATACCAGTGGCATCAATATTGTTAGGTGAGTTTTGTGATACTACAATACATAAGTACCAGAAAAACTGGAAGGTTACTTGTACTGTTCTTAATGCATTTTTTTTAATCATTAATTGTACACTGCTGGTTTTCTTGGGTTTTTTTGTCCTTAGTTAACAGGTATTTTCCCCATGCTCATATAGGTGTTACACTCCAGTAGAAATACCATAGCCTCCTTAATGAGAATTACTGTTATTGACTAAACAGGGCTAGGACTTCACACCATAATGGATGCTGTTGCTTTAAAATGCTAATTCTTCCCAGCTGTTTCCTATCTAAGGTACATTATTACTATTTTTCTACAAGAAGATCAATAATTTATTATGCCATTTTTGGGGGGCAATAGTTTGGCGGCATATTTTGTAAAAATACTGCCTTTGCTGACAGAAACTACAGAAATGCCAAAAATCTTACTGATTTTATTTCCTTTAAAAGGCACTTAAGCATTTAAAAATCAAGGGAAAACAAGCAGAAGACTAGAAAATACAAAAGACTTTCCATTAGTACATCACAAAATGGCAATGAAAACCTCTCCAGATATAAAGTAGGGCCTGATTTTACAGTCCTTGGGTATGCGCACCATTCATGAGTATAAACACAGGGAAAGCAAGCAGGCAGCATATCTGAGTAACAAGCACTAGTGATCAGAGGCAAGTCTGGAAACATTGGCATGCATTCTGTAAACCATGTTCATTTTAATAGACTTAAGTTCATCTTCTGCACCTTAAAACTCCATTTTTAAGGAGGCTACAAATTGGACAAATAAGAGGACAACTGAAAGGCACCTTCTTTGACTCTCTTAGAAACAGTCAGTGGTGCAAATGCGCCTGTTAGAAAGAAAGGATTAGTATTTGAATAATGGAGTAGACTTCCACATTACCTTTGAGGCCTGGAACAAGAATTTGAACAGAGCAGGACTCCTCTGCAATATGTTGAGGATATCCAGACCTTAGCAGTGTCAGGAAGGCAAGGCTAATTAGAGTCACCAAGAAAACCAGATCTCTCTTCATAATGAGCACTTACAGGTCACTGACTCCTAAACAGAAGAATGAATAAACAGTTATAAGAATTCCAAAGACTTTCAACAGTTTTTGAACACATGCAGCATCCTACTACAAATACAATCTATTCTGGCGTGCCATAACCCACACAGCCTGAGAAGGAGGTGTGCAGGTCCTCCAAGCAGGTTGCATGTTCCACAGGCATACGTGAAATATGCAGCAGCACATTCAGCAGTTTGTTTTGGGCTTAGACTGGGTAAGATAAAGCTCAGAAGAAATTTAGTTAAGGAGATTAAGCAACGCTAATAATAGGCAATTCTGTCTTCAGGATTTCTCATTGGAGGCAGAGATCTGGAAAGGTCAAAGGAGAAAATTTAGCACATGGGCTTGTATTGAAAGATGTTGGTACTAAGTTACCTCTTAGAAAGAGTGCATACTGCTCTAAAGAGGCAATTCAGTAGACAATGAGACCAACCTAAAGGCCTGAAATTTCACTTCCCATCTACCTGAGCACTGAAATTGTGACCAGCGAACTGTCTGATGGAATAGCCCTCGTGTAACTCATTGAGGGTGGAAGGGAGATAAGATTTTGCTATATCATGCAATGAAGTTACATCAGAGCCTTCAATAAATCCTGAATAAATTCACCTCTGAAACATAGCCTTGTCTAAGCCTACAAGTGAAATAGCTTGCCTGATATTAGGTCTGAAGAGATCTCTAAGAAAACGACAGTATAGAAATGAAGTTTGTGTGGAAGGACCATCAAAAGCTGATATTTAAATGTTATTTATGTACTTCTGATATCTTTTTCCAGTCCTTCTTTCACCAAGGCTCTATACTACACAAACAAGATGAAAGTCATATCTGGGTTTCAAGAGAAAGTAGCTGTATATCATCTTTTATAGCCACGATACAGATGTGTGCATTTTACACCTAGAGCAAGAAGACTGGGCTACATTATTCTTCACTCCCTGACTTCCTTCAAAAACAAGCCAATGCAGGATTAGGCACAGGTGTGGAGCCAGTACGTGGGTCTGTGTGTCTCAACGTGCAAGGGGAGACCAGGAGGCCAGATTTTGGGGATAGCCCTTCAGCAGGGACAAGAGAACTAGGCTCTTCGGGGTAAGAACGAGCTAGTGAAGCAGACACCAAAACATAAGGCATGGAGCAAGAGGAAGACATGCTTCCCTCCACACACAGGAAAATTCAGTTTTGCCTACTGAAAAGCCTTGCTCTAATTTTAAATTCCACATTCAACTCTGATATGTTTGACAGATGGCTTAGCAGCAAGGCTAAGTAGATGAGTTTGGAGTTAGGGGAAAAAATTACCCCTCTGAATTGGTGCTGAGTATGTGCTTCCATTAACCTCTAGGAGATAAAATGAGTAGGCTGGAGCAGGGGGGTCAGATGGGAACAGACTTCGTCTTTCTCCTCATGTGAGGAGGGCATGGCATGAGTTATGGGGCAGATTGCTCTGCCCCACAACACCCTTGCTACACCTTCTGATGCAATGTTTATATGGCAGGGCAGGAGTACTTCACAACACACACCCCACTTCTCACTGGTCATCCAGATTTGGGGCACAGACTGGAGTATGCTATGAGCCCCTTTTAACTCACACGTCTTCCCCAGCTTTCCTTCCAAAGGAGAGAGAGATGCAGCAGGACCATGCCTGAAAAAGGCGGGGTGTATGCTTGGACCTGGGAAGAGCTCCTGGGTGAAGGGATCACTTGATACAGTCATTGTCTAATGGGCTACAGTGGGGCAGAAAACTGAGGGAAAATCATTGGTGCTGGGTAATCCTCCCATGGAGCAAGGGAAGAACAGAGATTATCTGGAGATTTTCACAGGCATAGCATGCCACACTCCTGGAACAGGACAGCCCTGAACTACTTCATACACAAACTTTTCCAACCAAAAAGAAGACTCAGGACAAGATGAACCAAAAAACCACTAAGCTGTAACATAACAGTTTGAGACAGAGGCCCTGAAAATAACTTTCCTAATACCTTTTAGTCTAGCAGATCACAATATAGGCAGTCTTACTAGAGATGCATTTTATACCCTTCCAACACTCCTGTCAGACTGCTAAGCACTAATGCCACTTGCAAAAGTCTCCTCTCGTGGCTTAGGGTGCAGGTTACGGAAGGACAACACCCACTCATATACAGATGTTTACGGTATTTTTTTTCCCTTTGAGAGTGCTCAGCTCCCAAAATTTTGCTTATGCTGCCACAACTAAGATGACTGCAGCTCATATATACATGTCTGAATCAGCTTTAAAATACCTAGCTCAGGTATTGCTAGGAGCACACAAACCCACAGAAGTACAAACCTCAGCAAGAGCTGCTCAAATATTGAGGCCACATTAAGTTGTGTCACAACTGCAGCAACATCACTCAATGTTTGTCAAGAGTGCAGGCAAAACTGAACTTTGCCACCCCAAAGAGAAGGAACCAGAGCTGGAGGAGACGGCACATCATAAAGGTGGATCTAGAGAACAGCAATATCTGGGGGAAGGAGAGGGAAGGGAAGAGTAATGGAAATGTGGATATAAAGCTTCTGCTGCCACGGAGAAGCAGCAACCAGCCCAGCTCCCCAGGGCTCTGACAGACACGACTGCCAGGAAAACGTTTTCTGCTTTACTGTGTTCTGCTGTCTCAGGCTGCTGCCTCCTTTGCCTATGCGTAGAGCCAGCCCTGACTGCCAGAAACCAGGTCAGACCACTGGCTACCTTACAGTTATTTTTTAAGGTTATACAAACTACTTGACCACAGTCTTGATAAAATTTTGGAGTATCCGTTCTCCATGATAGCTCTCTTCTCCCTCATATCCTCATGTGCATACCAAACAAATTAAGCCTGAATCCGGCCACACCTCCCCAAAAGGAGATTCCTAAGGGTATAAGGCACTGCATCTTGGTGTACGTTGTGGCCTAGAGGAGCTCACAGTATCCGCAGTGGATGGTCCTGCCTCTTTTGTCAAGTCCATGATTCACAATAGCCAGCAAGCAAAAGAGGGAGCAACAAAAGCTAGCCAAGAGGAAAGGTTGAGGAGAAGGATGTTTCTCCAGACCTTCCCTTCAAAGGCTTCTAGGGCCAGATTTGGCACTTGACTAGTCAGTGCTGGTAGACTGGAAAGGGAGGGAGTCTATGGCAAGAACAGGCTTTCCTACTAGGGAAAGCAGCGAGTTGTCATTGCCTCAGCCAGCCAGAAAGACATGGCAGAGACTCATGCCTGGAAGTCTCTTCCAGACACTGAACCACAGGTGTTTAACTCTCAGCAGCAGCCACCTTTGAGGGACCGGGAGCAGGACCATCCTGGACGACAGCGACACTGATGCTCTGTGGTCTGAGCAAACAGAGGATACAGGTCCTGCCTGCCATGGCCTGCATCTCCCACCCCTCCGCCCAGGAGAGTATCCAGCCATTAGCCTGCAGGCCAGCCGAGGCAGGGGGTCCCACCTGCTCTTTGTAATGGGGGCACTTCAGAATCCAGAAGATGAGCAGACAAAGAGGCTTTCAAGCCAGGTGGTTCACATACACAGCTGAAAGCCTGGAAATTCGGCAGTTTCAGTATGAACACCCAGCAGCCTGGTGATAAGGATTCTTGACAGATGAATTGCAGAAGGGAATGAAATGGTCTGAGAAGGAAGAAGGAACTGAAATTCGGAGGGTACTCCGGTCTCTGCATTAGTGAATAAAAAGGCAGCATCACCTCCTCTGGTCGCATTTAATGAGGTTTTAGATGTATCCAGACTACAACTGAAAGATCAAAGCCTCCAGGTACGTTAATTATTAATCTGCCTTTAAAAACTCCCACACAGCTCAGAGATGAGACAGGCATCGAGCAGCAGAGAACTGTCAGAGCTGCTTGGTGGCTCCGCTCAGCAGCTAGATATGAAGGATATTCTAGGGAAAACAAAACCTGCAACAAAGCTTCATCACATTCTTCGCTGCCTGCTGCAGGGCTTACAAGCCTCAGAGACACAGGGGATACACCTCACCCTACCTCGCAATAGCTCGACTCGCAGACAAAATGGACTTGTTCTAGAAGACGGAGCTTCTTAGTGTCAGTCAGGTCACAGCACCCGAACCCATAAGAATACTTGGGAAATTACCTTGGTCTGAGAAGAGCCACTAACAGTGGAAATCTCTGAAGAGGCTGCAGATTAAATACTTTATAGAGTCTGCAGCTGCAGTGATAAGACACATTAGTGGTAGAAATCAAACCAAAAGCCCTTTGGCTATCACTTTCTCCACCTTTTCATGCTTTAAAAAAAGACCTTCTCTTCTGCAGCTAAAACTGCCTTACATGATCGACATAAGAGTTTGATCTCCAAGCACAGCAGTACCTTTCATTTTAAAATCCTGGAAAAATCCTCACCTTTCTGACCTACCTTCAAGTCCTTTCAGAGCCAGATTCATAAAGGTATTTGGAAAACTAAATCCCACTGAAACTGGTCCTCAGAAAAAGGTGCCGGACTGTTTTTTCAAACACTATCTTGGCCCTGGTATTTGGGGTATCTTCAGCATTGGTAAAACCAATGCCAAAGAGAAACCTAGAGATGTTCAGCACTTGTAAAAGTATCAATATTTTCTCACTGTCTACACAGGAGTCTGGAGTCAAATTTGCAGCACTTACCATTGGTGGCCATTAAATCACTGTAACCTGAAAGCTTTGGAAAAAAAAAAAAAAAAAGAGGAGGAGGAAAAGGCAGCATTTATATGGCCTTTCCTTTAAAAAAAAAAAAAATAGCAAAACGCCTCCACTCTCATTAGGAATGGAAACATACCAATGCAACCAGCACAATAAATTCAAAACAACTTTTGAGACCTGTCAGCTTTAAGGGAAATCTGCCTCAGTTGCCAAAAGAGAAGAGGTTTATTAAGCCAGGCTTCAAGCAACAAGTCCTTGAGGGGTCATCAAAGAATCCCCGAGGCTTGCTCAAAACTGCTGGGGGACCGGCCAGGCCAGCTGGCACCCAGAACTCCCGAGCTCCCCTGCTTCCCCACCAGCTGTGGATGGAAAGCTTGGAGCTCACCTTAGCCAGCAAATGCCTCGTACATGCAGATGCTGCATCTGCCAGCGGCTGCTCCACAGGGGCCGGTGGCTTATTTCACGCTGTTATTTTGGACCTAGAAGCAACAACACAGATGATCTGCCTAGTTGAATCCAAATGGCTGAGAAATACAGAAGGAAAATGATGCTTGCTGGTAGCAGTGCTCAGCCAGCCAACAGCTACGGAGTGGCTGGAATCCTCTGTATGATCCCATGGGACTCCTCTTTGAGCTGTTTTTATTTCACTATTAATGAGTTGTTTTCACTCTTCTTATGATTTTTTTATCATTATTTTAAAACTATACTTCATTCTCTGGTATCCAAGCTGAATGATCTGTATTCAGAACTGAGCACGTGGCTGTACAGAGAGGCAGATGAACCTGCAGAGCCGCAGCCACTTTTGGTGAGTGATTTTCCCACGCAGGTTTGAGTCAGCCCTACAAACGCATGGGCAGCTTTCAACAGTTTCCAATCCCCTGACTTTTCAAGTCCTCGCCACTCACTTCCCGACACCCCCCAGAACTACCCGGCAGCCTGCGTATCCTCAAACGCCCCGGCAGGCCCTAAGCCGCATCCTAACAGATGCAACGCATGCCCACAGAATCACACCAGTGAACTGCCAGGCTGTGACACAGACCTCACACTATTCCAAACATTTTGAACAGATAAAAGCCCCCCCCCAAAAAAAAAAATTTAGTCCCAGGGCTACAAGGGTAACACCAGTGCAGACCCAGCCCAGGGGTACGTTTCTGGGGGAAGGGGGGGGGACGCAGAGGGGACAGGCCTCCAGCACTGTGCGTGCCAGCTGCTTTTCACCCCTCAGCCCGAGGGCTGCGGGTCATTCCCTGGGGAAGATGTCTTTCACACTGGTGATGAAACCTGTGTCGCTGACCTCTTTTTTTCTGTTACAGTCTTGCTGATCATCCTAACCTACAGATGCTTTGTGTAGCTCTGCTTTTACTTTATCTAGGCTTTTCCTCATTTGTCCTCCCAGCTCCCTTGCACATTACCTTGGGTAATCAAGAGTTCACCATTTAGCTGGGATATAAAGATCAGAATCAATGATAAAGCTGCTTAAACAATGGGTGATTATTTTCATACCATTGCAATACCCTGAAGTTAAATTCTATGTGTTGATTTAAAGGTTAAAGTAACAGGCTTGAAAGATTAACAAAAAATCCCTAAATGTTAATACCACAGAACTGCAAAAATGAAGACAATAACTGCTTCTGTGAAATCTATGGCGCATGGAGTAGCATAAAGCAGAGACATAACACATTTCAGGTCCTGATGATGCTGAAGAACAGCAAGGTTTGCTGCAGAGGACAAAAAAGTGAGTCTAAGCTGATGGGAAGCTAACATTACCAAAAAAACTAACAAGAAGTCATTGGTTACTCCCCAAAGTACACTTAATTCTGGCTCAGTAGAGCTATTTCCTCAGCCAACGTTTGTGAGGTGTAAGGGACTATTAGTTCCGACTGCACAATGTAGGTGCCCTTGTCACACGTAGCAACAGTAGCCTCACTTTTCATCAAGAAGAATGTTTTTAAAAAACCGAGGCAGATTTCTTCCTGATGTAGTTCTGCTGAAGTCAATGAGTTTACGCCAAAATTAACTTACTGTCATCTGTGCTGAAAATATAAAATCAGGGCTTTAGCAAGGGTGAGGTGAAAATAATGCCAGAAGGGGGCAAGTATGTTTTCAAAACCTTTAACTAGAGGGAGACGGGACAAAGTGCCAAATCTCTCACGATAGCTCTGTATGGTTTTTTAGGTGGTAGAGGATAACACTCAAGTAGAATTTTAGCTTTGTGTAAAATGTTGGTCAGAGATAGCTAGAAATGCTGACCAAAATTTCTCCCACAATGCTTCAATCAAAATCCCTATTAGATCACAGGATGCCTGCCATATCCTCATTTGCAGCTATAATTTACAGAAGTGGTTCGTGATTTTAGGTGCCATCCTTGATATATGTCAGATCAAGTTTTAAGTACTCTTAACCACACCAACATCAAAAAAAATACGGGGTTCCAGTATAGGTGCGAGTTCTTCTAAAACCTGTGCCTAAATTGTCTCAGTTCAGCCCCGCTCCTATAAAGCTTCCACATAAGAACTTCACACTATCCCCACATACCTATCTGTAGGAACTAAACCACCAAGGATTCACCAATAATCAGTGAATAGTGTGGAGAATTACAGAATCACAGAATGGTAGGCGTTGGAAGGGACCTCTGTGGGTCATCTAGTCCAACACTCCTGCCGAAGCAGGATCATCTACAGCAGGCTGCACAGGACCTTGTCCAGGTGGTTCTTGAATATCTCCAGAGAAGGAGACTCCACAACCTCCCTCGGCAGCCTGTTCGAGGGCTCTGTCACCCTCAGAGGGAAGAAGTTCTTCCTCATGTTCAGACGGAACTTCCTGTGCTTCAGTTTGTGCCCATTGCCCCTTGTCCTGTCGCTGGGCACCACTGAAAAGAGTTTGGCCCCATCCTCCTGACACCCACCCTTTGGAACTTTGTAAGCATTGATAAGGTCCCCTCTCAGCCTTCTCTTCTTCAGGCTGAACAAGCCCAGCTCCCTCAACCTCTCCTCGTTGGAGAGATGCTCCAGTCCCCTCACCATCCTCGTAGCCCTCCGCTGGACTCTCTCCAATAGCTCTTCATCTTTCTTGAACTAAGGAGCCCAGAACTGGACAGAGTACTCCAGATGAGGCCTCCCTTGACCTGCTGGCCACACTCCTCCTAATGCACCCCAGGATCCCATTAGCTTTCTTGGCAACCAGGGCACACTGCTGGCTCATGGTCAACCTGTCGTCCACCAGGACACCCAGGTCCCTCTCCGCAGAGCTGCTCTCCAGCAGGTCCCCCCCAAGCCTGTACTGGTGCATGGGGTTGTTCCTCCCCAGGTGCATGACCCTGCATTTGCCCTTGTTGAACCTCATCAGGTTCCTCTCTGCCCAACTTTCCAGCCTGTCCAGGTCATGCTGAATGGCAGCACAGCCTTGTGGTGTGTCTACCACACCTCCCAGTTTGGTGTCATCAGCAAACTTGCTGAGGGTACATTCTAACTCTTCATCCAGGTCATTGATGAAGAAGTTGAACAAGACTGGGCCCAGTACTAACCCCTGGGGGACACCACTAGTTACAGGCCTCCAACTAGACTCTGTGTCATTGATGGCAAAACTCTGAGCTCTGCCATTCAGCCAGTTCTCAATCCACCTCACTGACCACTCATCCAGCCCACACTTCCTGAGCTTCCCTAGGAAGATATTACGGGAGACTGTGTCGAAAGCCTTGCTGAAGTCCAGGTAGACAACATCCACGGCTCTCCCCTTATCTACCCAGCCAGTCACACCATCGTAGAAAGATATCAGACTGGTCAGGCATGATTTCCCCTTGGTGAATCCATGCTGACTACTCCTGATAACCTTCTTTTCCTCCACTTGCTTGTTGATGACCTCCAGGATAAGCTGCTCCATCACCTTTCCGGGGATGGAGGTGAGGCTGACCGGCCTGTACTTCCCTGGGTCCTCCTTCTTGCCCTTTTTGAAGATTGGAGTGACATTGGCCTTTCTCCAGTCCTCGGGCACCTCTCCTGTCCTCCAGGACCTCTCAAAGATGATGCAGAGTGGTTCAGCAATGACATCCGCCAGCTCCCTCAGCACTCGTGGGTGCATTCCATCGGGGCCCATGGATTTGTGGATGTCCAGATCGCTTAAGCGATCCCTCACACAGTCCTCCTCGACCAAGGGAAAGTCATCCTCTTTGCGGGCTTCTTCTTTTACCTCTGAGGACTGGGATTCCTGAGGGCCTGCCTTGGCACTGAAGACTGAAGCAAAGAAGGCATTCAGTAGCCCTGCCTTCTCCGCATCCTCTGTCACCAGGACACCTGCCTCATTCAGCAGCGGCCCCACATTGTCCCTAGCCTTCCTTTTGCTGCTGATGTAGTTGAAGAAGCCCTTCTTGTTGTTTTTGACATCCCTTGCCAGCTTCAATTCCAGGTGGGCCTTGGCCTTCCTCGTCGCATCCCTGCACGCTCTAACCACATTCCTTTACTCTTCCCAAGTGGCCTGTCCCTCTTTCCACATTCCATGGACCTTTCTCTTCCACCTGATCTCCGCTAGAAGCTCCTTGTTCAACCATGCAGGTCTCCTGCCTCCTTTTCTAAATTTCTTTGTCAGGGAATGCACCGCTCCTGAGCATGGAGGAAGTGACATTTAAAGAGCGACCAGCACTCTTGGACCCCCCTGCCTTCGAGAGCCCTGGCCCACGGGATTCCTCCCAGTAGCTCCTTGAAGAGGGCAAAGTTAGCCCTCCTGAAGTCCAAGGTTTTGATCCTGCTTATCACCCTGCTTCCTCCACGCAGGATCCTGAACTCGACCATTTCATGGTCACTGCAGCCGAGTCTACCTCCAACCTTCACATCCTCCACCAGTCCCTCCTTGTTTGTTAATACAAGGTCCAGAAGCGCGCCTTTCCTTCTTGGTTCCTCCACCGCTTTGCATCAGAAAGTTATCATCGATGCTCTGTAGGAACCTCCTGGATTGCGCCTGCCTAGCTGTGTGGTCTTCCCAGCTGATGTCAAGGTGGTTGAAGTCCCCCATGAGAACCAGGGCCTGTGACTGTGAGGCTGCTTGCAGCTGCCTGTAGAAGGCCTCATCAACTTCCTCCTCCTGGTCAGGTGGCCTGTAGTACACACCCACTGTAATGTCACCCTTATGAGCCTGTCCCTCAGTTCTGACCCATAAGCTCTCAACTCGTTCCTCATCTGTCCCCAGGCCAAGCTCAATGAATTCCAGTTGGTCCCTCACATACAGAGCAACTCCACCACCTCTCCTTGTGGGCCTGTCTTTCCTAAAGAGTCTGTATCCATCCATGACAGCATGCCAGTCATGCGAGTTGTCCCACCATGTTTCTGTGATGGTGACCAAGTCGTAGCCGTCCTGCTGTATAATGGCTTCCAGCTCCTCCTGTTTATTGCCCATGCTACGTGCGTTGGTATAGACACACTTGAGCTGGGCTGTCAATCTCACCCCTGACCCTGGCACGCCAAGCCTGGGCTTGTCCCTAGTGAGCAGGGCAATGTCCCCTTCCCCCTTAGAACCTAGTTTAAAGCCCTCTCAATGAGCCCCGCCAGCTCGTGGCCAAGAATCCTTTCTCCCCTTTGAGACAGCTGCGATCCACCTGTCGCCAGCAGGCCCAGTGCTGTGTACACCTCCCCATGATCAAAGAAGCCAAAATTTGACCGATGGCACCAGTCCCTGAGCCACCTGTCAACCAGGTGAGTTTTCCTGCCCCTTTCAGTGCTGTTCCCTGCCACTGATGGGATGGAGGAAAACACCACCTGCGCCTCTGATCCCTCAACCAGTCGCCCCAGTGCTCTGAAGTCCCTTTTGATGGCCTTGGGACTTCTCTCTGCTATCTCGTCCCCGCCAACCTGCACTACCAAGACGGAGTAAGAATCAGAAGGCTGCACCAGACCAGGGAGTTTCTTCACAACATCCCTAACTCGGGCCCCAGGGAGGCAGCAGACTTCCCTGTGGGATGGGTCCGGTTGGCAGATCGGGCCCTCTGTTCCCCTCAGAAGGGAATCGCCTATGACAATGACCCTCCTTTTGTTCTTAGCTGAGGCAGTGTCATACGTGGGGCTGTCTGACTCGTCCTAGGCAACCCCCTGGATGGAGCTTCACCTTCACCCACATCCTCTGTGGCCGGTCCCTCACATTCCAGAGCCCCATATCTGTTGCTTAAGGGCAACTGGGCAGGTGAGGGAGGCCGGGAGGGGAATCCTGCATAGTACATTTCTTTACATTAATAAATACATATTATTTATATATGCATTTGTCATCTTACTTCTGAAGCTTTAAGGCACCAGGTTTCAGTCCTCCACATCCACAGAGCCTTAGGACTGGCTACAGAAGTCAGGATATTTAGAATCATAGAACCATTAAGGTTAGAAAAGACCTCTAAGATCATCAAGTCCAACTGTCCAACCATCATTTGTGCAATATTTAAGTGCTTAATGCCCATTCAACCAACTTATGCTTTTCATATTGGTCTCACCCTACAGGTACTTAGAAGTTTTCCAGGTGGGCCTGACAGTTGTCTTCCTGAAGGCACTGGTCAGTCTCAAAAGACAAACTTACCCTCAGGAGGGTGCGCCCAGTCCCGCAGCTACATACTTGGAGGTGCAGAGAAGAGGCAGAAAGGTCTGCCAAGGCCCCATCCAATCATCTCACACGTGAGCAGTGACTTGTGCCTTTTGCACAACAGAAATGCCTCTCAAATATTGATCTGAAAGGTGAGAAAAATCCTTAAAAGGATTTGAACCCACAGCTCCAGTTCCCCAGGAGAGTAATTTCTCCTAGTGGATGTATGCAGTAGGTGAAATTAGACTACACTCAGGCATGCTAAATTAAAGGATGGAAGTCAAGCAGGGAAGAAGCATGGTGGAGAAGCCAGCTCAAGCCTAGTCGTAGCACGCTGGACTAAAAGGGGGCAAAATGAGTGTTCTCCCTTCCCTGCTTTCTGTTTTTACATCCCACAATTGACTTCTATGCATAAACACATTGACAGGTCAGAAACAGCCAGACAGAAAATAAAATCTAAGCAAAGCAGTTTATGAGGCTAGAGGAAGAGTAAAGACAAGAGAAGAGACATAGGATGTAGACTACTAGTGGGAGAAGCACAAAGCAAAAGTGAAAAACCAAAGAGACCTGACCAGGAGAGAGTGACAGAGAAAGGACAGAGGGAGAGATGGCACCATCCCAGAGTGCAAGTGGATGTAAGAAAGGTTTGTTTTTGGTTACCCTAGCATCCTGTTCCTCACTGAGGAGAACAAACACAACAGAGCAAAAACAGCTTTTGCCCCCATTTTTTCCACATATTACATATGTGACAGCTACATTTAAAGGAGGTTCTAAGAATAAAGGGAAGCCACTTGACTGCTGCACAGTCCTTCCCAACGCTGCAAGTATGACACTTGAAAAAGTGAACCACAAGACAGAGCACAGCTGGCATTAGGAGATGCCTATTTATCAGGACAGCTTTGCTTAGACCCAGATCTTGATCTAGCAGAAGTTATAAGCAGACCCTTAGGAGGGATTGAACCATT
The DNA here is from genome assembly GCF_030867145.1 of Opisthocomus hoazin. NCBI lineage: Eukaryota > Metazoa > Chordata > Aves > Opisthocomiformes > Opisthocomidae > Opisthocomus > Opisthocomus hoazin. The sequence goes on along the minus strand of NC_134415.1, from coordinate 111,960,900 downwards.
CTGGCTTAGGTGCTCAGTCTGAGAAAATCACCCTGAGCTCACTGGATAATCAAGTCAGAAAAAGGCACCTTGGTGTGGCAATCAATTTAATCCTAAACCAGAACAGATAATTGACTCTGGGGGTACATATTCATTACCCAGTACGACTACCTTGCCCTTGTAGGTATATAAAGTTAGATGAGGGGAGTCCCACCTTTGCTAATTAGCTAAGCCAATCTACGGGAGAGTTGACAGCAGCCTGGCTCCCCCACTGAAGTCCAGAGTTACCCTCCCCTTCTCTGCACTGTCACCAACCACAAGCTGATCCCATCATGAGCTAGCACAGGCTGCTACGCCAGCAGAAAGCTATTTCTCTTTTTGTAATGCTGTTTTGCAGTTGATTTAGTTCCTTGGTTCCTGGTGAGGGTAAAATGGCCATCATTCCTGTGAAAAATGTTGCCAGCCAGGGAAAGAAATGCCCTTGGCAGCAGCTGAGATGGCCTTCAGTGTGTTACAAAACTGTGCCCTCGCATGCCAGCAGCATACAGAAAACAGAAAGATGCATAAATGAAAGAATTAAAGGGACTAAATTCACCAGAAAAAAAACTAGCACGTAATTAGAGTGGGAAATTTTTAAAGAAGGAAAGATATGGCAAAATACTAGGCTATAATCAAAAATAAAATCTAGCAAACGATACAGAGCATAGGAGATACAACAAAACGAGGCATGTTGCAACAGCATGCAAGCCACCGAGAGTCATGGAAATGATCCAAGAGTGTTATCCTCAAATGACAAGGACATACTTCTTGGAATGATATCCTCAACAAAACACCATGGTCCATAAGCATGCATGATCAAAATCCTGCATTTGAACTGGGGCAGCGTCAATGCAATTTCAACAAAAGGTTATTTTTATTCTCAGGCTGGGGATCTGCAGAGACCATATGACACTCTGCATGTGATCCTGTGCTGAACCTTTCATATGAGCTCTTGGGAGCCTGGGAAAAGAAGGGAAGTAAGTTACACTGGTGACACAAAGACCAACAATACCTTCAGTTAAACAGCCAAGTCTCAACATAAAAGAAAAACTAAGACCATTAGGGCGAAAAGTAAGCCCCACAGAAAATACAGCCACATATCTTCACTGGTCAGGGTGAACTTGATAGCAATAGTACTATTCAATGTACTTTCAATCTTAGAGCTCTGAAACACCTTTCCAAGCACAGATAAGGGAAAGAAGACAAAAGGAAAGTGAACCTACAGAAGTGGCTCCCCAGATTAAGAGAAAATATATGGTTGGTACCTAGAAATGGTCGTAGAAGCAAAATGTAGTGAAGAAAACAGGTTTCTATGGGCCTGATACAACTTAATAAAAGCAGAAGCAAAGATACGATTCCTGCAGATGACTAGACATTAACAACATTCTCAGAAGTCACTGTATTCTTACACTAGTATTCAACAGCAGACTTTCACTAACCAGTCTATATCATTGGCAATAGTCATGATCCTACTTACAAGGCATACCAAACGGAAGCCAGCTGAAAAAATAACTTTGAGTAGCAAAACATTTCCCAGAGCAGCTCTTATATATGTATCACAACACACACATTTTCAATTCTTTGCCATGTACAATGCACTCACTGGTCTACAAATATTTTTAAAAATTGAGAAAAGTACAAGTGATTGCATGCAGGTTTGAGATGCTTTTGACAATCTCATCTCATTTTGAAAAAGAAATGTGAATTCAGAAAGAAACAGACAGAATGTGTAGAACACAATTTGCAAACAAGGGTGTTTATCTGAATTCACAAAGACTGAAGGTGTTACTTCCCTTACCCATACACCATGATGCTTCTGCTACCAAAAGATTCTTGAGGATGACAACTCCCTTTGGGATTTTTTTCATTAAAGTCCTTCCATCTAACCAACTGCCCTCAGAGATTTCTTTATTTTAATAATGTACATTTGTAGGGAAAAATATATCAAGCTATGTCAAGTAAGTGATAACTACTGGCATCTCCACCTGCTTCAGTGCTCAGCAAATTCTCTAACAATAGCAGCAGATGCACCTTTCACACAGCTAGAATATGACCAAAGGCCAGTTGCACACAAATTAGGAAGCTGCACATCAGCTACGCAGAGATCACTTTAACGTCAGCATGTACCTGTTCAGCCCTTACAAGAACACAAAAGTAATGCTGCCACTCTGATTACGCAGCTACTAGCAAAGGAAAAGGCTTAGAGGTGTTAAAGGCTACACTGACCTTGCCCTGGCTGAAATCCCAGCATCTGCCAGTTGACTTCATCAAAGGAAGAACAAACAACAACAAAAACAACAAAAGTCACGGTTTCTCAGTGCTGCCAAAAAAGTACAGAGGAATCAAATCTAAATAAATGAGAAACTCCATATATTCATTACTGTAGTTGCAACACTTAACATCATCTTCCCTGAAAATCAAGGAACAATGTGAATGCAATCATGTGCAAATTAATCTAAAATGGGCAAATGCCCGTTTAAATAGGGACGCTGCCCGGTTGTGCAGGGATGGCATCAGGAAGGCCAAGGCACAGCTGGAGATGAACTTGGCAAGGGATGCTAAGAAGAGTGAGAAGGGATTCTACAGGTATGTCATCCAGAAAAGGAAAGTTAAAGAAAGTGTATCTCCATTGCTGAGCAAGACTGGAAAACTGGTAACAACAGACAAGGAGAAGGCTGAAGTACTTAAGTTTTTTGCCTCAGTCTTCACTGGCAACCTCTCTTCCCACACCTCTCGAGTGGATGGACCACAAGACAGGGACTGAGGAGCAAAGTCCCTTCCACTGCAAGAGAAGACCAGGTTCGTGACCATTTGAAGAACCTGAACATACACAAGTCTATGCGACCTGATGAGATGCATCCCAGAGTCCTGAGGGAACTGGCTGATGTCATTGCCAAGACACTCTCCATCATATTTGAAAAGTCATGGCAGTCAGGTGAAGCCCTTGGTGACTGGAAGAAGGGAAACATTGCACCCATTTTTAAAAAGGGTAGAAAGGAGGAGCCTGGGAACTACCAACCCATCAGCCTCACCTCTGTGCCTGAGAAAATCATGACATTGATCCTCCTAGAAGCTCTGCTAAGGCACATGGAGGACAGGGAGGTGATTCGAGACAGCCAGCCTAGTGGCCTTCACCAAGGGCAAGTCCTCCCTGACTAGCTTAGTGGCCATCTATGATGGAGTGACTACATGAGTGGACTAGGGAAGGTCTACTGATGTTGTCTGCCTGGACTTCTGTAAGGTCTTCAACCTGGTCCCCCACAACATCCTTCTCTCTAAATTGGAGACATACGGATTTGATGGGTGGATGAGGAATTGGTTGGAAGGTCACATCCAGAGGGTGGTGGTCAATGGTTCAATGTCCAGGTGGAGACTGGTGACAACTGGTGTCCCTCAGGGGTCCGCACTGGGACTGGTGCTGTTTAATATCATCATCAATGACACAGACAGCGAGATCGAGTGCACCCTCAGCAAGTTTGCAGATGACACCAAGCTGTGTGGTGCAGTCAACGTGCTGGAGGGAAGGGATGCCATCCAAAGGGACCGGACAAGCTCAAGAGGTGGGCCTGTGTGAACCTCATGAGGTTCAACAAGGCCAAGTGCAAGGGCCTCCTGCACATGGTTTAGGGCAATCCCCAGTATCAATACAGGCTGGGGGTGAAGGGATTGAGAACAGCCCTGACGAGAAGGACATGGGGGTACTGGTGGATGAAAAGCTGGACATGAGCCACCAATGTGCGCTCACAGCCCAGAAGGCCAACCGTATCCGGGGTTGCACCAAAAGAAGCATGGCCAGCATGTCGAGGGAGGTGATTCTGCCCCTCTTCTCTGCGCTGGTGAGACCCAACCTGGAGTCCTGCGTCCAGCTCTGGAGCCCTCAGCACAGGACAGACATGGACCTGTTTTAGTGGGGCCAGAGGAGGTCGACAAAAATGGTCAGAGGGCTGGAGCACCTCTCCTGTGAGGAAAGGCTGAGAGAGGTGGGGCTGTTCAGCCTGGAGAAGAGGAGACTGCAGGGAGACCTTGTCACAGCCTTTCAGTACTTAAAGGAGGCTTATAAGAAAGCAGGGTACAATCTTTTCAGCAGGGCCTGTTGTGATAGGACAAGAGGTAATGGTTTTAAACTAAACTAGGGTAGATTTAGACTAGATATAAGGAAGAAATTTTTTACAGTGAGGGTGGTGAAACACGGGAACAGGTTGCCCAGAGAGGTGGAGGATGCCCCATCCCTGGAAACATGCAAGGCCAGGTTGGACAGGGCTCTCAGAAACCTGGTCTGGGGGGTTGGGCTAGAGGACCTTCAAAGGTCCTGTCCAACCCAAACTATTCTATGATTCTATGAAACAGAGTTGTTTAAAAGACAGAATAAAAACTATTATGACCAGAACCATTAATAAACCACCTGACAGACTCTAGCATCAAGTGCCAACAGATTTGTTTCACAGAAAAGGATGCACACAGGTTGTTGTAGCGGATACAACTTCCCTGGGCGTATGAAGTTGGCATTGCTCACACAAGCTTGACACACACCCTCCAGAAACTAAACTCAGGATCTGCAAGACACGAGATGCCCAGTTGGTCTCTGTTTTCAGACGGAGGGGTTCCAAGTTGATGGTAAAACTATCCCAGCATCTACAGAGAGCACTCTTTTTCAACAGTGTACTAAGTTCCCATTAAACCCATAGCACTGTGGAAGTACATGTAGCAGCGGGCACAGTCTGTGTAATAATCAATGGTCATTTAAAGCACTTCCGATATGTAACCTATTTACCTATCTCCACAAAACTTGTGAAGATAATACAATTGCCTCCACATATGACACATAGACAGGTTAAACTTAAATAATTCAAACTTAATAATTCTGGAGATATGTAACTCAAGACATGAACTTCTTTGGAAACTGGTAGAAACCCTCACATTCTACCTAACAAGAACATCAGAAGGACTTCCTTAGACCAATTAGGTTTCTCTTCACTATTTCCTCAACAGAACAAGTAAGGATTATCTGTGAATGCTCTGTCCTTTCAAGGATTGCCCTTGAATATTCAAAACAAATATGGTACTGAAAAATCTATAATTCTCCCTTGAAGATTTAAGATTTAGGATTATGTTCAGAATTATTTAAATGGAGCAGACATAATGAAATAGCTATGTCTGTCATCTAAGATTTTAAACTATTTTTGAACTGTTTATAAATTGCTGTTTTATGTTCATGCATTCATGAAGGGTTTATATAACATTCACAAAAAAGAAAGGAAAGTAGAGAGTGACTATAGGGGTTTTGGCACTCCACAATTACATGAAAGGCAATTTTGACATTAAGATATTAAACAGCAAAGGAAGAAAAGCTCCAATAAAGAGGTTTTTCAGTTGCAGCTCACAACATGGCTCTTGTTACATCATCTCACCTCATCTCTGCATCAGCTTCAAACTGCAAGTTCATTGCACAACTAGGGAGAATCATTGCAAACGCACCTGTGGATGCTGCTGGCAGATCCACCACTCTGAAGTCCCTGCAGCATGCACGAGCAGTGCTTCTCTTCCTCTGCCCCATGTTGTCAGTATCTGTTTCCTCAACATTTTTTCTAAGTAACTCCAGTAACCAGTCAGCCATCAGAGACCTGTTTTCTCATTAACACCCCTCTGACAAGAGAGCTCAGTGCGAGACATTTTTCTTTTCCTATGTAATAAGACATTTTTTGCTGTTTCCTGTTCTAGGCCTTCATTACATTCTTGTCTGATGTTCTTATTTTGATCGGCTGTAATTACTGTGCCAGCTAACAGTGCCAGTTCCTTCACGTATTTTTTTTCCAAGCTTTTTGTTTTAATTCCCCCAAAATAGACAATCTCTTATAAATCCTTCTCTGTTTATAATCATAAAATTCCACTTGTATTAAATAATGTCCTTACAAAACCTTCCATACTTTCTTGTCTCCCCTTAACTCCGATATAATCAACAACCTTTGGTGTACAAGATTCATTTAACAAAAGAAGTGCTTATGAAGGCTTTTAAAATGGATGCCAGTTATTTTGGTGCCTTCTTTAGTGAAGGTGAATGATTTATGAACCCTTCAGCCTCTGTACAGTGCATTCTTTAGCCAGCCAAGCACTACTTCATGTAAGCTTCATTGTCCAGCCCTTGCCGCACAGAAACGAGCAGACTGCCCCCAGCATTTTGGCCAGATGGAGATCAAATCAGCCCCTGATCTGTGGTCTCTTGGAGGCCCACAGACTATTTCTAAGGAGTTGACTAAAGATAAATAAATGCATGCCTATTATCAGCAAGGCTCAATACCTGCTAAAATCATCAGCACCTTCACAGGTGCATTTGGAGGGATCCACAACTAAGCCTGAAAATAACTCAAATTAAAGTGAAAATCTTAGACTGCTATCTGTAGGATTTCTTGACATTATTATTTATGCTTATTCCACACTTAGCAAACCATACTAAAAAGATCAGGAAAAAAAAAAGAAAATAATCAGAGTGAGCTATGCTTATGAGAGGGACAGGCACCAGGAACCTGAGTATAGCTATGGACACCGCTTCATTCTTCAAGGTCCCCACTCAACTGCCAGCCAGAGCTGAAGCAGTTTCCACTCTCCATACTTTGCCCCCATTCTTCACCTCTAATCCTCCAAATAAGAGCTGCTTAAGTTAACACCGGCAACACCACCACTGAATCTGTATCTGTGGCCTCTTCCCAAGTCCAAACAAAGCATCCATAATCATCTTCTAACAATTCAGCCACCTTCAGAGGCAGGAGGTGCCTGTGGTTTTGTCAGAAAGCTTACTTGGGTGTCTAAGCTTTTCTTACTGCTCAGACCAGAGCTGGCCAACGTCTTGCTTGAAGAGAGTGACAAGACATTGTTCTCCTACCTAGCCCATTTATGCCCATCAAGGAAATGCTTCTGAACTCCTTCAGTCTCCTCTAAGCACACTGTTAGCAGGAAGGTTAATAGAAAACATTGCCATTCCCTTCCAAAACAAGGTGGGGAGATGCCTCTTTCTTGCAGCCTAGCTTCTTATGGGAGTGCTCATGCCAAAGGAATAGACTTCCCTGGACTGTTTAGGCTTTCTCTTGTTTTATTTTCTAAAATTAAAGCAGTTTCAACATCAGAAACTGTCTTGGGAGCTGTGGACACAGTCTTGGATGTTCAGTGATCCCAATTCCAAATTACTGTGTCGGTCAGTGATGAGGGAGTGACAAGGGCACCTTTCCAGCAAGTGGGAGGTGGGGGTCTGAAGCAGTGCCATGAGCTCCATGCAGATCTCCCACTTCCCAATTAACTGCCCCCAGCCAGTAGATTATTACATGACAGCTGGGTAGCAGCAGACCATTCTTCAGACACAACTGTAGAAAACTTTTTTCAGAGACAGTTTTCAAAGGCTCTGTGTCTGACGGACAACTGGGCACACACATTCAAGCTCAGGTTCCTGCAGGCACTTGGCACTAAAGGTCATGAATTTATCCACCCCTACATTCAGCAGTGGGAATCCCGGAGCACATCCCTCACAAGCATTTTCCAGATGGCTGTTGTGGCCATCACACACTTTGCTGGCCGTGGTGGGTCACCTTCTTCAGCGCTTAGCTCTCCTCCATTCACTCCATGTAGCACCTAAACATTGCAGATTCTTGGTCTAGAGACAGGTATCTAACTTGCACCACAGTGAAACCGTTTATTCACGTCCATGTTTCATTCATGTGCTTTACTGTTGGACCAGATGATCTTTAAAGATCCCTTCCAATCCAAAGCATTCCACGATTCAGTGTAGGAGGAAACCAGTGTAAACCCTAGAACTCCTCACCAGCTGTCCTATTGCTCTGTTCTGGCCTCCAGGACACCCTATGGACCTCCTAACCAATCTTCTGATACAGCTTTGAATAAGCAGCATCCAAACACTCACAGTAGCTAAGGATCCTGGCATCCTAATAAACAAGTAAGAGACTGGTCCAGTAACGAAGAATTCGAGCAGACTAACTTCCCTTCTCTTCTTGTCTACAGACATCTCATACAACTATAGGCAAATAACCCAGGATTGGATTTTTCTGAAGAGGCACTTAGAAGGGCGAGATGAGACATTGCTTGATTTTCAAAACCACCTCTTTCTAAAGTTTCAGGCTCCTAATAAGTTATTTTCCTCTTAAGAGTTTATCTAGCTCTTAAAATCTAGCCGTACTCCCTTGCAGCTTTCAGTTCCAAATATATAAAATGGAGCACTTTTAGCACAAAAGTTGGCAGCAGCACTAACAAAGCCTTAGAAACATTTTTAAATGTTCTCTCCCTTGCACAGGTGTTTGCATGGCTAAAAACATCACAAGGCTTAAACCCTTGTACCTACACATCAAACCCTCTTGAAGGGTTCCACTCTGACAGCTCGCACACAGAATGGTCTGTGGCTCACGTGCAAACCAGAAGGAAGCTCTCAGATTTTAAGAACCTGCCAGCTAGTTATCAACCAGTAATCCGAAGGGCTTTGCCTACAGTTGATGCCTTACGAGCCCAGTCCGTGCCTCTTTCACCAGACTACTTTTCCCAAAATACATCCTAACACTCCTCTCATGGAGGGAAATGAAAACAGTGAAACCCTGACCACACGGCCTTGCGGGAAACACGGTTCAGCTGTGAACTCCAGCCAGCAGGGAAATGCAATGCAAAGCACAGACTACACTTCCCAGGAGACACCATGAGAATATTTTTTGCTAAACTCTTCTGGTTTTCAGCCAAAATACTTTGACAAAAGAACTAAACTACCTCAGAAAACTGACACTTTTCTTTAAAAGACCACTTGGCCAAAAGCCTTCCTACTTCAAAAGGATTCTGGTTCAAGAGATTTTGAACAGCTCTAAAGTTGACTAAATCAGAGCTTTAGAAACTGTGTAAAAAAATCACTCAAAAGTAACCAGAAAAAAATAGCCTTTAACAGAATTTACAATGTATAAATTACACAGTAGATTTCTGCTGTTTCCACAGTACAATTCTCTGCTGACTCTTAAGACTATGCCATGTTTAAAATGCCATTTTGACTATGAATTTAAGTTACCTATTGTCTTTCATGTATTAATTAAAACAATAATTTCATTTTAACAGATACATCTAAGAATTTTCTGAAAGATAGTCCAAACATATTTAAAATGAATACTCAACTTGAAAGTATTACTTCTTGTCTACATCTGCATACCTTATTTATGCCGCATCAGTAGCATAATAAAATTTTAGGGATATGTCTAACTAGTTTCACAAATTAAAAGATTCTAATATCATCGTTATAAGTGAGACCTTTAAATCAGTGTGTATTTTATACTCTCTGATCACTATAATGCCTTAAATGATCATGGGCATGTAAATGATCATATAAATATGAAATTTAAAAAATCTTAGCTACAGAGAAGGAAATGGCAATAGTTTCCTGCTAATTTTTAAAATCTTTCAGTACCCAAGGATCGAAGTTGTAGTATTTCCAGTCCAGAGGCTCTTTGTTTCATCGTACAGCCAGTGAAGTTGGGTATTTCAGTTCTCCACAGTGATTTGATTTTGCTACAGAAAACAATCCCCCTCCTAAATTTCACTGCCTATACTGAGCACGTACACAAGTATGCACAGAGGTCAGAACGGAAACTCACGGGTCCCCTTACGAATCCTACTTTTCATCTCTCATTTCTGAAAAGCAGGCGTGTGGCCTTCTGGTTACTGAAGTATGGTTTACTCTCATATTGCAGCTCATTTAGATCAAGATTTTATATCCTTAAATTTCATTAAGCATTCGTGTATACTACTTCCAACTTGATTTGGTTTTCACCAAGTTTACTGTTAATTACCCAGTGGTGTAATTTTAGCTCTTACTGGTTCTTCTGTCATCTGCTTCACTTCTGCAATGTCAGTCTTCATTCCCTGCTTTGCAGCTGTATTAAAAACTCACTTTTTGAAGTATAAAATAGCCAGCCGCTTATGAATAGAAGGATGGAGAAAAGCACTTAATAATTCCGAAATCAAACTGAGATATTGATTATCTGTTACCAGGAACCACAACCATTAATGAACTGCATGAAATTTCAATTGTAGGAAAAATTAAAATTCATAGACTCTTTCGTCTTTCCCTGCTCAAAGCGAGCTCTTCCAATGGCATTTGGACATTTTAAATACAAACTCCACACTAAACAGGAATTCAGTGATGTAATCCACATGGGTCCTTCTCAACAGAAAGGTCCAATGTTATCTGATAGAATCGAGCAAGTTCTTATTTCCCTTACCTTCCCCTACTCTGTGGGGATCGTTAATCATATTCTGCCACTTGCAAGGCAGCCCCCTAACAAACACCCATGCTTTTTCCTCTACACGCTTCTAAAGAGTGAAAGTACAAAACTCTCTTACCTTACGGTTGCTGAGAAAACGGGAACTGCAGAACGCTCTGTGCCTGCAGGGACACTGCACAGATGAACCTCATTGCTGCTGTTTACAGAAGTCTGACAGTTTTTAATTTGAAAAGAGCTTGTCTTTCGCTTTTCGACAGTTCAACAAATCAGACAAAACAGTTGCAAGTGTTATCTGTAAACAGCTTCCTGTTTGAAATAGATCAGCTGTCCTGCAGGACAATAATTAGGGAAGAAGTGTGGGAAAGCTGAAGAGGTCCATGATGTAAGCTTTTTATTTTGGGAATGTACTTTTTTGGGAATGCACTCTTACTCTCCCCTCCTCCTCTCTAGCAGAGAACCCCTTTTTAACCATTTACATCTACTCAGCTCTCAGCCACGCATGCACACTGCCCCAGCACACCACTTTTCCTGCTTTCCTTCAGTGGACACAAAAACACACGAAATGCAGCATTGAATGTGAGCACCTTCTCACATTCACACACTCTCCCCTTACTGAAATTCTCTCCATTCTTGTAATTTGCTCTAGCATTCTTGATTTGAGTCAAACGCGCAACTATTTCAGAGCTGAGTCTCAATGCTCCACAATAACATGCAAATTACATTATCCACATGGCAGGCTTCTTCATGAAATTTCGGGGTTTCCTTTTTTTTTTTTGGTATCATTTTCTGTGTCAACGGGAAGGGAAAAAAAGGATACAGAAATCCTTCACTATACCTTCCAAATAGTTCTACATTTCTGGTTTTCAATCTTAGACAGCTAGACTGGTTTGAGCCTTGGGTAAACCACAGTACTCCATATACGTTTGGGCAGGTAAAAACTGGAGCCAGCTGATTGTGGGAAGTGGGATTTTAAGAACACCTTCTGCTACAGCAGTTTATACTTCAACAGGTATGACTGGCTTCAGTCTCAGCTTCCAGGGCAAATACAGAGTACTGCTGATGACTGTACCAGTCAATACCCCCCAGTGAATAGCTGCTATATTTGTAAGGCTGTAGCTCTGATAAGCTTCTTCAATAAAAAAGACCAGCGAACCATCTGCCCTGCCCCCTGGGCTCACACCACTGCTCCCCGCTCCCAGTCTCTCCAGCTAGGGTTTGAGGGGTCGTGCTGCCAGCGAGCACCCAGCGGGACAGGAGCCTGGCCAACTCCCAGCATGAGGCCTCTTACTGGAAGAGCAGAATGGTAGCTAGGGCAGCAACGGGAGGTTCCTTTCCATATTCTACAGTCCCAAGACCAGAAAAGTATCAGAACACCAACAAGGCTTTAGACTGAGGGACTAGAGAAAGTTGTAACAGGATCGTGTCTGTGTATGCATTCACTTCCTTACCACCCTTTCCGATCCGCTCTCGCGGGAGGTGTAGGTCCACTCCACTGAGGGTTTCATGCTGCAGTGGTGGTTGATATACAAGCTGATGACACACGGTACTGATGCACTTTCTCTCTGCTGTGCTCATGCCATGCTGTATCCTCTCTCCCAGCAAAGGCGACAAAAACGGGTACTGCAGACAGCCCAGCACAGGTGGTGGTGCCTCAAACTCAGGACTCACGGTGGGCTACCTTCCTAAAGGCAGACCTCTCCTAAACCACCCTGCTTCCATGTGGGGCTGGAACCTAGCTCCCTCCTCCACCGCTATTAACTCCTGTATTTTAATACACACCAAATGGTCATCAAAGGAACTGATGATCACTTCCAGATTACATCAGTAAAGAAACGACAAAACAGCAGAACACCAACGTAACTCTGTAAGGACCACACAACTCTAATTTGAAAGCCGAGTTTTACGCATACACAAGCCCTGTTAGTTCAGTGGGAGCAGAAGACAGATAGCAGGATTGGGCCCTTGCAGCACTCTGTTGGCAGCAACTTGCCAAGAGAAATATTTGATGTAAAGAATGCAGCGAAGTGACCGCAGTCCAAGCCTTTGAAGATCATATTACGAAGGAAAGCCAACGTCCATTTACATACATATCTACTCTCCCTGTAAACACAGGCAAACAACTCTGAGGCCAGAAACAGAATTCAATGGAGAAATAGAGCCATTTCAGGGAAAGTCAGTAGAAAAGGTAGGATTGAACACTGGGGAAACAGAAGTGAAAAACAAACCAGACTTCAAAAGGAAAGGGCAAATACTCTAAATGCAGTGAAAGTGCTTTCTGTAGGAAAAGGGAAAATAAGCAAGTACACGGTTTTCTTTCACCTGAGAGAGAAAAGGGTGCAGTCCCCTTTCAGAAAGGCATAAGCATCCTTCGCCCACCCAGAAAGCTGACTAGAAGCTGTGTAGCCACGCTGGTGCGTCATCTAAATGAGGCTACTATGTGCAAACTGGGGTACTGATGCATGGAATACACAGGCGCAGCTTAAGCCATCACCAGGTCACAACAGCTGTTGGCTATCAAGCTAAAGTTTTTCATTATGTTAATATGCCTGTCTGAGAATCTGTAGCACTTCAAGAGCTGATTCACAACGCTTTCAGCCACCCTTGCTGGATGGAGAGGGACGGCCTTCGGAGGCTAGGGTATACAGCAAGACACACCAGCCAAGACCAGCTGCCTCGGCTTGACCCATAACCCAACGTTTACCCAGACTTTAAGCTCACGCTAAACACCATGCTGACAAAACTATAGGTAGTAGCCTTGCATTGAAACCAACCAAAACCACGTAGACAAAAGCAAACTGTTTGTAAAAGGACAAGAACTAGTCTCCTCTCAAAGTCTTCTCCTGACATCAGAAAAAACTATGTTTATACATTTTACGAGCCTTCAGGCAAATTTTTAAACTCTTTCCAGAGTCAGTTGGCATTATCTTTGTGTCTGTAAGAGGATTAAACATAATATCTATTTAAAAACACAATGGCTATTCAAAAATGTTGTTGTTACGAGAAGATGACAAGGCCCCAGTTCTCCTCTTGGTATGGAAAAAAAGTCCAGTGGGATCAGCAACATTCCAAACCAGATTTTCCCAGGGGATGGAAGTTGCCAGTACCCAAACTCCTTAGTAAATCAGTATCTGAGCTCAATTGCTGAAGCTCAGCTTATCGCAGACTTCCACAAATGCTGTTCCAGTTCTTGAAAGTCCAGGCTGCCTCGCTAACCCGCCCTTACTCAGCCTCCCAAGGCAAACTCCCAGAAGAGGCAAGGAGATGCAGCAGATGCACCACTCCTCCATGGAACAAATCTGCACGCTGAGTGCATCCTCTCCTCTGCTCCCGAGACAACGTAATGATGTCCCGTTCCCTTTGGCTTCACCCAACAGTAATTGCTTAGCCAAGAAAACAGGAAACCACTTTATTAAACGCCAAGACACACCTGGTAAAAACCAGCCTGTAGCGTGGGCTCTGTGAACATACCCATCCGAACCTTCCTCCACTTGTGCAGCCTCAGAGAGCACCATTGCACCTCTGTGGGCAAGGAGACACCAGAAGCTACCCTCACCACCTCCCCTTCCGTGCAATACACGAGACGTGCAGTGGGAAAGGTCAGTCCTCAAACAGCAACACAGGTTTAGCTTGGTTTGCAGCTGTGTAAAATCTGGCCTTCAGCTTCACTGGTGGTGTTGCACTGATGTTGTTTGCATGAAATTTCTGAGCTGCATTCACTGCAGCAGTAGTGCTTCTTGTGTTATTCTCCATCTCTAAAATTGGAATAATCTCTTCAGTGCCTGGCTTTAATTCTACCTTTGCTGCTTCAGCAGCAGCTCAAGACTGAGCCAGATATGTCAGCACAAAGTCCAATAATGAAAAGCATTATCTATTAATCATTTAGCAACATCTAGCAGCAACTGCTTGTTGCAAAGCTTAAGAATGATTTTCCTGAATAAAAAGAAAAAATAACAGTAACTGGAGGGTAAGGGAGGGGATATCTGAACATGCAGACTGTAACAAATCCAACAGACTGTCCTCTCTTGATCACAAGACAGAAGCAAGACCTTTACATGTAGCTCTCTGCAGGGAACAGAGCACCAGCACAAAGAGATGTTCGTGTCACTTCTGTCTCTTGCTCTCAGCAGAACGCCGGTTTTTCACACGAGCATGCTTAAGGCAGGCAGTAACAGGCACAGCAAAGCCACTTCATTATAAAGGGGTCAACCATTGGCACTGATCAATGCTGCAGTCAGGCCCGTATGGAGCACAGGAAAACTCACACTCCCTCTGCCTAACATGGGACTTCTTTTTATGAGACTTCATGACTTTCTGTAATCAATATCTTTTTTCTGTCATTCTGATACACCTCTAGAGGCCTAGAAAGCACATCCCACAAAGATGAAAGTGTGCAGCTTTTTGGCATTGCTCTAGCATTTAGGTGTAACTGAGAACCAAACTCGGGCCTCCCACTTACAAAATTTAGTAAAAACAAAGGCATAGGAAATAGATTATTTCAGCCCACAATACTGGAGTGCCAGGATTCCTTTTAACACTGCTTGGTGTGAGGATCACTACGTTAAAACTTGCCAGATGCTCCCACTTACACCCAACAGGGGCTGATCAGACATGATGTTATCATGCATCAAATTATCATATTAATACAAGATAGGTCACGCACATGCCACCCAAGACTTCACGCAAGTTCTGCCACACTAGAACTGTGACACATCTACGCACCTTTTCAAAGGGAAATCAACAGGGAGCAGCCTTCCTCGCAGACAGAAATATCTGAAGACATTTGTGAAAGGATTCATATGGAACAATGGAAGCTGTAATATCAGATGCAAGTCTCAAGAGCACCTAACAGACGTAAAGCCCTTGCTTCTCATTTTGGGCTACTACACGAAAGAATGGGTCTTTTTATACTCTTCAGTACATGATTGTCTCTCCACATTGACACCAGCCACACACTGCTGCACAAGGTGTTGGTACAGAATGCCCCATCGCCTTTTTTGCACAGACCAGCGGATAAACTCCTGAGGAATCACCTGTTCAGAGTTCAACTGCGCCAGCACATGAAAGGTATAGGAGAAGCCTAGCATCATCTCACACGGAGTCTGTTTAGGTTAAAGTAACATTTGACACCAGTACTCCAGCAGCCTCATTAGCACTTGACCAGATGGCATCAACTGACTTTCCAGATTGCAGGCACTCACTTGATACGCTTGTCAAGGGACAGAGGGAGTTGTCTGACTGTATCACTGACACTAACACACAAGGGAGCCTGTGAATAAAGGTAAACCAGGACTAAAGTCTTTTGCAAAGCACACAGCCTGTCATTTTTATGTCACAAAAATCCACCTTTACTTGCAGCTTAGTTGATGTTAAGAATCATAAATGGCTTTGACAGCATTATCCTTCCACTCAAAGAATTTGCTCATGAGGCCATCACGGGCCTTCACATTTCATATATAGTTCAAAGGGCTTGCAACAAGAGCCAAGAAAAATCTATGGCCAGCTGGCAATGCCTGGGAACATTTGCAATCCTCACATTCAGTTTACCAGATCTCTTCTCCCCTGCTTACCCCCTTCCCAGTGCTTCAAAACTAGGAACGTTACTGACATTTTTATTGCTGTGAAGACATCAAACCCAAGTTACATTTTGCCTTGAAATAAGAAACGCTGCCTGCTGAAGCCTGCTGCCTGAGCACCACCTCTTCTTGCAGATGTTACACAGCCCCAGCAGACTCACCAACCCCGGACTAAAGGTAGTTAACATCTGGTAAGTCTCCAAATACTCCCCAGGCTGATTCTTCCAGCTCACACCAGCAAAAACCTATTTGCACAGGCTACCATTTGTGACTGCCATAGCAGGCTTACTAACATGTTTCAGGGGAGGTTTAGATTGGGTATTAAGAAAAAATTGTTTACTGAAAGAGTGGTCCGGCATTGGAATAGGCTGCCCAGGGAAGTGGTGGTCACCATCCCTGGAGGTGTTCAAAAAACATATATATATGGCATCTAGGAACATGGTTTAGCAAGCATGGTGGTGGTGGGGTGATGGGTGGACCTGATGATCTTAGAGGTCTTTTCCAACCTTAATGATTCTATGATTCTGTTTAACTTGAGACTAGAATTATCGGGGGGGAACTGAGGGGGTGGTGTTTCCAACCTGAATAACACCCATTTTAACAATGAAAACTTGAATTCTGAAGTTCCAGCACTCCTCCTGCTGTAAGACCTTTTGGATTACTCTCCACACCAGCTGCCAGGATTCAGGGTTATTATGTACCTACAACTCCCCTCACCTAATTCTACAGGAAGCTGATGAATTCACTTCTGCTGAACCATCCAAGATGAACAACACATAGCCAAGGAATAAATAAGGAATAAAGTTACACTCGAGAGACAGGAGTTTGAAAAGGAGAAAAAGGCCTTAAGGTAAGCCAGCTTCTTCAAAGATACAGCCTGCTTTTTTGTGCAAACATTCAAGCCTTGTCAGTAAGCAGCAGGAAATTAACTAATTGCAACAGGGCACATGCATTTTCCTTGTTTTCTTTGCACTGTCTGCACCAAGCGTAGCAGGATACTGCTACCTGTCCTGCCCTGCTAAACAGAAGTCATGGCATGACTGAAAAAGCGCCACTTCTTCCAATGCAAACAGTAATGTGGAACTTGTTTTAACCTTTTAGGGCTTCACAACTGAAGGAGAGGTGTCAAACGGGAAGAAAACAAAACCACAGTAAATGGGAAAAACAAATAAAGGTACAAAGGCCCTCAGCAAGTGGCACTTGCCCTCCATCCACTCTCAGGTAGAAAGATGCAAGTTATTAAGGGCTCCTGGCATACAGGCTGTTCGCTAGTTAGCTCTCCACCTGACAGGTTGTCTCCATAATTGGGTGGCTTTTACTGTATTAAGCACTCCTAAGTAACAGAATAGCATGTTCAGTACACTGAAGTACTAAATTCATATAAATTGCTCGGGACATTTGCATGCCCAACTTCACGCTCCCCCCGAGCTGGGAAAAAGAAGTTACTTGCTGAAAGTGCTTCTAAACATAGATACCCAAGTCAAAAATGTAGTATTTTCAGGACACTATCCTGCAGACTGCAGCTGCTGTGACACAGGTAGTCCTTCCCCACCTCTCCACACATCACCAAGCATGTACTGAGCTACGTTAAAACACCATCTAAAAAGCCCCAAACATTACAGCAGTCATTGCTTCACCCTGGTATATCTATCCCTGCCTTCAGTCATTAGCCATGAGGAAGGTTACCCCAACAGGGACATACAGACATACATACTGCTAATATATGGAGATACAAAAC
The DNA here is from genome assembly GCF_030867145.1 of Opisthocomus hoazin. Classification (NCBI taxonomy): domain Eukaryota; kingdom Metazoa; phylum Chordata; class Aves; order Opisthocomiformes; family Opisthocomidae; genus Opisthocomus; species Opisthocomus hoazin. The sequence goes on along the minus strand of NC_134415.1, from coordinate 111,943,318 downwards.
ACCGTGATTTCTGAAAGCAAGATCAATGTCTAAAAAAATTGCAGTTTGTGTCCAGCAAGATAGTCATGCACTCCAAAGTGAACATGTCCCCCTATTTCATGTTGATAAAGCTGAGAATCTGCAGGACCTGCTTTTAGGTAAGAACTGGTATGCAACTTTGCCACTTAGAGAGCAAGAAAGTCACCTCAAATTCAGACTATACCTCCCCCAACATATTTCCCAAAAATTCAAACTCCTTTTTCAGATGCCATTACTCCATGTTTCAAAGGTCACGTCACCTGCTGTGTAGACTTCTTCCAGTGTCAGGAACATGTAGGTCTCCAACTGGTATTCTTGTGTACAAAACTTGGGGAGTTCCGCTGCCCTACAGTAATTCTCCACATTCTCCCCAAAAGGTGAGTCTCAACATATTTCAGTTTTTCAGTGCCAACTCTTTTTGCAGACTCCGGACTTTTATGTCTGGAGTTGTGTTGCAAAAGTGTCAAGAAGAACCTATGAGGGCTACCACTAAAACACTGGTGACTTAACACAAACGTCACTCATGCAGACAGTGGAGAAGTCCCATGAACCATCCCCACCTATGCTTACAGAATTCAAAATTTAAATGAAATTACTCTGTTATATGAATAGTTGTTTATTCAGCCATTTTTTGCACTTTACAGCTGGAATTCTGGAAATTCAAACACCACATCTTTGCCTGTGAGCTTCTTGTAGACACCAGAAAATGTTTCCACCTGTGAAGACAAAGAATGTTGTTTATACATACTGTATAAGGAAATAAAATCTATGTTAACATACTTCAGGTACTACACTATTTCGCACCATGTCTTCACTCTGACGTGAACTCTCAGGCTGCTTATTTTCTTCTAGATTAAGGTAGCAGAGCATTTACATGGAAGACGTGTTTTCTGCAGAATATTTAGAGCCTCTTTCATTTGCATCCATAGAAGACCCAGCACACTGAGCTGTCCTAAACATGTCCCCACAGAAAAAACCTATGCAAAGCGATGGGAGACTTCAGGCTGTACCAAGCACATCTGTTTAAGGCCAAAACCAAGTGCTTCACTTAAAACAAATTTAAAAAGCGCCAAACAAACAAAAAAGCCCCAACAAAACACTGTCTTTTCCCATGAGGGAACTAATATAGCTACTTTACAAGCCAGAGGTTTTGGCAAGTTGAACTAAAATTTTAGCTCAAAACCACCTTGACTCAATTTCAGCACCTTACTCCAGACGCAAACAGAAGCATCTCCACTGTCACAAGCCACAAGGCAGTCTTTTGCTGTATCACGTAAGCAGCCTCTTAGCTATGTCAGAATGCCACCCCAGTCTGCATGAAAAAGTAAAGTTTTTTTGCTTACCTTGTGTTCAACATTGTTCTGTTGTGCTTTGTCCAAATGGACTTTTATGAGCCTGCTGCCGTCCAGTTTTACGCGGATTCTCTTGCCCACAATTTCACTTGGGAAGACCAGGTCTTCAAGAATGGCATCGTGCACTGCGGTAAGCGTACGGCTGAAATGCCACATTTGTATCATTAAAACACGTCCTCTTGCCAGATTTTCCTGTTTGCCAAGGCTTAAACCTTCCACAGCATACTTTAGCTGAAAATTCAGTCATTTGGGGTTTCTTTTTTTTTAATGCTGCGGTGTGACAACAGCACATTTTTTCACACATCATGCAAAAATAAAAGCTAAATTCTACATTGAGTGCAGAAACTTAATGAGTGCACGAGGAGAAAAGAGTCAGTAGCCAGGTTTCTGACATTTTAGATCACATGTTGCTTTGCAGCAATGGCCCTAAAACATTATTTTATTTCTATACATTTAAGGAAGATTTTCTTTACATCAGAACCAAGTTATTTCATCTGCAATTTTACCAAAGATACTCACTGGAAGAGTTTAAGTGTGCAAGTATCTTCAACCACAGAGTATGTTTATAGGAGACTCAGTTTTGAAAACACTGGTTCCTTCACCTGCCTAAACCCAAGTGGCTAAAAACACCAACGTATTACAGAAAAAGTCTAGCTGGTAAATTTAGTTCATGCTTAGGAGACTGTTTGATATCTACATTTGTGTTCTTGAATGCAAATTTCTTGGCCCAAAGTCAGCCAAAATGAGAAAAATTAATCTGGGTTATTTTGCGTATGAGTCTAGATGATTACTAAAATTTCCAGCTTCCCTACCAGCAGTTTCAAAGGCAGTATCACTAGTAACTAAACACTGTGTCTACAGCAGCATTTCAAACTTGCAAAGACTGGGATAGCTAAGGGAGACAAGCATCAATCAGTTTCTATGCTTCGCAACATACATATGACAGTTTTACAACACTACTAGTCTGACCTAGTCTCAGGCTGCAAAAGGGACAGTCCTGAACACTCATCTTCCCTCCCGCTGGAAGTGGCAGCACACTAATCGTGTACACAGACACCAACCCCTCCAGCCATGGGCAACAGTGGCTTTAACATAACACAGACAGAGCCCTCCAAAGGCAGGAGTGCAGCTCGGCGAGTACTATGAAACTGCACTTTTAAAATCTATCCCTGGAGATTTCAAAATAAATAGGTATGACATACGTATAATACTGGGACTGGGAGAAACTACAGCAACATGCCACATGTCTTTATAAAGAGGACAAACTTTTAAGACAGCCTACAGAATGACACAGTAAGAGAGAAAACAGTATAGATGAGGCACTGACATCCACACAGACATTGCAGTGTTGCATATCCAGCAATAAAGAGATTAGAGTAGGAAGGCCATTTAACACAAGTGACTATACCACTGCTGTTAAATTCATACCCAGCAAGACTACTTATACCTACAGCCCTGCTCAGCCCCTCTCTCCCTCATTGCAACCCTTCAGCGTGCCAGCCCTGCCTTCCGTACAGTCTAACATGTGAGGTTGATGTGGCTCTTCCTACAGCTTAAAAAAAAAAGTTCTTGTCAGCATACTGTGGGAACAACGACAACAGGTTGGGGTTTCTTAAGCCAGTACTGCTGGCTAAAAATTGGCTATAGCTGTAGCTAGAAATACCAACAGAGTTCTAAGAAATGCACCACAGTGCCCTTAGACAAGCTTTTTACCGCACCCTTTAGCAGCGAAATGGCAAACACTACTTCAAGCAGTAAGAGAAAGAACAAGACCACCCAATCACTTGAATGACTTTTTAACAACCTCAACTAAACAGTACTTGACTAAACGACCAAGTTACAAAAGGCGGCTGTCATAGTGAATCGATATTATTCACTTACCTCCTGGGACGCTTTTGCTTGTTTTTTGTTCGGCTTTTTCTTGTTGGCTTGGGCAGAATCCTCCTCTGTTAAGAGGGGGTTTGGGGGGCAAAGAAGGCATTTCTCAGTATCTAGAGTTTACAATCAACTAAAAAAAACAACCCGTAACACATGCACTTTTCTTTGTTTAGCTAGAAACAGATGCATGAAACACCTAAACCAGAACCTTAAGTGTGCCCAAAGCTACACCAGCATTAAAACCTGATATTACTTGCAGAAGCTGAAGTACTAGTATTGACTTATTTCTTATCTACTGGTCCTGTTATTCAGTGCACTGAAATAAAAGATTTGTATTTCATATCCCGCCCCTCCCCCCCCCCAATACAACCAGAGTAGTTTACTGTGTCGTATTCAGAATCTGAACACAGTTCTGGGGGGAAGTAAAATCTCACAGAATTTTACAATTTCTGTTGGATTGAGCTTACTACTCTGCACCAGAGGCTCAGTCCCACAGACAGCTAGGTGACATCTGAGATCAAAACACTAGTTTGAATAATGACATGTATTACACAGTCCAGATCAAACTCCAGCTTAAATGTATCTGTTCCAAAACCAGCATTTAGAGGTACTTATGCCAGCTTGCACCAGTAAAACTCATTTTCTGCTTCCCTGTCTGCAAGGGAGATAAGTAATGTTTTAAAACATCGAGTTTTAGACACAGTTGTAGCCAGCTGCAGTATTTTCTACCAACACATCACAGCTTCTACATGACTGTATTCATGATGGGGTTACTGTAACGCAAACTGGCTCACGTCATATTCAAAAGCAACAACATTTCACCTACAGCAGAACAACTGCACACATCCCTTTCTACAATATGGATACTAAACCAACAGGGAATTCTCACTTAGTTCAAGTGCGCCAGAGGCACTTCATTGCAAGTCGTCTTGGCCACACACATACTCAAGGGCAAGAGGCTCTGGCTCTTAAAATTCTGTTAAAAAAAATTTTTGCTAAAAAGAGCTTCAGTCTAACAACTAACTGTCCACTCTGCAGACAGATCTCCAGAGTTTGTCCATCCCTTAAAATGTGCCAGAGAGCCTCCTATCACCTCTTCATGGCTTAGCTCCTTCCATAAATTCAGAACTTTACTCAGGTTTTTTCTACCTGTCCTATTAACTTGATTTTTAAGTGCTTAGAATATGTAAGTGTGGTAAAGCTCCTATTAATATTTGCTCCCTTTTACTTTCAGGCTTTGCTTCTCAAACTTCTAACGGAGTCAGAGAGCCTAGAACAAGAAAGTTTTATTATCCTGCAAAAATCTTCACACCTCACCAAGTTTATATAGCCTTGGCTGCTAGCTGAAATCATTTTAGCTTACATCCACATGAGGACATTCATTACGTTTCCTGCTGGTACAAAAACAGGCATTATATCGTTACTTTGAATGGACAACAAGGGTAGTGCAGCACTGCAACAGGTTATCCAGAGAGGCTGCGGAATCTCCATCTTGAAAACATCTCGGATGTTTTCAAGACTCAGCTAGACAAAACCATGGCTGACCTGATCTAATGCTGGCAATAATGCCACTCCATGCGGGAGGCTGGAGTAGATGACCTCCAGGGATCCCTTCAAATCAACACTTTATGATTCTAAGTGTTTTACCTGAGCAATGAACACTACATGCTTTCCACTGAATTTCTTCTCCAGCTCACGAACTAGCCGCACCTGAATCTTCTGGAAAGATTTCAGCTGAGGAACTGGTACAAAGATAATGATGGCTTTTCGGCCACCACCCACTTCAATTTCCTGAAACAGAAGTAGAAAGTAAACATTATCTAGGGGTAAAGAAGCAATGTTTGGTTTGATCGTGAATCCTCTAAACACAGATATTTGTTAGACTTTCTTACAGCTTGGTGGGGGGAGGAACACCAGAGAGCAGTACCTGTTTTAATGCATTTAAGAGCAAGCATTAAACAGAAAAACCTCTGTCAGAGCATTTGTTTTGCTGCAAAGGAGTGACTGGGCAATCAATCCCACCACTCCTTTAAGAGTCGCATCCTCTCAACAGCAAAACACATTCTTTCTTCAGGATGGGACTCAGATGCTAGAATCCTAACTAGTGAATACTTATCACATCTGCAGCGGTACTTCTATGCAGATACAAAGTTTCAAAAATTTCTAATGCAGACTCTAAACCAAGTTTACCGTAATAAGTCTCTTGTTTCTGAGCTACGACTTCATGGAAATCATCTTCATCCACTGCTTGCCACGGCCTGCATCACTACTCAAACAGAACACTTCCCTCCAAATGCCAGCAGGTTGACATCCCACCAACATGGATTACATTTGCCCTGGTTTGCTTCTCCAACAGCTCATCAAAACCAAGCAAGTTTGCACAGGCTTACAAGGCTTTTCTCCCACAAACCTAACCGCCGGGACATCCTCATTCTCCAACAGAACAGCAAGCTGAATTATTTTTCACCAGTTACGTTCCCACATGAGCTAACTCAGATGCCCACAGAAGACTTCTCACAAGTAAAACTAAGGCTCTGAGTAAACAGCAAAGACATTTTTAAACACTCCTCATTGAGTACGCACTGCTGTACTTTAGCAGCAAAGCAGTTCTTCTGAAGGCTCCTGAAGTCATGGATCAAGCCAACTTCTGCATTTCGAGATTCTTTAACTTAACCCTCCGCAGTCATGGATTTGTGTCTGTATCCATATTGGTGGGCCTGGGCAAGAACCAAAAATCAACATATTTAAGTTTTTGGTTGCAGCAACCAGGTTCAGAAGTTCCATCCAGTCTCCAAGGCTGACGAGTTCTAAAACTAGTTTTCATTCTAGTTTTCCTCTTCCTTTTCTTCCTTAAGGTTTCATTTGCTTTTACCAACTAAAACTTACAAACAGGCTAACCTACGTGATTAAGTCAGTCTATTACCTCGATGTACTACCTATCACTCAGTACGTAAAAGGGGATTTACAACAAATTGATTTTACAAAGAATTACAGTACAAAGTTATAGTTTACGTTCCTGACCAAGATTCTGCAATGCCTACACTGCCAGCCGATACCCACCCGCAAAAAGCCAGTGTCAGATCTCAAGCCCAGTTTACAGAGACAGCAAGTAGAACTACCATTTTCACACACGCTTTTTTAAAACACCAAACTGCCATTAGAGTTTTTGCAATCACTTTTCAGACCAGTTCGTAAAAAAATAACTATTACAAAATCCCACGCGTTAACAGCAAACACCAGAACATAAACCACAACAGTACACAGGAAAACAATCACAGGCTGTAAGAAACAGCTGAAGACACCACTCCACCAGTATGTTAACACCTGCAGAAGTTAAACACACACAGAGCGAGCCACCAAGCAATACTTCGCGGACGAGGTCTAGCCTACCTTAGCTGCTGTGATGTTCAGCTCCCGCAGCTGAGCCTTCAAGTCAGAGTTCATTTCCAACTCCAGCAGAGCCTAGGAAAGCGAAGTGGCAGAATAATCCATTATAGGCAGCTCAACTTCTATGAACCCTTGAGACCAAAGTCTGCCCAGAGTGCTGGAGAGCAGCTATACGCTTTCTGCCACCGTCAGTACCAAAGACTTAACTTCCCATAAGTCGCACCGACAGACGCAACAAGTTCAGTCGGTGGGAACGCAGGCTGACGGCCCTAGTAAAACTAGGGAAGAGCACACGTTTAGACAGCATTGCCCTCGACGTTTTAGCTCCGGACAACTGTCACAACACGGTCTCCACAACCCGCAGAAGGTTATGGGACAGCAGGAACAGACACGTACCTGGGATATACCCGACTCGAACTCGTCCGGCTTCTCGCCATTCGGCTTCACAATCTTCGCGCTTGAGCTGAACATGGCCGTTCTGCAACGCAAGAGAACGCCTCAGCCACCACCGCCGACCACCGTGCCTCCGGCCCCGCAACTCGCCCGCCGCCCAGCGGGGCCACAGACAGCCCCGCGGCCCCCGCCGGGTCGCTCCGGGGGACGCCGACCACAAGAAGCCGTCCCGCCGAAGCAGGGGCCCGCCCGCCTCGGCCCCCGGGAGGCTGCCCGGCCGCTCACGGAGCCCCACGTGCCGCCAGCGGGCGGCCCTTCCCGCCTCGCGGGGCTCCGCGCCCGGCCCCGGCCCCCTCCTCCGGCCCGCCGGCCGGCTGCCCCGCCGCAGCGGCCTCCCCCGAGGGAGGACGGAGAGAAACCCCGCCGGCTCCCCTCCCCCAGCACCGGGCTCCCCGCCGACCATCGGGCCTCGGGCGGACGGTAATCGGGGGCATCCCCACCCCAGGGCCGCGGCGGGGAGCGCCGCTCGGCGTCCGGCCCCGTATCGCAGCGACGCCGGGGAGAAAGGCGGCGGCGCCTGCAAGGCCCGCTCCGCGCCCGGGCACCCACCTCTCTCGGCGTCGGCCTAGGAAAAGGGAGAACTCTCGCGAGCGCGGCTCAGATCGCGGCCCGGGCAGACGCTCGCCCCGCCCACGCGGGGGTGAAGCCAGACCAGGAAGAAGGGCAGAGCGGGCATCCGCGTGCGCCGCCAGCCATCGGCGGCTTCCGCCGGGGCGAAGCCTGCGCGGACGCTGAGAGAGTCCTGGCGCGGCGCCCGCGGGTGACGTCACCGCCAGCTGCTGGGTGCCGCGCCGCGGGGACGGGACGGGGCGGAGGCGGCGGTGCGGCGCATGCGCGGTGGCGGCGGCAGCGTGGCGGGCGGGAGCCGCCCTCAGGCGGGAGGCGGGCTCGGTTCCCGCCTGGCCGCGCTCCCCGGGGCGGTCTGGGTGCCGCAGCGAGGGGAGGAGGAGGAGGAGGAGGAGGAGGAAGAGGAGGAGGAGGAGGAGGAGGAGGAGGAGGAGGGAGGGCCTGTTCCGCTCTGTCCCTCGCTGTTGTGCTAGAGAATCACAGGGTTATAGAATCGTGAAGGTCGGAAAAGACCTCTAAGATCATCAAGCCCAACCGTCAACCCAACATGCCTGCTAAACCATGTCCTCAAGTGCCACATCCACACATTTTTTGAACGCCTCCAGGGATCGTGACTCCACCACTTCCCTGGGCAGACTATGCCAATGTCTGACCAGTCTTTCAGTAAAGAAATTTGTCCTAATATTTAATTTAAAGCTCCCATGACCCAACTTGAGGCCATTGCCTCTTGTCCTATCACTTGCTGCCTGGGAGAAGAGACCAACCCCCCCTCACTACAAGCTGCCCTCAGGTAGTTGTAGAGAGCAATATATGGTCCCCCCTCAGCCTCCTCCAGACTGAACAACCCCAGTTCCCTCAGCTGCTTCCCTCTTGTTTCTCACTTGCTTCTCGGTGGGCCCGGGTGGCAGGAGGCAGCCCCCGCCACCTCGCTCGCCTCAGGGGCTCCGGCCGCTCCCCTCTCAGGCTGAAGTTCTCGGTGTCAGAATGCTTCTTCTGTAACAGCCACCAGGATCTCCACCCTGCTCCAGTCACGGCAGGGCCCTTGGACAAAGTGTGTGTATGCCTCTCTTGCGGAGCTCCCTCACCTGCGCCAAGTGCTGTGCAAAACAGCGGCAGCCACCAGCTTTGAAAACAGCAGGATAGCAGGCGGTCCTTTTTCCTCCCCTCTCTTTCACCTCTCCACATTCGATTTAGTGGGCTGAGAGTTCACCCGTGATGTTCAGCCCTTCCACGGCAGAAGAGACCAGCTGGATCGGTCTCTGGCACGCAGTTACCACTGACCGGTGGGAAGGCGTTGTGCCGGAGGGACGTGGCCAAAACCACACCAGGGAGCGTGCCGACAACCAGGCAGGACGGGGAATCGCGTGCCCGCTCAGGTCCGTGCCTGGGCTTTGTTTAGCGCACCTCTACAAACATAATCTCTCAATTGCTTCTGCTGAGACAATGTCACAGCGATCAGTTACTAAACTGTCATCAGACTAGAAATAACTAGAAATAACTAAAAATATTCTCTTCAGCTGTGTTCAGGTACTAGCTCCAAATAGGAAAGTCCTGGGCTCCATGTATGCTTTTATCACTAGAAGCACTTTTTATTATATATTGTGTTATTACATAGCAAAGAAGGCTTGATTAACTCTTCAGTTGCATGCTGATAGAAAGAACAAGCTCTACGCTAGCTTCAAAAGAAGTGACTTCCACGTTGACTCAGGTGAAAGTGCCTGGCTGTGGGTCTAAAGTGGAGCTAACACCTTGCCTTGACACAAATTCCCCCTTTGACCTAGCCAACCCTGCTGGCTGATGCAGAGAAGTTCCCTGCTCGCTGGGAAGCCCCACTCTGAGGCGGGTGTGCAGCTCTTGGCACTCGCTGTCCAGAGAGGTCAGACACAGCAACATGGTTCAGAGCACTGGTTCTGTGCTCAGATTCCCTAAATAACCCTAAGAGCAGCCAGCTTTAGCTTGTAATACCACATTCACTATTACTCTGTAGTAGTGTGTGTAAAGTCCGTTAGTTAAAAAAATCCAGCAGTGGAGTAACAAGTTCCTGTTGTAAACAAAAAACTGACAAGGACACGACACCACCCCCCCCCCAAAACAACCTTAGCATCTGCAGAAGGCAGCTCGTAATGTTTTCAAACATTTGTGGGCATTTTGCTAAATATATGACAGCCAGAAAAGCAGATTGTTAATTCCCATTTTTCTCCCCAGTCACTCTTCTTTCCTTGGATGAATTCAATGAATGGGAAAAACTGCCCAGCTCATACTAATGTCCAGGATTGTATCTGTAGAGATTTTATATCATCTAAACAACAGTGATGAGCATCTGATTGACAACTAAAAAAAGAAACATAACAAGTAATCATCTCGGCAGTCCAGTGGTCCACTTCCAGTTTATATTGTGAAATCCGTTACGAGAGGGAGGAAGAACAGGTGGTGTGCAGATGGATCAAAACTGGCTGTTTGGAGAGCTAATGAAGAAATAACGATGCAATGTGACTACCTACAGCTTCCTATCCCCATGCTATTAGTGCTGCTGAATAGACTGGGATGCTACATAAGAGCAACATGAGAAGAAGACGTAGAGAGATGTTTCCTTTCTGACACCGACCGTGCATTAGCAAAAGGATGCAGAGTGTTGAGATCTGTGTGGGCTTTACCCAGCCAATAATACCTGGTATCCAAAGCGCCTGACAGGTTTTCAAGAATCATTGTGGAAATGTGATCTCTAAAAGCAGTTATGTCATTACAAAGTAACGTAATTGATGAGGTTCTTAGGCCATGCAGACTCAGAATAGGTGGGGTGAAGAAGTGGAAAGAGTAAGTTAGTCGGGTGTGTTACAAAAGTATCCCAGCAGTAACTGGACAAGGTTTTGTGATGCAAGGAAGAAATAGAGACAGAAGGCGAGACTTGTCAGTATGGTAGCTAACTCTAGAATCAGAAGCAAAACCGAGTCCATTGCTAGTTCACTTCTCCGAAAGAGGTGTGTATAACCACCCCAAAGTTTCAAAGCTCAGGGGTAGGCTGTTCCTCTAAGGGTTGACTGAAGATTGCGATGATGCGAGGGGATTACTACCTTGCAGCTTCACTGACATGTGGTTTTACACTGAAGTACAGGCAAATTCTTTGTTCTGCAAGACCTTGGTTCTCAGAAGGAAGTTGAAACACCTCCTTTTCCTGTCTTCTAATCAAGGTCACGAGATGGCAATATAACTTACCCTTGCAGGGTATGCTAGATAAGGTGACTATCTAGTGAGCTACCTATCTAAAAGCTCAGTTTTAAATAGGAAACACTTGATTCAGATCACATCAAATTTTGCTTTAAAAGCTTATGTGGGGAACCACATTATGGTCAAACATGTTTCAAGCTAAAATATTTATCAAAGAAGATTAAAATGCTTGGCTGATGTGTACATTACACGCATTAATGTGGGACAAAATAATCAGCTAACATTTACAGGGAGTTTAAGTCAAAATGTCCTACAGACACATGCCCTTACTTAAGCGATGAGTATACTTTTTGTACACATATATTTTTTCTGCAGACTGTCAATTATAAATACAGAAATGGCTGCCAAGAAAACATGTTAATAGATTAAAAAACAATTTTTCGTTCTAGTGCAGGGGGGAAACACAGGGCCCCTTAAAAGCTGAATAAAAGGGACAGTCAAACATGGCTGAATTTATAGTGCATTGTGTTGGGAGGAACGCTCACATGGCTCAGTGACCACTCTCATTCAACATAGTGCCACCATGTTTCCAGCAAAACAGGAGAGCTTGCCCTCCTCCACTTTCCCTTAGCTGCTCATTCCCAATACCTCAGCTGTGGTAGAACAAGCACTTGTGGACTTCAAAAGTAATTTCTTTTCTGAGCTCCGCACGTTGGTCATGACAGCAGGAGAGTTACTGTTCAGTCCTTGCATGTAAATTGGATGTATGAACCTGTCTGTTCAACCAGAGAATTAATGAGCGCAACAGAAGGTCTTTTCTTTCCCCATCACTTACTGCTCATTGCTCTTTTATTATGTCTTGCTCAAAGAAGACTACAAGTAATACAAATGTGTAAACCTGTGAGGAATAAGAAATCCATCTGCTGTAGAAAACCGTAATTAAAAGAAAAGCTAACCAAGAGCAATAAAATAAAAGCATCACAGGCAGGAAGTAGTGAAAAGCCTGAGAGTCTCAGTGGAAACCTTTACCAAGATAATTAATGTAAATAATCTTGATCTGAGAAAACCGCAAGTCAGAATTTTGTAAATCAGAGTAATATGAAGTTGCACAAATATGTTGGAAGAAGCAAGAGAAATGCAGTAATTATATCCTGATACAACCCTAATCAAACCGTTTCTGTATTCCACCAAGACCTGTCAAACGCCTAAGCTCTTTGTTTTGTTTCTTTTTAAAGAAAGGTGTTGATAACTGTAAATGTAACAAATGTAACATGTAGGGGATGTTATCACTTCAGGTGGTCAGAAACAAGTCTTGGTTCTTTGTGAATAATTGGGATGGTTGCAAGACAAGGGACTCCTGAATAATCCCTTTAGGCGCCTGGGCCTTGGGAGAACAGGTATGCAAACTACAGAGATAAGGAGGCTGCAGGATAATCTGAAGACCCCTGCCGAGAGACGCCAAACAAACATGTGCGATGGACATTACCATATATTAATGAATTCTCGGAAAAGCCATTACTATGATAAACATTTCTTGGAAATGTAATGAATATGTATGTTAACATAGCATAAATACCTAGTAACTGTGTCTCTTCGGTGCACACGTTTGGAGGAGAGATCCCCCGTGTGCCCGGCGCCGCAATAAAGAATACCTGCTTAATAGTCTGCCGACTATTGAGTCTTCAATTCTGGCTTTTCACGGCATCAGTGTCATCCAGCTGAACAAGAACCGTAACGCTGAACCTATCGCTGCTTTTGCAAAGGAAGGCAAAACTAACGTCAGCATTTCACATTCCTGGCGTTTTACCAGGCCACCCTGGTACATGTGACTGTAGTGCTCTGCAGCTCTGGCACCCTGAGGCTGGCATTGTCGCGATATATCTGCACCAGAGCTACACGGGAAATCCAGCAGCTGGAAACGCAGCGGCGTACATGAGTCGGGCTGTTTCTGAAGGCAGCCATACCCGTGCCCCCTTCTCCTGCACAGCGGTCCTACGAGCAGCCCAGCCGAGGCGCTGAAATGGGCTGTACACAGACCTCCCGGCTCTGGTCTCCCAGGACGCGATGCGAGCACTGGAACAGGCTGCCCAGGGAGGTTGTGGAGTCTCCTTCTCTGGAGATATTCAAGACCTGCCTGGACAGAGTCCTGTGCAGGCTGCTGTGGGTGACCCAGGGGGGTTGGACTGGGTGATCCCCAGAGGTCCCTTCCAACCCCGAACGCTCAGTGGTTCCGTGTGATTCTGTGACAGCAGGTCACGCCTGGCAACAACCTGGGCTTCCACCTGCCTGGGCCATGTGGTCTTCGCCGCTGCAGAGGCCGTCGTGGTAGGCAGCTCAGCTGGAACACGCTTCCCAGCAGCCCTGGATTTAAACAGCAGGATGAGAACCAGTGCAATGGCTTCCTTCGGCTCCAGACTTTGGGATGTGCTCAACACGCCGGCGCCTGCGTCGTCCTTCGGCGACAATCCGGCTTGCCAGGCGAGCAGGGCGAGGGGTGGCTGTGCAGCGGGGCGCAGGCTGCGCGTTCCCTCCGGGCGGCGCTCGGCAGGGACCCAGCAGCAGCTGGCCGCAGGACTAGGGCCAGCATCTGGGCTGGCAGGGGAGACCCTCAGCTGGGGGCACCCGCCACGTCTCAGCCGCCCTTTTGTAACCGGCGCGTTCAGAGCGAGGGGTTGGCACAAACTGCCGTGACCTCACACATCCTGTGCCCCCCCAAAGCAACAGTTGATACAGATGGCTTTTAAAATACAATTATTGTGGGGAAAAAAACTTGAAAACAACAAAAAAAGAACCCCAAACGCTGGGCTTTTCCATACGTTTGGCCTCTCCCGCGGCCCGTAGCGCAGCCCTCAGCGCGCCCCCGTTTCCACCGCCCCGCCGGCTCCACGCATGCGCAGGAAGGGCCGGCGGCGGCGGCGGGGCTGCGGCGGCGGGGTGTGGTGGCCGGGGGTGCCGCGGGCGCGGATGGCGGTGGGGCTGCGCCATGTTGCGGTGGCTCGTGGCGGTGCTCAGTCACTCCTGCTTTGTCTCTAAGGGCGACAGCATGTTCTACGCGGTGCGACGGGGCCGGCGGGCGGGCGTCTACCGCACCTGGTGAGGGCCGCGGCCCGGCGGGGCGGGGCGGGGGGCGGCCGGCCCCGGGCAGGCCTCACCCCGCGCGGTGCCTTGCAGGGCGGAGTGTCAGGAGCAGGTGAACAAGTTCCCCTCCGCCAGCTTCAAGAAGTTCGCCAGCGAGAAGGACGCCTGGGCCTTCGTGCGCGCCGGTCTCCCGGGGCAGGAGCAGCAGCCGCCGCCGCCGCCCGAGCCGGCAGGTAGCTCGTCCCCCCCGCCGCCCGCCTGGTTGCTGCGCGGCCTGCGTGTAACCGGTGCGGCTCCTGGCCGGACGCGGGTGGCAGCTTGCGTTTGTCCTGCGGCGGTGGTCTCGGCGCTGGCGGGGTGCCGCGGTGGTCAGGGCACGGCGGTGGAGGTGTTTCTGTAGGTGCTCGGAGGACGTCGCTCGTACCGGGGCCTTTACATGCACGTCTTCTGCTTTGGTTTGATCTGGGATCACGAGTGGCTGGCGTGTGCTGTCATACGTTCTGCATAATAGCTTGGGGTGGTGCCAGTTAACAGACCAGCATTGCTCGTAGGTGGTAACAGCTGTTGTCTTTAGAAGCAGTTACTGCAAATAAAATGGATGTCATGTCTGTAGTTGAACTTTTTCTTCTGTTGTTTGGGTTTTTTTTTTCTTTTTTGGAAGGGGCACACAGTCTTCCAGCTGCAACACAGGGAAATGGTAGCCAGAGCGAGGAACCAGAAATAAACGTCTTGTGTTGTAGTACTTGCAAAAGGCCGTATGAACCATCTACAAGTGAAGAACACATTGCAAAGCGTGTTAAACATGATGAACTATACTCACTGCCAACAGTCAGCGAAGACAAATTTTCATATATGGGTGAGGTCTTTCATTACTCCTATAATTCTTTTCAGTTCTTTACACTCTTTCACAAGTAACAAGTACAATTATTAGAAAGCTTTTAGGGAGGTTTGTGTATGGTAGCATCAGGCCCAGCTTAACATTGTTTTTTTTTAAAATGGAAATGTGAGCCATGATACATTTGCTTGCATTGTCTTTCAGTGTAATTTTAGTTGGCTTTAGCTGCTATCAATATATAGCTTGATCTGATCATTATAGGTGTGATTTTTGTGTGTGTCTGGATTATAAACTATATTTAAATATACAGATGTAGCCAAGAAGTTTTAAAGTTGACTGAAGAAGACGGGAACTGTAGTGAGAATATGGAACTTGGGGCAGAGGTGCTTCTTGAGGCTGACTGATTTGATACCAGTGAGGGTGTGAAGCTGCAGTGGGGCTTCTGGTGTTCTGCATTACTAATTTACATGGCTCCTGTGGTTAACTTTTTGAATGGCTTTATGGGAAAGGAAGTTTTGGAGAATAATCTGCTGGCAGACATTTTTTTTTGCTTAAAGAGTCCGTGTCCTTGAAGGAACGCTTGAAGTTCTGCTTTTGGTAATTCTTTTGTAGGCGACTTTGCTGTCGTTTATACAGATGGTTGTTGCTCAGGTAACGGACGCAATAGGGCACGTGCTGGAATAGGTGTCTACTGGGGACCAGGTCATCCTTTGTAAGTAGCTGGATGGATGTATATTTTTTTTTTTTTTTTTTTTTTAGAATATATTACTGTTTGGTTTGTGTGTGATTTACAATACCAGCCTCCTTTTGAATATGAAACCCTGCTGCTGAGGCTCGTAATGACGGTGAGACTAGAGAGTTACTGAGGGGAAAAGAGAAATCAGCTTCTCTGGTAGGTAAGAATGTGGGGAAAATCAACTGGAAATAATATTTTTAGGAGCTGAAGCTATAATTCAAGTCATGCAGGAAGTTTTAAAATAGGTGTAAGTGTGCACAGAAGATGACAAATGTAGTTGCATATTGATGGCAGGTCCAGATATGCAGGTTGCACTATGCAGGTGGAAGTTAGAGCTAGAATATCTAGTCATCCTCCTTTATAAAAAGAAAAGTAGTGCTCTTGTATTTATCTTTTCCAATGTGTAGCCATACACCATTCTAAATATTTGTGATAATTAATCTACTACTCATTCCTTGGACACAGAAATACCAGTGAAAGACTTGCTGGACGGCAGACTAATCAAAGAGCGGAAATACATGTAAGTAGTAAATGTCCGAAAATGCTTCTGTGTGTGAGGCTGCAGTAGCACACTGTGACTATTTCAGCTCTGGCCTTCAGAAGCCAGTTACGGAGCTATGAGGGATATACACAAAATATCAGGAGTTACGACTTGAAACAAATTGTTCTTTTGAAGTTTTATTGATCTTTATTGGTTTTGAACAAGGTAATTCACCTCGAGAATTCCCAAATATGATCAGGCCAAGCACAGCTGTTTAAAACAGCCTTGCATTAGGAAAGCCTGGTTCTCAAATCTGCGTAGTGTCCTTTGCATTTTTAATGTGCGTATCTCAGATGTTGCGGTGACGGCTGCTGAGTAGCAGTTAAGAGGAGAATCGGCTTCTTACTGTGGTAGGATCAGGGTATCATATTTCTTAGACAAATATAACAAACAATTCTGGGCTCTTGGGAGTCACTTCTGTTGCTTCTGAAGTAAACTACTGTTGGTAACAGCAGATTTAGTCTTCCCTTCGCACCTCATCTTAATTCTGGTACTGCTGCTATCCTGCACTGTGTATTTGGAGATGAACTGAAATGAAGAACTGATCTCCTTAAAAACTACAGGAAGTTCATTTTAGTGAGGGATAAGCAGAGGTGATGGTGGTGTGCCAGGCATCAAACTTGTCACTAAAGAGCTTTTCTGCTCTACATCCAGACCAGCCACTTCTCCCTCTTAGTATATTTCATAGCACCGAAAAAAGCCAACAAAAACCCAACCCTTTTAGGGGTTCCAGACTCTTGAGACCGGTATGAATCCTTCTTCTTGAAAGGTATGGAGAAAATGCCTAAAACTTGGTGAAGTTGATAGAGGCTTTGGTAGTTATAAAATTGGGCAGAGAGCTACTCCTTCATGACAGACTTAAACATCAGAATGTTTTGGGGTTTTTTTTCCAGTGAAACAGAAGTGGCTCCCTGTTTGACAGATTCATTAAGTGGTCGTCTGCATGCATAATTTTGAGCACCTCTGCTCTAAAGCATGTTGATAGTCACTGATGGAGACATCACAGTAGTGTTCTGTGTAGTTCTGTGTTAGCATCAGGTACTTTGCTGGTATTTTAATTGTATGTGTTCAAGATCCTGTTCTGAACTGATTCTGTTGAAATGTTCTGAAGGCAGCCTGCAAAGCAATAGAGCAAGCAAAGAGTCAAAACATCAAGAAACTAATTATCTACACTGATAGCAAGTTCACTATTAATGGTAAGTTAACGATTTTAGTTTTCCTCATTCTTAAAAACACACTGCGCGCTATTTTATTACAGAAGGCCCACAGAACATGCCAACTCCTGGGGAGAGGGATACAAGGAAGAGAACGCGTAACTTATTTCAGTACTCATGACTGCTTAGGGGAAAACTTGAGAATGTTACAGGGGTCACCAGCTAACTGTGTGAAGTACAAGTGGAGACAAAGTGTCTGTTACAGTAAAGGCTGACAGAAGTAACTACAGGATTTTTGTCTTAAGGCATTCATTATGACACAAAGTCTAGAAAAAATGTAGTTCGTGTACACCCTGTTACGAGTGTGCTCAGGAAAGTACGTGGTGTAATAACCCTGTAGGATTTTTGTTCCGTTTTGCTTGGATTGGAGAGGCTGTCTTGCTACACACATGTAAAGTACATTCAAGTTTCCTTGCTTTTACGTGTAGACTACACTTCCAAGCTTTCAGGCTACACTAGAAGACTAGCCAGAGATGATGTGTGCTCAGAGTATGCATTTAAAGTTTCACCTTCATCCAAAGATTTTGAAAATTTTAATTGTATTCCCTATAAATATCATATGAAGCAGCCAGTAAGACTTAATTTCTGAATAAAACTTCTTCCTCTTTCCCTGAGATCTTCAAGCTTTACTTCTGTGATAATTTGGAACTGCCGAAGTATTTTTTTCGTTGTATTTCACGTTTTTACAATGGGAGTACATGTATTTACTGTTTCCAGATCACTTTGGAGTTGTTTTTTGTGATTTGTTTTTTTGTTGGTGTTTTTTTTTTTTTTTTTTTTTTGAAATAACAGCAACCAAAAAATTACTGCAACTTTTGAAAATTAAATGTTCTGCTTTCACACTTTGTTTTTTTTTGGGGGGGAGGGGGAGGTGAGGGAGGAATGTGAGTGTCTTGTTCTTAGTGTAACTTCCTATACTTGAGCGCTAACACTGAAAGTAATTACCTGTTTCATTGCTTGTTATTAATAAAGCAAAGGAATGGTTTGTATCTTAAAAATCTGTGTATATTTTCCTCCACATAAGTCATTCTGCTTTCCAGAAGCACCCTTTGATTTCTGAAAGTGGAGGTGTACAAACGAAGAGCATCATTTTTTTTCTTTTTTCAGGTGGCTCGTGTTTAGAATTAAAGCAGAACTTATCTTGAAAAAGCTCTGATGTTGACAGCCTTGAGTAGCAATGCCCTAGAAAGGACAGAAAGCTACAGAGTAGGAGCAAGTGACTGCTAGCCACGGAAGGAGTTGCTGGAGCTGTCACTTGCTGCTTGTCTCAAATTCTGTTAGCTTGCATGTGCATGAAAGAGGTTCTGTCCAGAAGTGAAAAGTGTCAAGGACTTGTGCTCTGCCCTCCTGATTCTAGTTCATAAGTTGAAGAAGGGACAGTAAATGTTGGGAAACAACTTAAAGGACTTTTCCTTTCCTTCTCCCTAAGGATCATCGCATAAACCTCTCATTTGAGTAGCTTATTCTCCACAAAAGATTTAGGTATAGCGTTTACTATAGGAGCAGAACATATGTGGATTTTTGTTTTGGATTTTTTTTTCTCTTTTTTTGTGTCCCTGCTAGAAGCATTCTGAAAAAGGAAAGAGTAAAAGGAGGAGTCTCTGCTCTTCCGAGCTGAGTGTTGCATGCTGATAATAGAATCCAAGTTCATAATTTGTTGCCACAAGCAAGTTATTCGAAGTATCAAGGGTCAAAGGAACATCTTTGCACTTCTTTGCTTTGTGCGAGAAAAGTCTATACCATCTTGTCTGTGAAACTGGTGTTATGAAGGAGGAAATGGTGCTGTATTGGATAAGATTCCTGTTAAACTTAGGTGTGAGACTTAAGTATGAGGGAGGAAAAGAAGACTCTCAGACTAAAATATCACAGCTTTTGCTTGCAGTTTGCTCTTGCACTTTGGGTCACTGAGGTGCAGGTCCCACTCTTGTTCAATCAAAGTTATTTTCTAAATGCGTCTAGGCGTTATTTTTCAAAATAACCAGAGAGGGAAGTTTGCAGTTAAGTACAACTGGATGTGCTTTGGTTTGGTTTTTAGGAGGTCTGGCGTGCAAGATTCTCTGTTTGGTTTGGGTCTGTTTGTCATGAAAGCAGTAAGGATGTCTTACATTGGCGAGACCAGCAAAGATATTAAAAAAAAAAAAAATAAAAAAAATCCTTATTTAAGGAGTAATACACTAGACTATCTGGCCAGCAAAGGATGGCCAAAATGTTAAATCACGTTCTGTAGAAATCTGCTTACGTGGTCCTTCTCCGAGGGATTCTGTTTACAGTGCAGAAGGCATAAGGCAGGTGGCCATCTGTTTTTCCTCTGTTCATGTGTGTCTCTTCAGTTTCTCAAAACAAAGCCGTAGATTTGTTCTAGCTTGCTGTACCATCAAGGAAATCCTTAGCTTCAGTTTATTGAAGGTCATGTCATATTTTGTGTGTAAGGCATATATAAGATTGTAATCTTTAAATTAAATATCTGTTCAGGAAAACATGGTCAGGTAATTCAAGTAATAATGGAATCTTGAGTAGAGAACTGAACAAGAATATCTTCTGTCTTGTGTCTTTGTCTGAGACTTGTACAGAGTTAATGTCTTGTTAAAAAGCTGTTAGCTCCATCTTGGTCCTTGTTGGCTTCTTTAATAGCGTTGTTAGGTAATGCTCCCTTTGCATAGGTATTACGAGCTGGGTTGACAACTGGAAAACAAATGGCTGGAGAACAAGTTCAGGAGGAAGTGTAATAAATAAAGAAGATTTTGAAAGACTTGATAATCTATCAAAAGGCATAGAAATTCAGTGGGTAAGCACCTCATTTCTTATTCTTAATGACATCTTAAACACACTTGTAAAAACTTGCAAGTATGACCATAAGTAAGAATTTTATAGACCATAATATTGTACACCCATAAGTAAAGCCATAAATACAGAGAAGCTGCTTGTTTTATTTAAAGCAAATAAGCAACATAACTTAGGCTCTTGAAACCAGTAATTAATTTATTAAAATGCACGCTTTTATTTGTTTTCAGTCTCTTGTTACTACTTAGAAAATGCCTGCAATAATAATTTGTAGTTTGTTAGTACTGTTAGTAGATGAAACTTCTGTTCCTGGAAATCAAAGCTTAAAATATAACTGTCTTTTTGAGTCATAGCTGAATTTCTGGATTTGTTTTTCAGAACTATATAAGATGCTGATTCGTTGGTGTAACTCAGTCACATGAGTGTCTTTAAACTGGGAAAACTAATAAACTAACTCTAGATTTCTTTACCTTAACTGCATTTATTCCAAGAAAACTGGGCACAGAAAGGTCTTTTAAAATACCCATTTTTAAGTTGTTTCACTCTCCAGTAAATAAGTAAACCAATTTTTATACAGGTATACCTGGTAAAATGTATTTTTCTGTAACCTCTAACATCAGTGCTAAACATTGCAGGGGATATCTTCCCTCCCCTCCTTCTATATTTTACTCTAATTGTGGTATAAGATGACTGATTCTAGAAATAAATCTCTGTACCATTGACTTCCTGGCTGCTAATGGCATATTTATTTGGCTTCTGTCTTTACTCTGTAGAAAATAGGATGACTTAGATCTTTAATATGCACTTTTTCTGTAGGAAATCTATTGCAGATACTCTTCCATTCATGTTGTTCTGTGTTCTAGAGTTGGTGACTCCAATTTAAAGGTTGACTAGATTTTATATAACATACATCTTGTTGTCTGTTGAGGAGAAGAAAGTGTAAAAACTTAAAACTAAGACCAAAATGCAGCTCATCCTTAGAGTATTTGACATAATTAAAAAAATATATATTGTTGCTTTATGCACACTTCTTGCACCTGAATCTCTTAAACTGGGGAAGATTTTTATTTCAAGAGGAGCAATGCACGCATACAGTTTAATACAGTAATGCACCTGCCTGAGGTGTGGGGTCCTCCCCGGGCTGCAGGTGGAGATCAGCTCCACCGTGGACCTCCATGAGCTGCAGGGACACAGCCTGCCTCACCTTGGTCTCCTCTGTGGGCTGCAGGGGAATCTCTGCTCTGGTGCCTGGAGCACCTCCTCCCCCCTCCTTCTTCGCTGACCTTGGTGTCTGTAGGGCTGGTTCTCTCACATGTTCTCACTTTTCTGTCTGCTGTGCAGCACTTTTACCCTTTCTTAAATACGTTACCACAGAGGAGCCACCAGCTTTGCTGATGGGCTCGGCTGTGTCCTGCAGTGGGTCTGTTCTGGAGCCAGCTGGAACTGGCTCTCTCCGCTGCGGGGGCAGCCCCTGGCCTCTTACCACAGAAGCCACCCCTGCAGTCCCCCACGTGGTACCAAAACCTTGCCATGTAAACCTAGTACCATCTCGCACATACTTCACGCTTGTCCCCTCTTGGATCTTGTCAAGTAGCAAGCTTGATTTTCTTCTTCTCCTTCCTCCCCTGTGCTCCTTCACCCTTATTTCTGACAAGGGTGAGCTTAGGGTTGAAAGTGTTTTCAGTTCCTAGTTGAAGGATGGACAGTTAAGACATCTGAAAACAGAGATTCTTTTCATGTCCTGTTTCTGTATCCTAAGTGAGTGCTGTAACCACCAAGGCTGTTAGTAGCATACAGGTCTCTGGCTTTCTGGGAAAAGATTAACTTGGTTTAAGCACTGAATGCAGCTAGGTTTCTTCTCTTCCCTGGAAGTGGGAATTTTGAGTTGGCATTGTTGTCTTCATTTCTTAAGCGCTAGCTTAGATGGTCCTTATCCAGTTCACTGCTTCCCATAAAGGTGGTTTTCACGATTTGGCAGCAGTTCCTTAGAGGAACGGAGACTATGAGCATTCCTGGGAAGAACACTGAAGGGCTAAATGTGAGGAGAGGGCCTCTAAGGTGCTGCTACAGTACTAGGAATGAAAGGGTGTTGGCATGATCAAATTTCATGTATGTATTTTTTTCTTGATTTCTTGCATATCTAACGCTCCTGTACTTTTGTCTTAACAGATGCATATTCCCGGTCATGCTGGCTTCCCAGGAAACGAAGAGGCTGATAGACTAGCAAGAGAAGGAGCTAGTAAACAAAGGTCCTGATGTACTGGGACTAGAGACTGTAGCAGTGGGAGGAAAAGGACTAACGTCCCCGTGACAGCTTGAACTGCTGTAACTGTTTTCAGTTGGACTTCGAACTGTACTTCTGTCTGGCCTGAGGTGTTAAACATATACCAACTTCTGAGGAGAAAAACTCGCATATTTTCTTCTATAGTGTTTCTTTTACAATCGAGTCAGTATTTAGTTGACGACACAGAGTTTGCTTTTTCTGCATCTTGCTGAAGGGCCGTGATCAGTGTTTTTAGCTGTCTTCTGGACTTCTGAATTCACTGTAAAGAGAGACTTCTGAAGAAGTAATATTAAGTCTTTATCCTAAGTGTTTTGTATTTTCCTCTTAGCGAAATAAATTAATTTTTTATACAGAGATAGATATTAACAGCCCAAAATAGCTGGGGACGGGAGGACTTCGGAGTAGGTTGGTTTGGTTAGAGGTCAGTGACCTAACATGGAGATGTCCGTTAATATCCTTTGGCATTCTGGTACTAGCGACAACTGCTCTACAGATGGGCTTGTAACGTTCACCGGTGCCTCTCGGTATCACCAGTGGCAGCATCTGTGGATTTCTTTATGATCTTACTTCCTTTGTAAGGTTGCATGGGCAAACTAAAAAGCCAGGTCACAAGTAAAAAAGTCATGGCTCAAGTTACTGTTCTCCTCTTTCTAGCTGCTTAAAGTCCCAGCTCTTTGTTTCTGCTTCCTGTTTCCATTAAGTAATTTTTTATGCATACTGGTTCTCATTAGCATTGTTAGTTCCTCTTCAGTGTTGTCCCAAAGGTAATAATTGTCCATTTTATCTGAAATGGAACTAGAAGATGATCAGCTTCTCCACATTCTGCCGGATGTCAAGTGTTCAACTTCATTTTTTCCAGTCAATGATGAGATTAGTGGAATGGCTAATGTGCACTTGAATTAGAGAGTAATTACCAGTAATCAACATAGCTTTATTTTCTGTGCATCTATATGGAAGAGCAAACAGGTTTAGTATGTTATCTTTGTCAACTTCTTTGGAAGGTACCTTTGTATTGTTGAATAGTAGGGCTTAAGCCAGAAGTCACTGATTTTTTTTTTATATTAGTTGCTATACAGAATGGTAGAGCTGCTGAAGCTTGATTTCTTAATAGTTCTCATGCATTATAATATCTTTACTGAGGAAAAGTATGAGCTCCTAGGTATTTAGTCACATGAATTGTGCTAGAATGAGGGAACTGGCTAGCTAGTAGTTGATAGATGAGGTATTTTAATTTGTTTTTTTGTCCAAAACTGCACAGTGAAGCTCATCTAGGGGTGAGGTGGTGCAGTGATTAGATTTTCCCCTCTGCTTCTTTTCTATATGTGCACACAATTATCCATCTATTTGTGTATTTTAGAAGTTTGGCTTGAAAGAAAACACCCCATCATGCCTGATCAGGTCTCTAGTTGAGGCAGAACGGTGCAACAAACAATGTCCTGAAGAGGTGGCATGTAATAATCTGCCTACCACACATCTCCAGTCGAACATGTAGATCCTATCTACTGTACGGAAATCTGTTTTTTGAAGCAGCAGCTTTGGAAAAAAAGTGTAGGTCGTGGTGGGTAAATCGTAATATCAGTGTAATACTGATTTTAAGGAACTTCACCTGAATCTGACAGGTAGATCATAATAGGAAGTCTAACGGGAAAGAGTTTTATGTTACTTTGATACTGGTGTTTATCATTCTTACTCTGGAAATTCAGGACAAAAGAAAGCTGAGAGGAAAGTTACAAGACTAAGGGTGATTAAAGGATGGAAAGCAACCACGGCTTCCCCGCAGGACTCGTCAGGGGCTCAGGGACCCACGGAGGGCCCTGGCCGTTCGAGTCATTCTCCTGAGGGGCCTGAGATGTTGGGAGGGTGTTGCCGTTTGGCAGCTGTGAGGGTCAGTGGAGAGGCAGGCAGCTTCGGGACGGACCTGTACGTGCTGCTGGAAACGTGGGCCGTACCAGCATTAGCCCAGCTTACCTGTTTTAGGACTTGCAGTTAAATTTTACCCAGAATCCACAACCAGTCGTGCTTGCGCATTGAATACACTGACGGCATCTGGTAGCATTTCTAAGAAACTGGGAGTGGTGAAGACAATAAGTATAAAACTCTCGTTTTGGGAAGAAAAACGTTTAAGGAGGGACTGATTCTTTTTCAGTTGTTTCGCTGTCCTCACATCGTGTTTTGCTGGCTGTTGGCTCATTTACTGAACAGAACTGCACAACGGTGGAGGCTGGTGGGTGTCTTGCAGGTCGCTCAGGATGCGAGTGTCTCTGCCGATAGACAACACAAGCTTTCCGGGCAGGATGGTTTGGGTTTTTCTCTCCATACCGCGGGATCACAACACAGCTCCTTGAGGCTGAGCCTTAGCGCTCCCTTCAGCCAGCGCCTTCCTCCCAGGGCCGTCTCGCCTTAACCGCACCGCTGCGTGCTGCCGCCAGCAGACACCCGGGGGCTCGGGAGGGGGCGAAGCCCCTCACCGGGGGGCTCTGCGGGGGGCGAAGCCCCTCACCCCAGCCACTATCCTCCCTGGAGCCCTCTGGCCCGCTGCGCCATTCAGCCTGGAGCTACGGACCAAGGCCGCGTCCGCTACGCAGCGCGCCCTGTTCGGCCTCTTCGCGCTGCCAATGGCGCCCTTGGCGGCTCTGCCCATAGGCTGGCGGCGCGGGGCCGCTCCCGGCCACGGCCCCGCCCGGCCCGGCCCGGCGGAGCGGCGCGGCGCGGAGGGCCTGGCGGCGGGATGGTGGAGGCCTGGTACATGGACGAGTCCCCGGAGGACCAGCGGGCGCCCCACCGCCTGCGGCCCAACCGCCCCGTCAGCCTGGAGCGGCTGCGCCGCCTCGGCGTCGCCTACCGCAAAGTGAGCGGGGGGGGGGGAGTCGGCCAGGCGCTGCGGCAGGCCTCGCCGTCCGGGTGGGCCCGGCGCCGGCAGGGGCCGTGCGGGGCCCCGGGGGACGGGGCTGCTGAGCCGGGAGAGGCGGCGGGAGGGGGGTCCGTGCCGGCGGGCAGTCGGCCTGGGTGCAGCGCCCGGGCCTGCCCACGCTTCGGCCCTGAACCGTGCCCCAAGCAGTTGTGTCAGAACGCCGGGTGTTCCCCCCCCCCCCCGCCTGTTTTTCAGTTGGATGCTGATAACTATGAGACTGATCCACGCCTGAAGGAGATTCGGAGAGCAGAGAATTACTCGTGGATGGACATAGTGACCATACATAAAGACAAGCTTCCGAATTACGAGGAGAAGGTACGCGAGGCCTCGCTCGCGGTGAGGGTTTCGCGCTGATGTCTGCTGCCAGGGAGCGCGGCCGGCCTCCCGACACCCACCGGGTGCAGGGACGGGGCTTCCAGCTGTCAAATGCGTCCTGTGCTGGAGCCCTTACCCTGAAAAAAGCGGGTTCGATGTTACTTTAAAAACAGTAGAGGCCTTTCGCTTCTGCAGATGGCCTTCGAAGGTCTGAAGGATAGTTTCTGTCACTGTGTCACTGTGAAACGGAGACTGGCGCGAGCAGAGCCGTGCCGAGGCTGACCTGTCCTCAGAGAGCCTCCCCGGGGCGAGGGCGGGTGGTGGCCAGCTGGGCATGGGCTGGGAAGGCTGGAAGATGCTAATGGCCACCTGTAAATACGTCTTTTCAAAGTGAACGTTAACCTCATGGAATCAGAGGGATGCGTTCCCCGTGTGGGAAGATCTTTTTTACCTTGGGAAGCTGGTACGGTGACTATTCCGTAACAGCCGAATGCAAACGGTGCCAGGCTCTCAGATGAGCCTCCGAGAAGGAGCCTTCTCTTCACAGCCTCCAGGTGCTGGCACGCTGCTCTGACCTGAGGACAGCAACCTGGTGGCACTTCCCTGTTGTCACTGAATTTCCATTTACCAGTTTGCTTTAAGCCCATTGTGTTATACTGGTTTTAAATTGACGAGAAGGTGAATTAGGGAGTAACTCAGGTTGCCTGGGTGGGCTCCACCTGACACAAAGATGGGCCGTTATTGACGGGGCATGTGGACTTCTGCTCACCTTGCAATGCTGGGTCAGGGTGGGCTCAGGGACACTGGTGCTAGGGCCACTGAACAGCATCTAGACCTGAGTGGGTGGGGGTACCGGGCATTGCTGACCTGCTCAGGTCGCTGTTAATGGAACCTTTAAAGCATGCTTTGTTCTGTGCTGTGAAACGTACAAAGAATTCACCATTCTGGAAAAAATGAGAATGTTGCTGCTGCTGCCCGGGAGGAGAGAGCCTGTGAGCTGGGGCTCGCTGCGTGACATGCTGTTTACATTAGATTGCCGTAGATAGGCCATGTCCAGCAGTAACCGCATTTTCACACACAGTTGTAGTAGCCCGTGGGACTAATTCAGCCCTACGCTGGTGTAAAAGAGGGGGGATTATCTGTAGCTCTGTTTTATTTTTGTGTGTCAGGAAAAAATAAGGCACAAAACGGTGCAGCTGAATGCCTGCAAGGACACAGTCCTGTGGTGGGAAGCTTTACCCCCTCTCTCTCAGACGGGTGTCAGCATGGCTGTTATTCCGAGACTGGTTGTGTGCAGCTATAGCTGCCGTTTCTTGTCAGAGAAATTCCTGTCTTCCAAAGGAAATGTAGCAGCCTGCTTAGAGGTGTCCCGAGACAGCGTCTGGCTGGCTGGATTGGCCGTTTTAACCACGTTGGTCTCATCTGTCAGCTAAATCACTGTGCAGTTACCCTTCGAAAGCCTTTGTCTGCTTTGCCACGTGTTTCTACCAGTTTTCTTTGCAGTTTTTCTGTGTTTGGTAGTTTTAAGAAATACTTGCTGTTCCTAGATAAAAACATTCTATGAAGAGCATTTACACCTAGACGATGAAATTCGCTACATCTTAGATGGATCTGGCTATTTTGATGTTCGAGACAAAGATGACAAATGGATCCGGATTTC
Source organism: Opisthocomus hoazin (assembly GCF_030867145.1). Lineage (NCBI taxonomy): Eukaryota > Metazoa > Chordata > Aves > Opisthocomiformes > Opisthocomidae > Opisthocomus > Opisthocomus hoazin. Next base: position 111,916,143 of record NC_134415.1, on the reverse strand, counting down.
CATGGAAAAAGGAGACATGATAACCCTCCCTGCCGGCATATATCACCGATTTACACTGGATGAGAACGTATGTTGTTACAGATCACTGTAAATTTTGATGACAAATCCACATGAGTATATATCACAATTAGTAACTACATGCCCTGAGACTTGCAGTTCGTTAGCAAAACATATTAAATATGAAGTAGGAATATGAAAAATACTAAATAATTCACAACATCTGAACCTTTCATCTCCAGGTCACAAATCCAGCTTCCCCCTATCAGCTGTGACTGCAAGTCATTGCCACGCAATACCCGTAGCGTATCTTATGTGACAGCGGCACGAGAGCTGAGCCTGGCGGCTGTCCCTCCCACAGTTGCCCCTGATGTCGGTTGGGGTGGAGGTGGATCCTTCTGCGTTGCCATGTTGTGTGTCTTCGTGAGGGCAGACAGAGCGTATCTGTGTCCAGCAGTGGCGTTTTTCACAAGTGCTGAATTTACCTTCAGGGAAAGAAGGATTTAAGGGTCCAGAGCCACTACTTGCAGCTAGCGTGTGCTAGGCTGGATGCTTCGCAGGAGGTGACCTGCTTTCAGAGGGTCTCTTTGGCAGTGGGACTGTGAGATTGGCACGTGTAGTGCTGAGCCGTGTCTCTGTCCCTGTGGGCTGTTGTAACTACGTTTGTAACCTCAGCATTACCCCTGGAAAATGGGGAAATGTGTGCTGGTGTAGTCTTGAGAATGCTGTGATTCTGAATCAGCTGTCCAGGCAGCAGTTAGTGTAGATTTAAAAAAGGGAGATGCTGCTTTGTTGAAAAACCTGACTTTTCATGTCCACAGTTTGACGTCCACAGTGAATCAGCTATAATTGCTAAGTTTAAGGCTGTTGCTTTACATAGACAAAATGCCAGGGCTTATGGGTTGAATCCAGAAGAAGTCTTAAATGTTTGTCCACTTCAGGAACTTTTGTCCAGAAGTGCCATCTTCAAAGTAAATTCTTTAGGTGCTTCTAGACCCTTGCATTTAGCAGCTAAGTTCTTTAGGTGCCTAACTTTATTCTTGATGTTATCGAGCACTTGGGTGTAAGATAAGCACTTAGCAGTTTTTACAAAATAGGTGGGGTCTAACTCTGTAGCATAATGGACAGAAGAGGAGAGGAGAGTTCCCTGTAACTCAGTGGTTGGAGCACTTCTGCAGGACATAAAATCCCATTTTCCACTGCCACAGCTGTACCTCTTGCCTGGCATAGTTTTGGTGGCAGGGGCTGTTGCTTCTCCTGTTGGCATCTGGAGACTTTTTGGTTCCCGTAGCATTATTTTTTGGCAGTTTATGCACTCCCCATTCAGCTTTTATGGCTCTCACTTTGAAGGTTCTGGTGTTCCTCAGAAGTGTTGTGTAACCATCTTAGTTATTCTGATTACTGTTGTTTAACTAAGCAAGTAGGATTGAGAAGCTGCATTGCTCAGTACTGTGGATCTAGCGCAAAAGATTTGCATAAGACAGGATTTTTTTTGGTGTCTTTGAATCAGGGAGAAGTACTGTCTCTGCCTGTCCTGGGGGCACTGGTTGTGACACAATGTGTCACTGTGTAGGTGCAAAATGTCCCACTGCAGCAGCTGGGAGCAGGAGCAGCAGCGTAGCGGCATAATTTTCTGGAACAGGTGAAGCTTTCAGTCCATCTTGAAACGGTTTCAAAAATTTCTGCAGAAGTGCAGATGGAACATGAACTTCAGGATGAAGATCTCATGGAAAGGAGCTCTTAAATTAGTTGTCACTTCTTGTTCTTTGACAGAATTATGTGAAGGCAATGAGGCTGTTCGTCGGAGAGCCCGTCTGGACAGCATACAACAGGCCGGCTGATGATTTTCCTGCTCGGAAACAGTATATGAAGTTTTTGGCTGAAGAAGCACAGTAAGGGCGCCTGAGACCTGACAGGTGGAACAGCCTGAAGCGTTGTCAGAATAAATGTGACTGGTGGCTTTTCACTTCTTCTGTTTACATATGCAATTGGAATCATAGAATCATGGAAAAATTGAGTTTGAAAGGTGATTTGGAGGTCACCTAGTCCAACCCCCTGCAAAGTACCAGGCCAACTTTAAAGCTAGGCCAAGTTGCTCAGGACCTTGGGGTTTGGAAACCTCTGGTGGTGGAGGTTCGACAGCCTGTCTGGGCACCTGTTCCAGCACTTAGCTGCTCTTGTGGGCAAGCATTTGTTCTTGATGGCCAACTCCCTGGTCGCAGCTTGTAGTTCTTGTCTCTTGCCCTTTCACTGAATGCCTGAGAAGAGTCTGGCTCTGTCTTCTCCACAGTCGCTTCTCTAGTGGGAAACTGTAGTTAGGTCTCCTCTCAGCCTTCTCCAGGCTTGACAAACCGCTGTCCATAGCTGGGCTCTCTTCTTGCAGTTCCTATCATCAGTCCGGCTACAAGGCTACGGTGGGACACGCCGCTGAGAGCCTTGTTGTGGTCAAGCTGATGGACACCTGCCGTTTCCCCTCTGCCACAGAGCCAGTCATTGCCTCTTGGGTGGCCGGTGGGACACTCAGGCAGGATGCGCCCTTGGTAGACTGGCATTGACTGGTTGCTGCCCATCCCCTGGCATTTCATGTGCCTGGAACAGCTTCCGTAAGGGCTTATTCTGTAATTGTCCTGGGGGCTGAAGTGAGGCTGACCAGCCTGTAGTTCCCCAGATCTGCTTTCTTACCCTTTTCAGGGAGCAGTATCAGTTGCCTTTTTCTGGCCAAAATGGTTTTCCTGATCTCTGTGACCTTTCAAAGACGCTGGCAGCCTTGCAGTGACATTAGCTCGTTGCATTTACAGTTGCGCAGTAATCCATTTCTCTAACCATTTTTCCCTGATATTTCTGGCAGGTAGAATTGGGAGAGGTGGGCTACATTAATATTCATTCTGCTCTGAATCCATGCTAATGAACTACGTAGGATTCTGGTTTTAATTAAAGAAAATAAACCCTGCCTCATTTTTGTCTAAAAATGTTCATAAGATAAATTTGCATAATCAGCATTTTAGTATGCAGCTTCCCAAGTTCTGCCCTGGTACATAAAGCTGGGTTTTTCTCTCAGTAAAATGTAGCAATTCATTAGTTTTATTAATAAAAGTACTTTGATTTGGGTATGTGTTTGTGTTTGGTTTGTGTTTGGTTTGTGTTTGGTTGTTTTTTTCTTATACTGGCATTGAGGACACATTGAACAACAGCGTTACTGTAGTTGTTAATCAGCTGTTATTCCTGCTGCTGCCTCTGACTCATTCTGTAGCACGGGACAAATTACAGACGCCGTGCCTCAGTTTCTTTAGCTGTGAGATAGAGAAGGGTAGACTTAGACACGCTGGTCTGGTTTTCAGCAAAGGCCTTGCGGTTACACAGGACACGTAGCTACTCAGCAGCAGGCATGGAAACATCTTTACAGTGACGAATGATGTCAGATGAGCAGATGTACTGCTCGCTCCAGCTCTCGGTGGATGGTGAGAGCAGCAGCTTGGCGCTGGCTGCAGCCTGTGTGCCAGTTGCAGCCCGGTACAACACGAGCTCCTGCCTTGCAGCTTCCCGAATAACACGACTTTACAAGGGTGTGCAGCGATAGGACAAGAGATGATGGCTTTGAACTCAAAGAGGGTAGATTTAGACTAGATGTAAGAAAGAAATTCTTTACGATGAGGGTGGTGAGGCACTGGCACAGTTTGCCCAAAGAAGCTGTGGCTGCCCCCTCCCTGGCAGTGTTCAAGGCCACGTTGGGTGGTGCTCTGAGCAACCTGGTCTGGTGGAAGGTGTCCCTGCCCATGGCAGGGAGATTGGAACTAGGTGGTTTTAAGGTCCCTTCCAACCCAAACCATGCTGTGATTCTAAGCTGAAATTTGGGCTTACGTGAATTTTCCCCGTGTAGCAGACAGTAGCTAGTGGAACTTCCCCACTGCTCTGCGCTGTGGGTGAGCCCTTCTTCAGGAGGCAACATTTTCCTCACTTTGTGGCAGCATTACTTTTAACCATTTATAGGTGATTTATTTCTTTAAGTGTTTCTGAAAACAAAGTTGCAGTTTGGAAGTGAGATTGTACTAGTTTTTATGTTAAAAGTTCAAAAGGGTAAATAAAAAAGGCACGTGTTCCCTGCCTCGCGGTCCCGGGCTGCAGGCTGCGTGGGACGTGGGGACCCAGCCGGCCTGTCGTTCTGCCGGCGGGGGCCCGCTCTGAGGGAGGGGGTGCAGAATGCAAGCCCACCCAGCGCCCCGTTCAGCCGGCACTGGTCTCTGTGCGGCGGTTCTCAAGCCTGGCTGAAAATACAGCATTGCTGGCAAACGGGGAGTTTAGCCGTGGTCAGACAGGCAGCGGGTCGGCGTGCGTGGGCGCTGCGCCACGTACCTGACCGGCACGGGGATTTGTGTGCCGCTGGAGCGTCCTCTCGTACAGCACAGCGCGGCATCCTGGCCCCGGTGTAAACCTTGGGGATTTTTCAAAATACAGCTGCAGGAATAAATGATAGTTACTACCCGCAGCAAATTTTATTCCTTTGACTTATGTGCTGCAGAAAATCGCGTTTCCGAATGTAAAGTAAAATAATTGCTTTCTTCCAGCGCTGGTATCAGCCCCTGGTACCCAATCTCATTCATCCTCCTTCTGCTCTTGTTTTCTTTTTTTTAAGAGAAGCCAGCATGAGTCTGTTCATCCCTCCTACGGGCCTCTCCATTTTGATCTTGCTCTCTGCAAAAGGATCAGCGGAGGCAGGGACGCGGGCTCTCGGGACCCCCATTTACAGCACAGCCATCCCATAACAGACTGGAGGAGCGACTGGGAAGAGAGAGCAGGTAATGCACTCTCCTTGGGAGAGATTTACAGTTCAGAGGCAGTGACGAGGGATGCGCAGTAAAGCGCCTGCCCGCAGCAATTGCTTGATGTGGGATGTGACCTGGGGAGCAGGACTGAACCACCTTGTTTTGTTGCCTCTCTGGAGGGATATATACACCCGGTACAGCTCCCATCTCCTGGCTGTCAAGAATAACACACGATCACGCCGCTGAAGATCGTTCATCATTTTCACCACACAATGCATTCTGCCACTGAGGGGTGGGGGGGCTGCGGGGGTCTGACTGTCAACGCTTCCGAGTCCGTGCCCTTTAGTGCTATAGGTGTCTTTGAAAGGGTGAAAGCCTTGCTCTCTGAAAGTGCTTTTTGTCAGCCAGGAAAAAAGCAATTTGGGGCTGGTATAAAGATTCCACACCTGTGAGGAGATTACATGGGAGATTACACCAGGAGGAGACAGCTGGGCAGAAAAAACATTAATATTAATAGAAAACACTCCAGAGAGTGGGGAGGAGGGAGGGAGAACGTACCGTTCCTTTAGATGAAAAACGCAGCTTATTTTCATGGCTATTTTTTGGTTTTGTTTTCTTTTCTTCTTTTTTTTTTTTTTTTTCACATGCCACATATCTATAACTGCAAAGCGAAATAGATTTTTTGGTCCAAAAACATGAGTCTGTTTTACTGCAGCTAGTGGAAAATCTCAGTGCACTGATGTAGTATGAAAGTTTATGTAAGAGGTTCCAGCAACATCATGTTGGCAGCATTAACTCAGGCAAGGGGACTATTTCAACTTCTTCAGGATCAGAGTTTAAAAAAAAAACAGTAGGAGAAATGGTGCTCAACTGAGGGGTTTGAAGATTGCTTTTTTGGTACCGATGTATTATTTTCCACTTTAATCCAAACTTTTCCCAAGTGGCGTATACCTCAGTTTCTCATCACCAGCTTGAGAGAGCAGCGGCCTTGTTTTCTGCAAGTAAACTGTGAGGAAGCTGTGGATGGTCAGTGGGCTTTTTAATAAACTAAGTGGGCAACCAGCTGGCTGCAAAATCTGTGATGCTGCCCTCCCCTGTTACGTGTCCTGGGGCAGGTGCCTTTGGCGGGATATCTTAACGCGAGGACATTTCACAGGCGGTCAGCAGATAACTACTACCACCCGCAGCAGGCCCCTGGGGTGCCGATGAGCGGGTGGAGGGAAATGCGGAGGCAAGGGGTGTTTCGAGACAGGGGCTGCCGAGAGCAGGGGCTGCTGCCCTCCTTCCCAGTGGCTGCAGGAGCCGGTAGCTGCCTGTCCGGGCAGCTGAGCTTGACAAGTATAAAACCTTCATGCACTCAGAGTGTCAGGTCCTACTGGCAGAACAGGCCCTCTCCTGCCTGGTTTCTGACTCCAGGATTTAGCTTGAACAAGGAACTTAGGAGAAGGGACAGTTTCCCGACACAGGCAATCATTTAATGTCAGCCAGCAGACACACCGCACATAAAGACCGAGGTGGCAGCTGAGTACTGCTTTGAGGAATAGCCGTAGCAGCCAAATCATAGATTTAGACATTTGGCCAGGCAGAGGCTGTGGACCTGACCTGTGCTGTGCTCAAAAGCACAGTTTGCGAGTCTTCCCTGTGAAAAGAATAGACATTCTCAGGTTCCCTTCCCTCTCCCCAAAGCAGGGTCACTGCCAGTTGTCTTATCTTTCCCAAAGCCAAAGAAACATACCAGCTCACTGGGAGATGAATTAGTGCTACACTGCAAATGTCCTTGCTCGGAGATCCAGATTTGATCTGATTTGTTGCACTCACTGTAACTTTACAGCTTGATTCCCAAAACATTTGATGTGTTTGAAAAAATGTACGCTGCTATAACTGCAATTTGGAAAAACGATATTTTGTGCAACCGAGTCACTAGCTCTCATTTTTTAAATTAATTGTTTAAATACCCAGATAAGACAAGAAGCAAGATTTCGAAAACCACAAAATGCTTGGGGAAAGATTGAGCAGTGAAGGGCCGTGGATCTCCTTCAATGCTGGCTTCCCCCAGTGCAGTTCTCTCTGGGGTACCTGCGCTGATTTTGAAAAACACCCCTCCGTTTCATTGCCTTCTACGCTGCTTCTCAGGGTCCTGGTTAATAGTAGTTGTGCCTGTCAAGGAGCCCCATCGGCTGGTAGAAAACTGGGCTGGGTGTGCTCTGTGCCTCTGCGGTGTTCCGGGGTTGCCTTTGTCCACGGCCCCAGCCCCGAGCAGCCAAGCTGAGCTCTAGGCTATGGTTTCCCCTGTGATCGCAGGCATTTGGACCTGGAGAATTTGATTTCGGTCCACCCTCAGGCTTAGTTTTTTTTTTTTCCCAAATGATTGAGGCAACTTACAGCTGACCTGCTGCTGGTGGGAAAGCGGGAAGCTGCTCCTGGTGCTGCTGTCGCAAGGGGACACGAAGCGGTGGCCGGGTCAGGCACGGGCTGGGGCTGCATCCTGCTGGGGCTCTGTCCTGCTGCCTGCCACTGGAGCCTGTGCCAGCAGCACCCTGAGCAAGGGTGCAAATAGTGCATTTTTTTTTATAAACAGCTTCAGTAATTTTGTTCCGCAGCTTTTTACTTCAGTGTTTTCAGATTAGCATTGACACTTTTGTTAATTTTTCAAAGCCAGAGAGGAACTTTCTCGCTCCTTCCTTCCCTGCCTCAAGCAAGCAACATCCCATTTTTTCCGTCTTTGTGGGCAAACTACCAGCCATTGTTGCTGGCTTTCAGATGGCTTCATTCTAATGAATCTCCTATATAATAAACATCTGCAAATCACAGCCCAAAGCTAGGTCAGGATCCGGTGTCGATCCAGAACAGCTTGGATAAGGCGGCACCGGTGTCCTCCTCCCCACCAGTGCCTCTCTGTTCCTCCCTAACACCGGGATTGTGACCATCTCATACACCCCCTGAAGATGAGAATCTCTAAATTTGTCATTCCCAAGCTGAGTGGGAGAACTAAGTGGGAAAGCAGCTTTCCACTATCGTTGGCTGAAAGTTAGTGCTGGAGCTTCTTTGCATTCAGCGCTACGAACCTGCTGTTCACACGCAAAAAACTCTGTGCAATTTCCTACAATGTGAAGTCCCTCACTGGTAAAAGACATTTCTCCCCCGCTGTTTTATTAAGTGGGTAGAACGCAGGGTGGAAGGGGTGGATGGCATCTTCCTTTGAGCTCGTGATATGGTATGAGCCAATGGATAAAATCCACCTCTTCAGTTTCCCTGGCCTTGGCTCAGGACAGCAGCAATCCAGGTTGCTACGTGAGCAACCTCAGAGAGGTTTACGCCGGCTGCTGTGGTTCTACCTACCCGGAATATATTGAAATCTACATTTGATGCTTCAGCCCTGTTTTCGCACATTTCTTGATTGCAAGTTGGAGAGGGAATGTGTACTTCTCACTAGGGCCGAATGCGACTGGAGATGGGCGTGCCACCTATCTTGCAGTCTTCTGTTGGACGGCTGCAATGCATGCAGCTGATGAAGTGCATCAGCCGATCCATGGGTAAGAGAGATGTCACTCAGCTACGCACGCAGACGAAACCCCGTGCATTCCCCTCGCCAGCTTGGTTCGCAAGACACCTTCAGCAAAGGCTTCAGTGAAGGATCGCCTGCCTCCCGCTCCTCAGGCCGCCGCGGCGCAGAGAGCCCGGCAGCCTCCCCGGGCGGGGGGCTTGATCCCGGCACATCTCCGTGCTGAAAGCCTCAGGAGGGAGGTGAATGTGAAGAGGGTGTTTGCTGGCTCGGTGAGGTGTTCTGACGGGTCAGTGAGCTCCTCCAGCTTGTGCACGGCTGCACGAGTGCTCCTGCTGTCGTGGAGGCTGGGGTGGGTGGAGGAACCATCATCCGTTCCAGTATGCTGGCTGTGTATGAATACAGGACACTATATATGGCACTCCAAAGTACGTCGGGGAGTCGGAGGCATGGCTGCACATGCCTTTTGGGGAACACTTAACCGGTCCAGTCCAAAACTGAGGCACCAGGAAAACGTGAAGGAGCAGCTGGTTAGGGGATGCCACTATCACCTGAGCTGTGGTTTGGTACTAGAAATGGCAGATAGATGCCTAAGTCCATTTGAGGATCAGGGTCTCTATGCATAATGTAATCATCTGAATGTCTGAAGTACAGCTTCTTTGCTCCTCTTTTAATAAAGGAGGAAATTTAAATGCAAAACTTCTGTTAAGGCACATTAAGCTTTAAGGCCTGAATACGACAATTGGCTCGTTCAGGCTCTGCCTTCCACGGCTCTTCTCACTTCGCCAGATGACACATCCACGCTGTGTTCTAGAACTGAGCTCTGCCCTCATTTACACCAGGAACCCTCATTAAATTCAGCTGAATTCATTGAATTTAACAGGATTGCCTGGTGTAATTAATGTTTTGAGGACAAATTTTGTCCTTAGCTTTAATGCTTTAACAGCATATCCAGCATTCAGATGTGTAACTGGCTGAGTATAGGAAATTCAAATGCTTAACCTGTATGTATGTTAAATCCAAACCATTAAAGTGACATTGACGCTCTTTCTTGCATTTTATAAACAGTTAACAATTTGCATACATCCAGCAGTGATAACATGCCTTTGCATTTAAATTTTAATTATTCTGCAAGTCTACCAGGATGTCACTTGTTTAATGGCTCACTGAGCTTAGAGGTCACCCAGTACAAGTCTCTCCTCTGCTGGCGTTTTTATCTGAGTCAAAGCTGCTACTAAGAAGAACACAGCAAACATACTGAAGTGAGACCTGTGTAGTAATACATATGAATTAGAATTTAGAGAAACTTGGAGAACAGAGGATTATGTTTTCAGAGTGTTTCTTTCTTAATGGTTATTTCACTCTGATTGGGATCATAAATCTTTATTCTCTGCCGATCAGAACGCAGGCTGTCATTTACACGTGCAGTGAGTATAAGGCACTACTGAATCAAAAAAGGACGCATTTTACTCCTCAGTTGTAAAGAGGCAAGTGGCTTCGGCATGCTGGATGATGGTGGATCATGCTGCTTTCACTTAAAATTGGAAAATACAAATCAAGCTTCCTGAAAGCGTAGACAATAGTATAACAATATAACAGGACACCTGCCCTTCAGCTAAATGCATGGGAATCTCTTTTGTATTAATTTTCATATCATTGTAAAATTTTTTAACTAGAACCACAGAATCATAGAATGGTTTGGGTAGAAGGGACCCTAAAGATCATCTGGTTCCAACCCCCCTGCCATGGGCAGGGACACCTTCCACCAGACCAGGTTGCTCAAAGCCCCGTCCAACCTGGCCTTGAACACTGCCAGGGAGGGGGCAGCCACAGCTTCTCTAGGCAACCTGTGACAGGGCCTCACCAGAATCATCGTAAAGAATTTCTTCCTTGTATCTAAGCTAAATCTATCCTCTTTCAGTTTAAAACTGTTGCCCCTTGTCCTGTCACTACAGGCCCTTGTAAATTGTTCAGTGTTCTCAGTCTTTGAGAACAACAGTGGTTACAAACCAGGATGTCTGTCACCTAAGAAATCCCATGCACAAGAAAAGTGAACTATGTTGGAGAAAACATCCTACTAAAATTATTTATGATGAGTACAGTACATACTGGATCAGATGAACAGTTGTGACAAACTGAAAACTACACTGATTGCAACTCAGTTATGACAACATAAACTGAGAATTTGTCAAATTACTATTAAACCTCATCTAAAATCACAGCAATATTTGAAACAAATGTAAAGCCTCATAAAGAGTCATGCAAAAGTAACTACTTTTATTTCACTGTATTTCAGTACCCAGTGAAGGTATGTAAACGGTGCTGAAACCCAGCTGGGGCAGGAGGTGCTGAATCTTTCATTGTTTGGTTTAGTGGTGGTACCTTAGGACAAGTCTACCCAGGGGCTGCACGAGTTTAATTCAGATCCAGCTGTGGAACCTAGAGGCCAAGCCAGAAACAGAAATACCAACTGATTTATTTTTTTCAGTTGATCGGTACACACCTAGCTGGTGTTTCAGTGCACAAGTGTGACCTGTAAAATACATGTATCCTGTAAAAACAGAGCAAATTCTCTCTCTGTATGAGAAAAGCTGTAGTCTTACATCTTCAGAGGTCACTGGTGATTTTTAGGCTTCCTCATTTTTTTTGTGTTCAGCTTGCAGCAGTTTTCAAACCACCTGATTTTTGAGGACAGCTGTTTGGCTCCTGTACAATATCTCCAGTTGGACAAGCATAAAATGAATTATTAATCACTTAAAAATAGAGGTGGGGGTATTTAAAGACAGTGGAATTAACTGATGGATGTGCTATGAAAAATGTAACAAATACAGTCAGAGAATTGTCCCATGGCAGTGATTTATGACAAGAAGCTACTCCAATTGCTGAACATTAAATCTCAAAACAACAAAAACCCCACCAATGAACAGATGTATATATTGTACTCATGCACAAGAAATGGAAGTGTCTGGATTGAATCTTTCCAATACAGATTAAGGGAGAAATGTGTGCAGAGATGTGAAATATACCGATACCACACTGGTACTGTGATTCCAGAAAGCTGTGTTCCAATGGATGCCAAAATCACTGGATGCCAGTACTGTCGCGTCAATGGTAACTGCCTCGTGTCCTGCTCTGCGTCACCCCATCTGCTTCCACTCTGTGTGGCCTAACCCTTGGGTAACCCTCTGCCTCACTCTCCATCCTTTTCCCTGGTAAACACTTTCTGCATGGTGTTTTCACCCAGTGACAGGAAAGGAGAGGAACTGAGCTGAAAGGGGTGGCGTTTCTGCCTCACCGGCATTGCTCCTTCCTCTACCTAGCAGAATGCCAGAGTGGAGCAGCTATGCCTGTCCATGCCGAGAGGAACCCACAGGCTCTGGGGCAGGCGTGAGGAAGACAGCTGTAGCATAATCAGACCTGAAATACACATGCACAAGTTAAACAGTTCCTAGAACAACCTTGTGGCATCTGCTGGTGACATCCAAGGAGAAATGTTGGACAGAGTGGGAGAGAGGAAGAAAGTATTGAAGCAAGCATTAGTTTGGGAATAGAGAAATCCTCCACTCCCACCCACGGCTTTCCAGAATCCAAATGCTTTAATCGGAAAGATTTAAGGGTATCACAAACCCAATAAAGTTTAGGGAGACCATCTGGTATCATTCAGATGATGCAGTCCCTCATACTGTGGGACATTCATACTGCGGGGGACTGTACGACTCCCTCACACACCGTGTGGTCGTGGTCCTGGGCAGCCAGCTCTGGGTGGCCCTGCTGAACTGGTGGGTTGGACCAGATGACCTCCAGCAGTCCCTTCCAACCTCAGCCATGCTGTGACCTGGCACGGTGGTCATCAAGCACCCTCCTTTGAGAGCAGTGGACATAGAAAGGTATGATACTCAGTAGCCTGATGGGGCCAAAATGAGACACAGTAGCAGCAAGCAAAGAGAACTGCATTCAGAATTTCATTTCTATAATACACATACTGATACTTTGTCACTAACTCTTGGCTGATGAAATTAGCTCAGGTGATTTGTTCACTAATTACTGAAAAACTGTAACAATCACCAAGACAATATAAGGTCAAATTCATTTTTTTCTTATAAAAAGAATGTGAGTAATTGACTGTACATACATAGTACCCTGTAATGAAGAATAACTAACCAGTAACAGACTTGGAGGGATGAAGGTGGCTCTAGGTCAGCACAAAGTCTTCACAATGACAGGACTGTTAGACACAACAGATTCTGTAGTCATGCCACCAAATATTCATAATTGAATAGATTTTATTCCACATTTACACATTACCAAGAGTATATACAATTTAAAAAAAATCAGCCTTGCTGGAAAAAATCAGTTGGAAATGGTCTATCCTAACTTGAGACACTGAGTATTAAAGCTATCGCCCTCTTTGATAGCTACAGCCTCTAACAGTGCCTGCTTCTTCTGCATACTGCGAGATGACTCCAGTTCATACATAGTTGTCAGGTTGAAGAGAACACTCTCATGCAGGTAGTGTTTAGGGTCCTGCTGAACCATTCCTTCCAGCTGCCGGAGGGAATCCTTCAGTTTTCCCAGATAAAGAAGACAAACAGCAGCGTTGTTATTAGCCTAGAGAAAAACATATTGTAAATAAATAAATGTGTATATGTGTATATACATGTATGTACATATCTACATGTGATGAGAGAGAACGGAAAAAAGAAGTCTAGCATCTGGGGTTACAACAGATTTACTATGTGCTAAGAATTACTATTTTGTGTGTGTGTGTGCAAGTAACTAAAATACATTATCAATCATACAATCCAATCCTTTTCTTCTTGCTATTCTCAAGATTTACCCTGTGCCAGTAGGACCTGCTGACTTCTAAGAGCTGAAACTCTAAAAGACAAGAGTCTACAATGAAATGTAAGCATTATAGGACATTGGTCAGTTAATTTTAAAAGTCAGTTGAAACAGATTTCAGCAACTACGTAAGCCTCTGCATGCTGTCATTTTCTTTTTTTTTTTTAATGACTTCACTACATCTTCAGAAGTGTTTTTCTCTCTGGCTTACATACAGAAGATCCACATAAGCAACAGGAAGGTATTATCACAAAGGCATCTACAACTGACTTCAAGTAAATTCAGCAGAGGGGGCAGTCTAAATACATCAGAACGATCGAGTCAGGTTCCATTTTCTTTTCCACACAAAACAGGTTTTACGAGTTACCAAAACATTCCAACAGTACAAAGCCATATAACATGTTCAGCAGCAGAAGCGCTCACACTTTCTGAAAGCTGCAGATAAAGGAAGAACACAGACTTTTTTTTAAATTTCTCTTTCTCTCCCTTCAGGAAACCTTACTGATCTCATGGGATTTGTAACACGTACTATTTTAAAACCTGCAAAATGACGCAATTCATGCGCTTCTTCAACTCAGTCCCCTCGGTCTTTAAATGGCCTTGGATCAGGCTGCTGTCTCAGTTCTTAGGAACACCCTTACATGATCATGCACCGAGAGCTGCCAAATGTACAAACCCCAAAAGTAAATAAACCATTCTTTGATCTCCTCTCACGATGGGAATCCAAGGCTCTGATACGCAACGTGTTAGAAATGTCATGTTTAAAATGACAATATCCCTTCAATGTTGTGTGAAATCAAGTTAATCACACATACGCTGGCAGCTGCCATTTCTTTTTCTGACATGCATGTCTACGCTAAAAACAGTGAAGGCAAAAAGCAAGTGCTTTTGCGAAGATCCCGTAAAACATAACGCTTCGGAATTCTGCATGCATGCCTAGGTGTTCATGCCCTTCATATAGACTCATTCCTCATCTCCCATCCCATTTTGCATCTTATCCTTATGTGTACTGAAAACCCTTTGGCACACATGCCACATCCAATTTTTCTGTAAAGCTCTGAGCATACTCTGGGAACTAATTAAATCCACGCATGAAACATTACAAGAATAATTTAGGTGTTCATTATAAATGTAGCAATTTGGAGATTTACCACAGCATTTGATGAGTCGATCCTTAAAATTTCTGTGAAAAATCGATGAGCTTCTGCAAAATTATTCTGACCGAGGTGGAGAAATGCTCTAGAAAGTAAGTGACATATGAATGAGTTCTCCTCAAAAACCCAAGGTGATAATACATTTTAAAAAGAATGGACACCATTTTTTATTTTTCCTGTTATAGATGTGAGAGTTTCTGACATTTGCTCTTCACGGTGCAATTACAACCAGCAAGGAGACACTGATTTACAGACGAACAGAATGACAACTTGGATCGTTTGGTTATTACATATTCTGCCTACCAAAGCAACAGTCTTCATTGTCTTTTTATTAACTTAAATGCAGATACCCTCTTCCTGCAATTCCTTCTCTTGATGAAATTAGCCATGCTATGTAATTTTCAGAGCACTTTTGAATAGTATTTTCTAAATATATTAAGCCAATGTGCTAACTGTTACAAGCCGAGTCCCCCAGCATGCAGCTCGATTTACTACGCTGCATTCCAGCATTCTTCGAAACAACCAGACAGTAACTTTACTAGCAGATCTGATTGTAGGATCAGGGCCCAAAATACGTTCTCCTCTCCTAAGAGTTATTTACACAAATGTATATTGAAAAAGCAGAGTGAAAATATGCAATGCCTGGAAGAATGAGAAAAAGCTTTGTAAAATCAATTGAAGGATCACTACTTCAATCCAGGATAACATGACTGTACCGAGTAATACAGATCTCCTGGGCCATTCTGTCTCACTTATGACAGATGTAGTTACTTAAAAGAGAGAAAGAGAACAGGATTGTCTCAAGAGTAGTCTAATGCTCACAATGCATACTTTGCAAAACTGTATTTTAAAGTTTCATTTAGCTATTAAATTATCTACCTGTTCATTAAAACCATAATTTGGCTCTGTAGTCCATCCAATTTGTGAGTCACTTTCTCAACGTCTTGAAAATATTTTTCTGCAGTTTTTATGTCTCCAATCTAGACAGTAAAATCATAAGAAAGTTATCACAATAAGAAGAAGAGATCCAGCTTGATTATATCTTTTACAAAGGACAAGAAGAAGAAAACATATCAAAGCCCACTATCTAATTGTTTGGCACCAAGCTGACTGCGTAACATCTGTTATCAAACAAGGTGTTTGAAGAGATGTGTTAAGATCACGAAAAGAACCCCAAAAGCACGCGCGGTTTTACTTCAGGCCGTGTTTCTCAGCTGTGGGTGTGGAGCACCCACGGGCCGCACGGCAGGGTGCCCCACCGCTTCCTTTGGCTCCCGTGTTGTGACTGACTCCCGGGTTTGTAACATTAGGGGAGAATGACCAAAGGTCAGAATTACTGTGGGCGGGATAGTGCGTTACTCCGCGGGAGGTGCAGGAGACGCTGCCCACGGGCAGGAGGCGCTGGCAGGCAGGGGAGCGGGAACACAGCAGCCTGGTAGCTAGCACAGGACCTACACCCGCTTCACCCACAGCTTGTGGGTCACAGCCAGGGACCACAGGACGACTTCAGCGTGTGAGACTGAAACGTGTCAGAAAACAACCCGGCACAATGGCTCACTGCGGGTATCGGGGAGACAGTCCCCCTGCAGACTGAAAAATACCAGTGGCTGGATGATGCAGGGTGAAGGAATGGGGGATCTGAAAGCTGGCATAAACAGCAGCAGATTTTAGGGGGGGGGGTGGGGGGTGGGGAAGGGGATTCCTATAAAGGAAGGGGTATTTCACCTAAGAGTATGTCACACAGGTTGCTATTTGAGATGGAAGAAAAAAATCGTTGAAGGCGGCCCCTTTGGTAAGTAAGTTAGTAATGTACATTTCATAGAAGGATATACTCATACTTTTTGGTATCTCTTGCCAGCAGTGAGAACGGAAGAATTACGTTATGTTCACATGTGAAGTTTTCTTTCATGCCGCAGTATTTTGGAAGTCTGATTTGTTTACCTGTGTTTAGTTTGCTTACCCTTAGCCCAATTCCGTTCTACAATACAGTATCTCATTAGTTGCTTCCTGTGTCGTACTCATGTTACTACTCCCAGTCTTTGGTAGTATTTTGCCTTTGCTGTTTGAATCGCAGCCAATTTAACATTTCAGTTTCTCAACTTGTCAAGATTATTTTGCATTCTGCTCCTGCCCTTCGTAGTGTCTGTACCACTCCCAGCTTGGTACGTTTTACAGGCATGTTTCTAATTTCATCGTACAAACGCTTAACTGAGAAATAAAAACACTGCAAACCCTAAAGGGATCCTGTGGAAAAGATCATCTAGCAAGCCCTTCCAGCCTTCCAGCGAATGACTTTCCCAGTACACTTTTCAGACACAGCAAACGTGCATTTTAAGGTTTCATCCAGATTTCTTCCCAATTTGCTTATGGGAGTATCATAGTGGCAGTATCCAAAGCCTCACTAACATCAGTTGTACAACTGGTACTGCTTTACCTCTAACCACAAGACCTCTCCCTTGACAACGTAAAAAAATTACTATTCTTTACATTTAGGGGATGATCCGATTGCGCTCAAGATGCAGCTGTCCATCTACCACAGCATTTACGGCACACCCCTTAGTAATCTAGCTAATTAAACAGATGCATTTCTGCCAGATGTTACATAACTGGACTGACACAAAACAAACATTATTCATTCTAAAAACCTACAAATTCAGTTATAATGACAAAAGATACAATTTCTTTCCATAAATAAAGGCGTAAACCACCAAAAAAATAGTTACTTTTAAATAAAGGATAATGCCGGCATAAGTGTAAATGAATCCGTCCATGAATATTTTTAGCCTGGAAATTCGAAGGAAGCCCCTGACCATGCAAATAATCCATTTCTTAAGCAAACTACCAGTTTGCTCCACTGGGAGCATGATGAGTCGAAATCTAATAAGCTCTGAGATTCATCACACTTTACTGGTGATCATGAAGGGTTCCTCATTTCTTAGCAGCATCTTCTATCTTCTCACCAAACATGCCAAACTTTTAATTCTCATTTTTCCCATTGAGGGGAAACAGTTTACTTCCCCCCCCCCCCCCCCCCCAAACATTTACAAGAAATAATTAGTTTTAATTAGTCACTAAAATATTAAATATTTGAAGTGGTCTTCATCACTTAATTTTATTTAACTTCAGAAAACATGACTTCAGTATCTAATAATAATTAGCACTTCAAATAATAATTAAAATTCCTCTGTTAACCTCAAATGATCATACCAGCTAACAAGGAGCCTCCAAAATACTATGCGCCCAAGTCTGTTGTTTGTCTGGAAACCAAGATTATTTTTCTTAAGTACTCCTAGGGTTTCTTTATTGCTTTTAACTCTGTTTTGCAGCAATCTATTGTAGAGGGTAAGGTCAGGCATTTTTCCACTTTCTAAATCCTTTAATGTTGTGCTGGGTTTGGCTGGGATGGGGTTAATTTTCTTCACAGTAGCTAGTACAGGGCTATGTTTTGCATTTGTGACCAAAACAGCGTTGCTAACACAGGGATGTTTTACCTATTGCTGAGCAGCACTTGCACAGAGTCTGCTGCTCCCACCACCCCACCAGCGAGCAGGCTGGGGGTGCACGAGGAGCTGGGAGGGGACACAGCTGGGACAGCCGGCCCCAACTGACCCACGGGATATCCCATGCCATATGACATCCTGCTCAGCGTGTAAAGCTGGGGAAAGAAGTAGGAAGAGGGAGGGACGTTCGGAGTGACGGTGTTTGTCTGTTTGTCTTCCCAAGTATCTGTTACGCGTGATGGAGTCCTGCTTTCCTGGGGATGGCTGAACACCCTCCTGCGATGGGAAGCAGGGAGTGAATTCCTTGTTTTGCTTTGCTTGTGCGTGCAGCTTTTACTTGACCTATCAAACTGTCTTTGTCTCAGCTGTCCTGGGTTTGGCCAGGACAGGGTTAATTTTCACCAGACTCCAGGAAGGGGCACAGCCGGGGGGTGGGGGCTGACCCCACCTGGCCAAACAGAGCCCGGTATTCCATACCATGGGACGTCACGCTGGGTTCCGGTGGGGGGGGGGGGGTGGCGCGGCGGGAACGCACTCGCGGCTTGGGCGGGCGCGGCGCCGGTCCGGTTTCGGGAGAGCGGCTGTTGTACGGTTCGTGGTTGTGTTTTCTCCTTATTTGTATCGTTGTTGTTCCTGTTTTCCCTCTGTTTGCTGTTCTGTTAAACTGCCCTTATCCCGACCCACCAGTTTCTGCCTCTTTCTTTCCATTCTCCTCCGCACGCCGGCGGGGGGAGGGGCGGCCGCGTGGCGCTTTTGTTGCCGGCGGCAGCCGAAACCAAAACACAGCCCATGAATTTTCTTACTTTTACTCGCCTGATTCTCTCCTCCATCCCACCGGGGGGGAGTGAGCGAGCAGCTGTCTGGTGCTTAGTTGCCTGCTGGGGTTAAACCACGACAAACGTAGTTATTTAAATAGCAATTCTGGATAGGTCAGCCAGCAAGTAAAGTCTATTAGCAATACACTATAATACCCCAGAAGCTAAAATCTATTCACTGTCTCCCCATTTCATGTGAATTTCTCTTTTACAGGTCAGGTGACTGCTGCCAATTACCGTGCTTCTGAAAATTTCTCTGCAACAGCCTCTGTCTTTTCCTGAATTCTCCATTTCTCTCATCCCCATTTACCACTTGTGTTAAGGCAACAGCTAAAGGCCATACATCAGATCTAGGCCTCTTTATGCCCCACTACATGTGAAGATAAAGAAGACATGGTGTCTTAAACTAGTAAGCTCAATTTAATCAAGAAAAAATAACCACACACAAAGTAAGGTTTTTATATGTTGAAAAAGGTTACTTTTTTGGTATTTAACTCCTGAACTTACACTTCATTCTACATTATCTCTTTGTTTCACATGTGTGATGTCTATTGTCAAATAGTACCTGTGACTGATAAGCAGCTAAAATCCGTCTCCCTTGTGCCTCTCTTGGATAATGTTCAAAGTTAAGAGAACAGTGTGAGGTTACCTGGGAATCACTACCTGTTTTTCAGAAGCTGATACAGTTGAATATGAGACAATTTCTTTCTCATTTTACCTGCAAAAGGTTTATTTTTTTCCACAAAGTGCCTCATCAACAGCGCACACATACTGCACAGTGGTCTTACCACACTGATGGTGCCCAGCCTGGCAACACATTTCTCTTTCTTTAATTTGAACTTATTTGTTTTGTTCAACTGCACACTAATTATTTCTCTTACACATCAAAATCTTGCATCTATTGCAACAGAGCTGAAGATTTTGTCACCAGAAAAGAGAATGAGTCAAACAATAACAATTTATCTCCTTGAGGTGCTAGAAGAAAGGAAAACATTTGAGTTTAGAAGTGATGCTTTCTAGAATCACATGAAAATATCAAGGGCTCCTCATACTCCCTTTTGCTATGTCCAGTTCTGACAGTAAAACCACTAAACACTAACGGCCTCTTGTCACAGCCAACACCGCAGAGGTCAATGACTTCAACTGATTCGGTACACAGCCTGCGAGCACCACTTTTGCAATTGGGTGGACACAATTCTTTCCAAAGTTAGGAGACGCTTTCCTCCTGAGTGTGCAAATTTTTCTACAGCAAACTGAGCTACTGACAGACTGGAGAGTGTGACCCTAGGGCAGACACTCTTGTCAGCGAGGCCGCACCAGTAACGTACTCAGTTGTTTTCCCAGTAGATCAGAACTATTAGTAACTTCTATTTCCAATAGCATTATGTGCAGTTACAGTACCATTCTTTAATATGAATAATTACTAGGTTGCCTATTTAGGTAATAATTAACGCACACAGCCAAGATCATAAAATTGCTCTACAGTGATGGAGGATCCACTTTAAATCAGAGACTTTTGAAGACAAACACGTCTACCACACTGTGAGAACATGTTCCTGCTGAGAACTGAAAATCCATAACTGAGTTTGAATGACATCCTATGATTTCAAGCAAACAATATTAATGATTTAATTATCTATCAAGACTAAATTATTCCATTCCAATAGCATTTTATAACATGCATACCACAAATAAGATTGTTTGTAAATACCTGAAACTCAAAATTTGGCTTATTATAAATAATAAAAAGAAGTAGATAAAAAAGGAAAAGTTTGAAATATCAGCATCAGAAATAAAAAAAGAACTGAAAGAACTGCAAAGAACTTATGAGATACCAAAAAAACCAGTCAGGTATTAATTATTTAGATGCATCATTTTCTGATAAAACAGTACTACTGCACTTACATATTTCTTTACTTGCTATGGTAAATACATAGCTACATAGAAATTTATTATGCTTGTGCAGTCCAGTTTTTTCTTTTAACGTACCCTCCCATGTCTTCTTAGGGATACTACTTGGACAAAAGAAGGAAACTCAATTTTTTTCTAGATGACGATGGCAGTTATACAGAGTGATTTGGAGCTGCATGCAGTTTGAAGCCGTGAGAAATGAGATTTTTAGTGAAATTCTAGCTCACTTAAGTCAACGGGAGCTTTGACATTAGTTTTAGGGAAAAAAGAATGTTGCTCTTTGGTTAAATTCTTAGTTGAACTTTCTACAGCATGGTCGTTGTTCACTAATGTACCTGCATGTATTTTTAATATTAAAGGTGCTTTATATTTCCTAACTTGATCTAATACCACATAGTAGAAGTTTGTTTTGACCACTGCCTCTACAATTTGGTACATGCCCTATAAAAATCACTATAGCTATAACTGCAACAATTATGCACTACATAGCTGTCAACAGCAATATAACCTAGCAGATTTAGAATACAAGGCATACCTGAAGGAAAATCCTTCCAATTCCACTCAACAGCTGAGGTTCTTGCTGTGGGTAGTATCTGATGACAGTGCGATAAGCATCTACAGCAAGCACGTAGTCCTAAGGGGTGAAAAGGAGACCACCAGATATTTAAGTTCAGCATTCTCCAGCCTTTATGTCACCTCTTTAAAGACATATTCAAACAGAATGAAAGTAATTGCAGCCTGTCAATGGGACAGAATTTCTACCTGTCACTGTAGGCACTAGTAGCTGACTATATTGGTCTTTTCTCAGTTATACTGGAACTGCATACACATGGGATCTTACTTTTTATTTTTTCAACTGGATCATCTTCTTTTTGTAGTTAAATAACAAGAACAAGTAATCTGAACGTGTACTCTTCACCTCAGATTATGATTTAGGATGAAAGTCAAAAACCTTCTGTGTGACTGGGATATACATACTTGAGAACTGTCTCGTATTTCAAATATGTGCATAATTGACATGGTTTAGCAAACTGTGTTGAAGCTTTGGGAACTGCTCATGCACATGTTCTTAACCTGTGAAAAATATGTGACAGAAGCAATTTCATGTATGTTTTCAGATTACAATACCCCCCCAACATCCTCTCTAAATTGGAGAGATACGGATGTGACAGCTGGACTGTTCAGTGGATGAGGAATTGGTTGGAAGGTTGCATCCACAGGGTAGTGGTCAACAGCTCAATGTCCAGTTGGAGATCGGTGACAAGTGGTGTCCCTCAGGGGTCCATATTGGGACCACGACTGTTTAATATCTTCATCAATGACATAGACTGCAGGGTCGAGTGCAGCCTCAGCAAGTTTGCAAATGACACCAGGCTGTGTGGTGCAGTCGACACTCCTGAGAGTCAGAATGCCATCCAGAGGGACTGGGACAAGCTCAAGAAGTGGGCCCGTGTGAACCTCATGAGGCTCAGCAAGGCCAAGTGCAAGGTCCTGCACCTGCATCGGCGCAACCCCCAGTATCAGTACAGGCTGGGGGATGAAGGGATTGAGAGCAGCTCTGAGGAGAAGGACTTGGCGGTACCTGTGGATGAAAAGCCTGACATGAGCCACCCAGTGTGCGTTCGCAGCCCAGAAAGCCAACCATTTCCTGGGCTGCAGCAAGAGAAGCGTGGCCAGCAGGTCAAGGGAGGTGATTCTGCCCCTCTACTCCACCCTGGTGAGACACCACCTGAAGTCCTGCACCGAGCTCTGGAGCCCCCAGCACAAGAAGGACATAGAGCTGTTGGAGCGGGTCCAGAGGAGGGCCACAAAGATGACCAGAGGGCTGGAGCAACTCTCCTCTGAGGAAAAGCTGAGATAGTTGGGGTTTTTCAGCCAGGAGAAGGCTGCAGGGAGACCTTATAGCAGCCTTTCAGTACTTAAAGCAGGCTTATAGGAAAGATAGGGGCAATCTTTTTAGCAAGGCTTGTTGTGATAGGACAAGGGATAATGGTTTTAAACTAGAGTAGATTTAGACTAGATACAAGGAAGAAATTTTTTACAATGAGGATGGTGAAACACTGGAACAGGTTGCCCAGAGAGGTGGCAGATGCCCCATCCCTGTGGCATCAAGGCCAGGCTGGATGGAGCTCTGACCAAGCTGATCTAGTGGAAGATGTCCCTGCTCATTGCAGGGGCGTTGGACTAGATGACCTTTAAAGGTCCTTTCCAACCCAAACCTATGATTTTATGTTTGTAAACTTGCACTACTGCCAAAGGAAACAAGACCTTTTCTATCCATCCACCCAAACCCTTGTTCCCTTCTCCCACCACGTAAAAGCAAAATAAGTAGGTAATCCAAAGACAAAACTCATTTGGGCTAAAACTGACTGAGGGGTGGGCTGGTTCTGAACTCCAGCAAGCTTTGCAAATGGCCCCGCACACATACGCCTGCACACAGACTGTGGAGTCGTGCTGGCAAGTGGCAGCTCTCACATTTGCTCAAGACACAGTACAACCATATCCACATAACGACCAGCGACAGAGGTTTAAGCAAAATTGCGGTCCCATTTCCCACAGGAAAGAAATGCCCATGTGGCTGGTTGCTGCAGTCCAGCCGACTCATGGTTAAACTGCAGTAATTCAATAATCTGGGCAGCAAATGACTTTCAGAGCCTGGCTTCATGGTCACTGGCAGTTACACATGAGAAACTGCATGTGCCCTAAGCTGACTGGAAGAGACGTAGCTCGTACATTCACAGGGCACAGGGCTGCACCAGCCTCAGCTATAGCATCTTGGAGCAATCCAGAGCAGAGGCAGAGAAAGCCTGCATTTACTTAAAAAAGCCAGGCACACGCAAAGACAGAAGACTCTCTATGCTGTACTTATTTGGTCCTTCCTGACAATCCTGCCCTTCAACTTAATACAAGAATTTGTGGTGGATATTAGGAAGCAAAAGACATCAAAGAATAATCTTTCAAAACTGCACAGACATCTTGGGATACTCTCTACCCTACCATTTTTCCTGGTCAGATTACAGTGCTGATTTAACTTGTCCCTCATGTGATCACAGCTACTGGGAAAGGTACTTTTTCTTCATCTGCTGCTTAGTCTGAGGAGGCAATGTGCCGCAGGTGTAATGAATTTCTTTTCCCAAGGTCACTTTTAAAAGGATTGAACCCTACTTGACCTGCGCACCGGGTCACCATTTAGAACATACTAATTGTTTCATACACACAAAAAAATCACTAGAAGTCTTTGGAGTCTGACCAGTATATGAGACAAATTACCTGTCCTATAATAGCAGAGCCTGACTTAAACAGCCCAGTAGGACCTCTGCAGCACCTTTCTTTTGCAAACAACTTGCATACTGTGGGTATAATGATTAATTCTGAACAGTTAATGATAAAAATTTAGAGTTTATTCCAATTCTAGTGAGCCATTCCATGTTCATGCTTAGTATCGGACACAGAAAGAGTTCAGAGCAAAGACAACAGGCCATATACCCCAAAATATATTTATTAAATTCTGATTTATTTAGCATTCAGAACTCAAATGTGATGAAAATTATGCTACCAGATTTTTCATAAATTTATGACTTTGGAAAAACTAATTTTTCACTGTAACAACTCTCACTAAAAGACTTCATTGATCATGGAATCCCACTGTGTTAGGCAGGCTTTAAAAACTTGGAATAGGGACCCTCTGAACTGGCTCCTTAGAGGAACGCCAGTGACATTTCTATTAGCTATTAATACCTCCAAGAGTGTAATTTATAAAATCTGAAGGATTGTCTACGACTGTGAATTTTATCCCTGTAAGCATAAAATGCATTCACTGGAAAAAGAATTTTATTATGTCATATTCTAGCTTTTGTGCTCATTGTCTTCCACTCTGTGGTCTAAAGCTGCCCCTTACCCAGTGCTCAGTCTCATGCACGCTCTGAGGCTTAGGCTATACTACAAAGAGGTGTAGCACAACCATGAGGGATGAGGGCTTTACAGTCACACCCCCAAACTGATGTGGAAACCACTCCCAGGAGATCACACAGATAAGCTGACAGAAAAGTGCTTCTGTCAGCTCAGTTTACTTTAGCAGGAAAGTCCTGGCCAGAAGCAGCTGCGCGAGAGGGCACTGTTTGTGCAGTTACAGCACCCCAGGCTCCCTAGTGTAAGTAGCAGACAGCCTTGGTAGGAACAAGCAACCAAGTAACATCTTGCAGGCCCACGCCATGGGCGCTTCATGGACTTGGCCTAGTCAGGCAAACAAACCGTCCTCCCCTTTTGCATTCCCTATCAAGTGACTATACATCACCACATGCATTATTAACTAGGAGTACGTGAACATTCGCAGCTCCTAAAACGTGAGAGTAGAGGTGAATCATTAAGAGTCTATGCACTGTGTTCGTGGATACGGCACCCTGTATCCAGAGGACAGCACAGCACACAGCATCCGTGCTCATCTTCCCCATGCCTTGCAGTTCCTGTCACAGGAATGGGACACATTTCTTCCAGGAGACGACAAGAGACTAAATTACACAGGTCAAAAGCCACCTCTAAGCATAGGCAAGGATGGCCCCAGATAAAACTATAAAGTTATCACAACATCCAGGCTCACTTCTAAATACAACCTCACTTTGTAATTACTCCAGGACCCCACAGTGAGTTTTATATGCATTTACTCTTCCCCTCACACTATCATGGAAGCAGCAGTAGATTTCTAGAGTATCCTACATGTGACACAGAATGATACTCTTCCATGGTAAGTTATAAAAGCATCTTCTTTGACAGTTCCTTCTGAAGGAGCATACTGTAAAGTAGACGAGATTTGCTCTCCTTTACTGAAGACTTTGTTGTCATTCCCAACTTTGCTAATGTGACATGGTATAAGAAAAATAGTATGAGAGAATGATAAATAGACACGTCCCAGAGGAGCGAAGTCTTGGTTGATACATGCTGTGGTTGTGAGGAATAAGACATATTAGGTACTGCCGGAAAAAAAACCCCAATGACTACAGCTTGTGATCTCAAGACTTAGAGGTAGGGCTGATATATTGTGATGGTCTTTAATTTCTAAAGATTGCGAGCCTTCAGATTTTCTACATCTTCATAAAATATCCAAAAAAAGGCCTGAAGTTACACAATCCAGGATATGAATGAGAGTTGGCCTATTATCTTATAATCCAATATCTCTTTTATTATGAAAATTTGGAGGTAACATTAAATATACTCATCCAGAATAGTTCTAATAAGCTATTGGATCTATTTGCACAAAAATGGCAAGTGAGATTTGTTTTTTCTTTGATGTGCTGCAGTATAACTGTATTTCCCTTCATGGTCACTGCATTAATACATTTTCATGTTTCCCTCACCACCACCTTAAGTACATAAAATATTAATTATGAGCTATTTAGAAATAAGCATAAATGACCACGATATGTAGAACGGTTTAGTTATACAAAGTGTATAGTTCAAACATACTGACTATTGGGAAGAAAGGACAGGGATAACTTATCCTTCCTCTCTATCTAGTGCACTTGTGGAAGGGTTATGAAAGCAGAGATTCACAGTGTTATGAATCCAAGCAGCAGTACTGCAGCACAGTTATGCAAAAAGACACGATGAATCATGCAGTCTTTCTCCTTTAAATCACAGAGGAACGAAAGTTCTTAGGCATCTGTCCCTCGTGTCATTAGTACAAGCTGTCACCTCCTTCTTTGCACAGTTTTAATTTTATTAAACCTAAATTAAAATCAATATCAATTCTAATGCTTTTGTTTTTACGAAGGGCAAGTTCTACAAAAGCTAAGAAAACACTGAAAGAAAACTAAAAAGTGCAAAATGTGCCTTTAATTACAGTGAATTTATAATATATGTGGAAAGTATTTAAGTGTTTATTCTTCAGAGAGGTAAAAGTCTGGTAAGGTAACGTCAAAAGCGATTTTAGCTCAGATGAAAAGAGCTTAAAAAGTTTTCAAAACACTTCCACAGTGATTTAGCAAAATGACAGACATTTTGCAATTAGATTGTTGAAATGAAGCAACGCACATCATCAGTTGCATTTTAAGTGAATATTCCTTCATGCTGCTATATTCAGGGTACACTTTCATAGAGACGTAAGCCCACAGTCCTTGTAAACAGAAGTCTACAGCGACACGTTACATGGTCTCCCCTTCCCTGTCTCTTGTATTTCCATCTTCTCCCTCAAGTTGCCCCTTGTTCACATGAAATTGGAAAAGCCGACTCCGTTGATACGACTGAGATCTACTGTTCCTTTGTTTTTGTCACTTGGTTAAGTCTAATAGTGGTGCACGGAAGGAAGCTAGAATACACTTAAGAAAGGTCATACAAAGAAAAGGGGATGAACAGGCAAAAAACATGTCGTAAGACTGCCTTAAACTGCTACCAAACTGTATCATCGGTCACACGGATAGAGGGACACCGCAGGCAGAATCCAGTACCTAGGAAAGATGGTCCCAGGGTAAAGGAGACTTGTGATTAATTTCCCGTTCCACCACAGGTTTCCTGCACATGTCTGGGTGAATCACTTCTTTGCACCTCACTCGCTACCTCCAAAACAATATACTCCTTAATCTCAAGAATTTAATGAGATGTTTAGCTATGAAACTAATAATGTCATATTTAAAAAGACAAAAATCATTACGCTGCTTAAACAGAACTCCCTGAGACAGGTAAGTAATGCTGAAGAGGTATGACATGAAATAAACCTAATTATAGCTGAGGATAACTGAAATAGATTTAAATAGTTATAGGCCCAACATCTAATCAAAGTCCTCTTTTTATTTTCAAGAATTAATTCTGACATGATTGTTCCCTATTAAGTACTACTGAAGTTTTTTTGGCCAAAGAAAGAGGTTAGTAAAAGTAAGATAAACAGTTTTTTTTATATATACCGATAACACACAGTTTTAATTTAATAAATTATTTTTATAAGTCTAATAGCATAAGCTATTCCATTCACCCAATGGTACTTGTCGATGAACTATAACCATGTTGCAATATTATAAATGGCCACTAGATGGCAATAGATGGCACTAACGTGGAGAATGAAATCAGCTGTGGGTTTTTTTTTTAAACTACATACACTTGAAATACTTGAATAAAAACAAATGCAGTTTTTAAAGTGTATTACACAACAGCAAAAAAAATGTGGAACTGTTCAATTAATAATTGTTCATGGAAGAATTAAAAAAGTGTGTTTAAAAATTATTTGAAGAAAGTTTCATACTGAATAGAAGATGGAGATGATGCTTATAGCATTGCTGCATGTTAGAATGGTCTTAAAAATACTAAATTTATAAATAACCAATATAATTCTCTCACAAAGGATCAGTCACATAAGCAGAAAAATTAACTTCATGTACTACTCTGATTTTAACTGCAACATGACTATGTTTGAAAAATCTTTCTTAAAAACTCTCTACTACTCCATACAGGGGTATTTCTGAAAACTGAGAGACTCATAACTACTCCATAGCCTATGCACTGAAATGCAGATTTCAGGCAGAAGTAATTATGCATTAACACGCAGTTGTGGGTTATCTCAAAGTTACTGTGGAACTATAATTTGTAACTTAACAGCTGTGAGACAGGCCTTAAATACAACTGGACTTAAGAAGTATCTGAGCTGCAGTATTTCTGAAGTACCATTTCCAAAACGGTGATAATCAGTATTCACAAATATATTTCTATTACCAGAATAAAACAGCACTAACAGGACCAAATCAGAAGAAAGTCGAGAACTGTGTGTGCACATGGATTTGTGTGTACAAAAGAAGAAAAACACTGACAGTGTTAAAACCAATTAACAGTTAAAAGGAAAACGAACTTCTTGAAAAAATACATTACCAGCATTTTCTTGTCTATATATTCTACTTCGTTTGGGGTGGCAACCCACGCTTTTCTCCATTTTTCTCCATGAAAAAGAAAGCTCCTTAAAAACTGAACCTATGTCAAGTACCTACTTCAAAACACAAATGCTTACTAATTCTTGAAAATACCTCACGGTTTAATGGACAATTATTTCTATTCAAGACAGAAATGTTCTGACTGCAGTATCACAAATACAAATTTTTGTTTTCCCTCATTCTCATAAAAAGGATATTGCCCTTCATGTAAAGCAGTATTTAGACAACCGGATCTTCTCTTACAAATGCATGCTTTTTGAGGTATTGTAACATAAGAATGGAGCCCGGTTTGGGAAGTAGCTTAGTAAACACCCGAGGGTCAGGTTTGGCATGACCTTGCACAATGAAAGAGCAAGGAGCGCAGATCTGCTCCGGCCTGTGAAGATTATACCACTGACAGCTCTGCTCCGAGGCTGTTGCTGCTAATTGATTTGTGAAGTACAGTTAAGCTCAGGACAAACAGCAGTTTGCTGCAAGCGCACAATGGCGATATCCCTGTTTCCCTGACCATGAGGTGAGCAGCAGAAGTTTTATTTCTACATCCCGAGCACAAGGAGAAGCTGAGTGTTGCACCAAATGGAGCAGGATTGCTTAAAAAAGGAAGGAGGAAACAAAGGGAAAAAAAAACAACGGTGGAAGCTAGTTACTTTTGCTTTGATTCCTTTCTCTTCCCCCCTCACCCACTAGTGAGGATTTAAACTTGAAAGAAAGTATCTTACGATTGAGATAAGTTGTCGAGGATGTATGTAGATGTTCTGGATCTTCATCATATACAAAGGCTACAGTATTATTAATCCTCAGAAACAGAGCAACATTCCTAGCGCAAAGTTTGAAAGAGACAGAGCACGTAATTGCCTTTAATTACAGCATTTAGTCAAGTGTTTGAAAAATTCAATTTAAAAATGCAAATTCTGTATTGTTATTGCATGTTCTCCAGGATGATTTGGGGAGAAATAACTACAGATGTGTTCCCAAAGAACATTACTGCAAATGGTTATCTATTAAATAAGACATTATTAAGTCTAATTAATTCTTCACTAAGCAAAACCTCCACGTACATTCAGGTAGTCTTCCCTTATCTATGCAGCACTAATTCTCTTGCACTGTCTCTGACATTCTATTCTGGAATATACGGTACCTCTGCAGTTGCTGCCACCCACGTACCTTCATCATTAGCAGACAGTTTGCCATGGAGTACATCACCCGGCCCAGACGTGACCTCCACAGCTGAACAGAGGCTGCAAAATAAGAGCAGCTTGTGAATTTGCACAAATAAATTAGAGGTTCTTTCTTGCCATCAATTATTTGCCCTATGAATTACGATTTTGAAAGATTCCCCTCGTTAACACCACTGTGTTTTAGCCTAGAATTTTTAATTCTTGGCCATGCTGCACCATCAGTCAGAAAATTCTGCATGTCTCCAAGGGAATTGCTCAAGCAGCTCTGGGTACCATACGCGATGCAACAACGCAGAGCAATAGACAGCCGCTCAGCTTTGAGCTCAGGCCAAATATTAAACACCAAAAGAAGCCATGCATTTTCCAATATCAGAACAAAAGGTGCATTAAAAGATTCAAGTGATAATGAACATCCATTTAAAAACATGTAATCTACAGCATTAAATGTGATAAATGCAAAAATGAAACACAGCTAAAATGTCATTTCAGAGCCAAAACATGCAGGGTGAGAACTGTCTGAGTCTGGGACTGTTTGTGCTTGCCTCTGGCTTAGAGATACGCTGGAAAAAAATCTGCCAAGCCTGTCTGCTTCCCCCATGCTCCTGGAGCTTGCAGGCATTAAAAGCCGCAGCAGCAGATTTCTCTCTCTTGCTTTGCAGACAGACTCCTGATGTTGTAAGAAAATGGTTCACATAGACCCTTATTTTCTCTAGTGTTACAGTAACATAGATCAATGCTAGAAATATTCCTCTAATCATCAAAAATAAGCATTAGGAGTATTAATTCAGTACATTTGGAAAATAAAGGTATCTCAGTCAATCAGCTGTCAAGGTCACTGTAATGATTTGAAAGGGGGAGAGGAAAGGGAGAAGAGGCTATTTCAGTGAGATTGTGATAACTGAGATGATTCATTTGTATCAATAATGTAGTCTCCGATGAAAGCATGGCAGGTCACATAGATAATTCTTTCAGTACACATAAATGGCATTACAAATAAGAAGAGAGTTTAGTGGAATGTCTACTCCCCTTCCTAAAAAAAACCCTCCTTCAATCCTCTCCAACAACAAAACAAAAAAAAACATCCCATGAATATTCCCAAATTACCTTTGTCAAAAGAAGGCTATAATGTGAGGCTCAAGGCTGAACCCAGTATTTCACCCACCGTACCTTAAAATAATGCATTACTCCTAGCTTTTGATTTAGAAATTCCTCCCTGACCACACATCTTTACTGCTATTAATGGAGAGGATGCTGTAAGCCACGAGCAAATATTTTATGACACATTTCTGTTTTTCTTTCCTTGTGGGTGTCTGTAAAACCTGGACATAATAACTTTCCTTTATTATTTCACTTATGTTAATCTCTCCTTTGTGCATGTCCTCATAGTTTGGTAACCACTTTCAGCTCTTTAGGACCTAGGTGACAACAGATTAGATGTTGATTCCTGCAGTGGAGACATCTAGGTTTCCTGTTAACAACCAAATAGCACCAGCTATGGTTCTCAGAACAGACTGCAAAGCAGACAGACGAGATGTCTTCTGTCTGTGCCAGAAACTGAACAGGAACCTGATCTGGAAATTCTGTAGCCCTGTGGGATAAGGCTTCTTAGCACTGGCAGAAAGGGGTTAAATAAAACCTGTAAAGCAAATAAACAAAAACAAAACCCAACAGCAGATCATTGTATGTTACCAAGATGCCCAAAACCCACTCTCCAAGTCCACGCAGCCATGCTTCCACTCAAAGCATTTGGTTTGACTTGATATTTATGAAGGTCTCTGTACTCCACACTGCCATTCATTTTAACAGGAGCTCTGTGCACTGAGAAGCTGCAAAATCGGCATCTGATAGAATACATTACCAAGCAAGTGGTGCAATGCTAAATCTCTCTGCCTGTTGAAAAACTGGTAAATGAGGTGCTCTATTCCAGACTAGAGGAGATGTGCATAGTAAGTCGATTGGTGTGGCCTCTTCTTACACCAGCAATAAGGGAATTAGAGGCTAAGCATAATCCCCATAATGAATTAAGGCTGTCTTCACATAAAGTTAATAAGGTTTCCTTCAGCTAGTCTCACATGAAAAAAACCAAACCCATTATCAGCCTCCTGGAGCTCTAAACGCAGCGAAGAAGCAGACAGGGAGCAGACCTGGCTGACCTCCACAGCCAACAGCAGTCAACAGTCTCTGCAAAGGTCCCATGGGCTTTTTGGTACTCTTAAACCTACAGGCAGCTGTACAGTAGACATACGAAGATCTCTCCAAATTTTCAGCAGCCTTGTCCCTTGGTAACTACTAGCTGCTGCTTTTCTAACTATGCCTCCTCCTGAGCTCATCGCAGCTCTAAAGCAGCAGCAGAGAGGAAAAGCAAGGAACCAGAAACTCACGAGCAAGGCAGACTGCAGGGCACAGGATTATGACACAGTTAGGAAAAAATCCTTGTACCTTAAAGGGGGATCAGTGTCTTGATTTCAAAGGTGTAAAAAGAATGTGGGCATAATAAGTACAAAAATAATGGTAGAAAGGCGGTAACAGGGAAAAGTAAGTTGGAGAACAGGGGCAAGAAGAATAGTAGATACAAGGAAAGAAGAACAGAAACTCCCAGAGTGCTGTGGATAAATCTTTGATATCAGAGTAATTCCCTTTTCCTAACCCCTTTGAGAAGAGTAGTAAACATATTTATTTGACTATATTTGAAAATGCCTTTATGATATATGCTGCTCACATGTGCATTCACTTGTTTAGGACATTCCTAGACAATGTATTAAGTACAACAACACGTCGAAGCTGCTTTGCACCCTGTCAATTTGAACACCAAGCAGAATAGTTCAGACAGGTCTGTACCCTTCCATAGACACTGTTTTGGGGAATTGTCTGTAATAATTTTTTAACTGATAACAACTCTATTCAGCCTCTTCCTGCCTTAGAGGCAGACTTTTACTTCCCACAGGCTCTGGGTGAATGTTATCCTAGGAAGAAGCTGGTTAGATTCCTCAGACTGTCAGCTGAGGCTGAAAGGTTTTTGTTTTCTTGGGATAATGTTTTTAACTTGCTAGGCACCATGAGCGGTTCATATAATCCATAACAATGTCTCAAATGTCACCTCTTGTCCAATTCATAAGTGTACTCAATCAAACTCATTAGTATAAATTCCATTAAAAAAAAAAAGATACTCGGACAACTAATTTGTCCTGATGACCCTTCTTTATGCAGCAATGTATCCTATACTATTGAAGTTAAACAACTAAGATAGAAGGAACAGGAAAAAAACATAACGGCACATAAAATCATGAAAATAACGATATAGATAAATATAATTTAAGTTTTATTCTAAAAAGTGACTTAGGTATTTCAGGAGTCTAAGTACCATGCAGCTACAGTGAGACTCGGCCACCTATGTAGCAGCATCCTAGGCCCGTGTAGCCCTTGTATGACAGCAGTTTGATCTAAACAAATTTAGTGGATTTCAGACATGAGGACCGAGAGGAGGCAGTCAGCCGAGGCTTAAGATGAAACATTCATCTAGCTATGACAGCACTACACTTATATATTCATCAGTAAAGAACAGCAGCCATGTTCTTTGTTTCTTCTAAGTAGGAAAAAAAATTGATTTAGTACTTCAGTTTGATCAAGGGAAAAACGGTGAAATTAATTCCAGCAAATAAAAGTACAAGGTGTATCATTTCAGAGGCTGAGTAGGCTATAAGATTACAAAAACACTATTTTAACAACTCTGGGGCAGTCTTGTGAAAACTTCTGGCACACTTAGGCAAGTGATAAAAACATAGTGCCTGTGAAAAAGAAATTTAAAGAATACCTACCTTGTCTGTTCTCCTGTGTAATGTTAGTCATACTTCCATCTTCAGCTAAGCCTTGTTCCAAATTTTCCAGTATCTGTAGTAAATTTTTTTAAAGTAACCAACATGAGTTTAAACAGCACTATATATTTAATACAAATTATCCACAACTGACAGTCTATATGTAAACCAATTCAGGCAGGAATGCTACACCTAGGTACAGTTCAAAATTAATGACTACCACCATAGCTAGATCAATTGCACAAAGTAAGAAACCCATTGTACGGTACAAGGATGTTAAGAGTTCAGGTTTATGATACTTACAGAACATTAAATGTCAGCACACTCCAGGGACATACACATTTGGTTAAGCAAAACATGAAATATTCTTCACCAGAGAATGAATGTTAATGACCACAAAGAAAGTCAAAGCGATTTTTCACATAAAGCCACTGTCTCTTGACTCCCCCACCCCAAGTACAGGCTCTGGTTTTATCCTTTTGTCCTTAATGCAGTACTCCTCTTAGCTCTTACTGCAATTTCCTTCTCAAAGTTTGGGGTTTACTGCTTATTATAGATTTCAAATCATGCAAATTGTTGAATGAATGAAACATTTGTTGTATTATTGGAAGAATGAGAACATATAATTCATGAAGCTTGTGTCTCAAGCACTTTTAAAATATGTATTGAAAGTTCCATCTGAAATGCAAGTCAACTTTCCTTTTTCTAATTCAAATATGTTTTCTGATTCCCACAGATCACCCCATTTTTCCTGTTACAGATTTCTAAGTTTGGTTGTAGAATAATGCTTGAGATTTCCTTCAAAAAACCATTAGGGCCACTTGCTCTTTTATCATCCGCCATGGTTAGCCCATTAGGGAAATATGAGGCGCTGCCTCTTCCGGGGACTGAGTGCGCTTCCGAACACAGAGCTCTCAGCTTCTGTCAGTGTGAGAAGTAATTGCTTTTTCCTCCACCAGCAAAGCATTCCAATTGTGCTCAGTGCTTTGTGAGAAAACACTTAAAAACAACGCAGGAAATCCTCCAGTGCAAAGACAGGTAGAATTAATCTGGCCGCAGACAGCGTGTTGGTGCCTTCGACAGCCAACGAAGAGCAATGGGTACCTCCAGGAAGCCAGTTCATGTCACCTATTTTAGACATCTTAAGGTGGAAGGAATTGCCCTATGAGATACCGAGCTCTTTTCACAGGCTACAGTGAAAGCTTGAAGTTAGGTGCCACAAATACAGCTACAAGGAACATAAGGGCAAGTGGAGACATACGATGAAATAACAGCAGTTACCACATGCCAGCTGAGCCAGGGTAATTTTCCCCGGTAGGAACTGTTAGCCCATGACAAATACACGGTAATATGATTTAGTGTAAACCTCATTCACAGAGGGCTAGGCTAAGCTGCCTTACCTCAGATTTTGAGAGGCTATAAGCATACACCAGTAGATATCGCAGCTTAGTCGATAGGTGGCAATTTATGAGATCGCAGTGGCACGCCTGCGAGACTGAATCTCAGTCCCACTTCAAAAGCAGTGTAGCCACTTAGAAATCACCTAGGAACCAAAGCACATCTCAGTGCTACATGCCTAGTGTATAATGAGGCACCTTCTCAGAGAAAAAAATCACTCTTCCACAAACCAAAAACACCTTATCATCTATTTTCTGTCCAGTCTAAAAAACATGATCTTGCTCTTCCCCTGGAAAACATCTAGTGATCACTTCTCATTCTCAAGAAGGCTCGAAGTTCTTACTCTCAAAGTGGTCTAAACATAATGAGGTGCTTTCATCAACAAGACATGCTGTCTTGTTCAAAAAGACAATGGTTTTCTCTGAAAACACGCTCACCGACATCATGAAAAAAGAAAGAAATAGATATTAGCATACAATTAGAGTATTACATTAACCATTCTGTGACATTACTTGGGGATATCTAGCCGTCACCTCAAGCTCAATGTAATTAAAACAGAACTTGGTGCTGATTTGAGGCTAATTGTTTTATTCCCTAGGCTTATCTCCTTTTGCCCTTCTTAAGTCTAGGAATATCATCTGCAGTTTTTCAGTATTTGGGCATTTTGCCAGATTTCCAAAAATTGTTTAATAATAACATTAAAGATTCAGGTAGTTCCTCAGTGTAAGCTATCTCGGTTAATTGACATGAACTGTTTTATTTTTGCCAATCCCCTCATCCCACTTTTCTACAGATGGCAAAATGTTTATCCTAGCAATACGACATGGGATAGCTCTAAAAATCCTTGTTTCTGTTATATAGGGAAATATGACTGAACACTTCTACCATTGACTTTAAACACTAGTTTTACATATGATGTATGCTTTTTCTTGTTTTGAATATTTATAAATGCACACTCCTTAGTTTCACTGGCTAGTATTACTTCACTCGGTCTTCTGTTTCATTCCCTATCAATTGTCTGTATAGTGTAATTACTAACCTATGCACACCTCTATTTGCATTCCTTGTTTCTTATCCTTATGTATCTCTCTTTAATACTTCATTTCATCTTCCACAACTTTTCACCAGCATTAGCTTCTTACTCAGCCTTTGATGGTGCTTCTGGAATTTTGGCTTTTTGGGTACTCAGACTGGTGCGGGATCATCATGACTTCTACAAACTCATCAAACAAGGTGTCAAGACAAATACCGCATAGACTTAAGTAACGTATGAGAAACAGAATACTTATGTGACCTTAGTAACTGAGCCAGAAATGGAAGCTGAATGAAAGTATAACCCTATCAATCAGTAGCTAAGAGACTGAAAAGTTCATTAATTTGGAAGATAAGCCTGGGAGATACAAAGAGTGTGGCTGGAAGCGTCAGGGAGGAACATAACTACTCATGAAGGAGAGTGGTGTAACTACAGAGAGAGTGGCTGATAGACAAACAGCACAAAGCATTTCTGAAAAAATTTGTAGAGGTGACACTTGCAGAGGCTTTTTCAGGAAGCAAGACTGTTAACCCACTGCCGCTGCTCCACCCACCTGGCAGAAGAGCCCAGTACAGCTCTGCCACTTCAAGAGTTAAGGTGAAACAGTGAAATACGCTGCACTATGAGCTACGTGAGTTTCCAGGAGCTCTCCCTCAACCAGCTAGGAAGCTTAGGCACAAACAAGGGAGGAATACAGTTTAAGCCTGACTGTTGTTCTTTTCACATTTTGGTCTCCAGGTAAGCATTTATTAGCATGTCCTCAGCATTCTTAGCACTAAAGTGATCACGCCTACATTTTTTAAATGAGTATTTGAACAGAACAAACCCTTTTGTGATTTAAATTACTGTTGTTACTGCTTGGCTATTTGGAGACCATTTATTTCAAGGCAGACTTATAACGGCAACAATTCATTGAGGCAATTCATGTTGGGAAGACCAGTAATAACACAGAGACAGTAACAATTTCACTGGATTCCTCCCCCAAGCTGTAATAGGCATTTGGAACCTCAGATTATGTCTTTCCCAAATGTTGTACCTATAGACAGTGATGTAAAATATCCAACCAGATTTTGATTACAAATTTTCAGGAATACTGGAAAAGGTAAAAACATTATTGCCTTACAGGGAAAATGAAAGTTGTATTTTTGCACTCCACCTCCAATCTTGCTTCAGGTACCAGAAATATCTAAGTAGATGGGGGCTGAAGAGATAGAGTTACAAAAATAGTGACAAAATAAATATGGTTAGATCTTTAAGTCAAATGGCTAATCCCAAGCTGACAAATGTCTGTAGAATGTGCATAACAAAAAGCAAGAGGGAATTTAGCAGGTAAAAAGGAAGTATCAGATAGGAAAAAAACCCACAATTACACTAAGGCAGAGAAACAAAATAGAAAGAATTTTTTTTTATGAGAAGAATGCATTAGCATTAGTCTGGAATAGCCTCCCAGGGGATGTGGCCTCAGCTCCATAGGCTGGCTCATTAAGAACTAGAAAACAACCTCCTGTTGCAGAGAGACAGACTGGGTGAGCTAATAGGTCCTTTCTCTCTTCTAGCTTTTATGACTCCAAGATCATCTCATTTACATAATGACTATTCGTACGCCCTTCTGTAAATACGGATGACCAAAGATTATTTTTCCACTTTATAAAATAGGGAAGTAAAACACAAGAGACTTTTGGTTGAAAGCTCCCCAATTAATTCTGTTATAACCCAAATGGCTCCCAAGTGTCATATACAAATATCAAGACTAATGACTGTACATTCTTTATGTTATTTTCTTGGTTATGCCATGGGTTTTCATACGTATTATGCACTTTAATCTTGAACATTCCAGGTGAGATTATTAGATAGCATTATACACAAAAATCAAAACACATATCTAAGCAATGTTTTTTGCCAATCCTGACTTCAAATGGTTACGTTATCACCAATTTACAACTGTCTTTCAAAAACATATTTATCTTTACAAGCTGTCCTTTTTCACATTTGTGTTTCTACAGTTGTCTCTTCATTGCTCCAAAAGACAGGGTATGTAATTGAATGCAAATAAATGAAGTAATCTGCAATGAGGTGTCTAGAATAACTGATCAGAAATATTCCCTTGAGCAACATGGTACGTTTTATTTGTTCTTTTGTAGTTTTCTGTGCACTGTACTTTAAAAGCAAGCACCCATCAGCACAGACAATGGCATGTCCTGGCTACTGTATCCTGGGTCTAGTGGAA
Organism: Opisthocomus hoazin; assembly: GCF_030867145.1. Lineage (NCBI taxonomy): Eukaryota > Metazoa > Chordata > Aves > Opisthocomiformes > Opisthocomidae > Opisthocomus > Opisthocomus hoazin. The sequence goes on along the minus strand of NC_134415.1, from coordinate 111,878,107 downwards.
GCTGTCCGAAGCAAAGGGAGATCATTGTCTTTCTGACCACAATTAAACACCTGGGAGAAACTTGCAAATTAAGACACAGGAAGGCAGGAAGAAAGAGATGGCAATCCATGAACCTGCAGCAAGTGCAGAGAACAGGGGACTCCTCAGGAGAGCTAGTGGAAGATGCACGGCCAGCCTTAAAGAAGCCTTCTCCAAGGGCACAAGGGATCACACAGAACTGGTAGTGACCTAGGCCACTAGCAGTTGATGGAGGGAGAACATGAGCAGACCTGTTCTTCAAGAACTTAGTGGTCAGGGAAATATGTATATATTAATTTATAAATATCCTTTATTTCTATTTCATCTTCTCCAGCACATCCAGTTTCCCTTATTTAAACAAATAATCAGCCTAGTTCACATATCGCTTAAAAGCTTTCTTGTCACACTGGGTATGCTCTATGGATACCCACTTCAAGGAAAAGAGCACAGGCAGAGCCACCTGAAGATTGTAGAGGACTTAAAGGTCTTGTGAAGAAGCGGGGGGAGGGGAGTTTATTTCCTTTTCTTTCATTCCTCTATTGACCAATAATCTCTAATCTGTGGAGAATCATGGCTGATCGCACTGTAACTGAGATATGGCCATTTCAATAAAGTTAGCCAGATGGCTGATGAATGCCCTGCTCAGCAGTCACTTCCTCGTTCACATTCATACAATTTTCTTTCCCCATGACAAGATAAAGCAACTTACAAACCAGTTAAGTTCTTGGAATCTAGTGGCACTTTCATGACTGAGGGGAGACAACACAGCACTTGATACCAGATCACATAAAAACAAGATAAGAAACAGCCGATCTGCTGCAGACTGGGGTAGACAAATGTCAGCAGAAGCACTGTGAAATCCTGCAACAGAGGAGTATGGCATTTCCTACAAGAAAAACATTACTTCGAATTGAGGAGAACTCTTAATGAAGAAAAAGGCTGGAGAAAACAGCCTGCCAGCAACATTATTAGAGGAGATGATCAGAACAGGTAACAGCATTCGTGAAGCGCTAAAAAGTAGCACTTGGTGTCCAAATTAGATATACTTCTCAACTGTTTCCAAATCCATTCTTTCCAACTCTATAACAAATGCCACACATTTTTTTTACTGTAAGCATTTAGTTATCCTAGTCACTACTGTTAGACGCAAGCTGACTTTATACACGTAAGGCCATTATAGCTACACAATTCGCAATTATCAAATCCCTTCACTTCCATTACCCAAGTTATTTTCAGGAGTAAATATAGGAAACTTCCAAGGAACATTGAAAATAAAAAATCATCTCATATATTTATCTTCTATACAGTTTTGAACTTTCAAGTGTCACAGATAAAACAAAAATGCTGCACTTCTAGAGTTTACCATACTAACATTCATAGTCACTGTTGCATTAAGACTACTTGGGAAAGGTCTCTGGAAGAAACATTTAAGAATGAATGCAGTCAGGATTAAGGATGAGTAAGGTGTTGGGTATAGTCAATAAAGTTAGTGCTCACAACACCATCACTCCAATTTCAGCACCAACAAATACCATGTTATAATTTAGACCATAATTATGTATTATAGCACTTGACAAAACAAAGCAAAAATCCCCAAACAAACTCAGCAGGTTGTATTTATATTCCCAAATGACTGCTGTTTCCAAAACCAGCTATTCGGACTATTTCTGAAGGATCAAGACTATTTTTGAAGGATCAAGATCATTAACAACTGTTTTTTGAGACAGCTGGATGAGCTGAGTGAGAGAAGAACGCTCTCCTATGTGCCCTTAAACACATCTGCTTACTGTCCTCTGTGTCTTGTCTGGCAAAAGCACGAAAGCAAGAGCACTATGTTGTCCACTGCTGTACTCATTTTAGCCAGAGCTATCACAGAGGAGTGAAGGATGCATCCTAAAATGGAAGAGGCATCTAATTACTTCTACTAGTGAGTTACTTATTTGTATCAAGATGGAGTAAAAAATGTCAGCATTGAAACTTAACGTTCTTTATAAGGAGAATAAAATATACTTCTTAAACATTAAGAAATGTTAGTGCATAGAGAAGCTGTTACCTTGGTGCAGATTATCTTCATACAATGCAGTCTGTCAAGAGATTCCTGAGGATTACCTAGGTACTGAGGAAGTTCGGCATGTAAAATCCGCATGGAGAAAGGAACCATGGAACCTAGAAACATAATTAATATCATTAAATGTGCTTGCTATAATAATCAGTTTGTGATTTGCCTACATTACACAAGGTATTTGTCATTAGTATATATGACACAAAGTCTATTTTACCTTCGTATCTTTTTCTTCTCCTGATGAAAGATGTGAAAGATCACAGAACAGCAAGCTTTTTCTCAGCTAGTAACATGCCAAATTGTAAAATGTTCTAAACAGGTGAACACATATGTAACCATAATCAAGAAGGCAAGAAAAAGGTTCACCTAATTCAAATTTTCAAAAACAAGTTGTTCATGGAAGTATGTTTCACTGAATATTTTTACAAACCAATTAAAATGAAGGATTAAAAAAATGGAAAGTTTATTCAAATTGCAGCTGTAACATTACTCCTAACATTTAATAATTACGTACATTTTACAATCAATGCAGAAGAAATAAGATGAAATTTAGGGCCTTAAAGGCATCTTGCAAAAAAGTTATACAACAAGGGCATGCAAAACTACTTCTGTGTAATCCTTTTTCCAAATGAAGCTGATATGAAGGGCCTCTATATTACTGAAAAAAAATTAAGAACAGAAACCCGACATTTGTCAAAAGAAATAAAAAGAAAAATTGCACAATGAAGAAGAAAAATAATACTACTATAACAGGCACATTATATATCAAATCCTCTGGGAAATTAAAATCTATTACAAAGTATTTTGTTTCTTTATTAATATCCATAGGTTTGTGTAAAGGCCTGAGTCCTTTATGCTGAGCAAAGACCATTCCATTGCTCTAAAGAAGACTTTTAGTCTGAGTTTTACTTCATTAATGTTAGCTCTTCCACAAAGAGTTACTAAACGACTCTATACTGCAAGACTGACTCTTCATAAAGAAGGTGTATTTCCTGTTTATTTCTGGTTCATTGAAAACATAAAAGAACAGGGAAAGAATTCTAGGCAATATTTGGGGAGAAAAAGGAATTTCTTCATTTTCACATTAGTTTACTTTTTTCTTTATTGTTACTATAACTAAAGACCCAATCCTCTAAGTTTATGAGCATCCTGTCTGACTTCAAGGGCAGTTCCAGGAGCTTCAGGGAATCCTAGTGTGTGCAACACCTCACTTTCAGATAACTGCATGTCCTGATACACAGACAGCAGTACTGAACATAAACTAAATGCTACTATCAAAAACAAATCAGAGCTAGTATAATTGGGAAATAGGCCTTGCAAAATACGGTGCTACAGTTCTAATATTTTAGTAGAATACATTCGCTTACTTTAGACATGTTCTAAGGGGATCTCCCTCTGAAGCCACCTCTTGCCTCATCTTTTTTCAAGAATAGGACAAAGGAGCTTTTTACAAAGATTTCTGCACCTATTCCTAGCAGGCTTGTATATCAAAGAGGTAAATGCTATATACAACGAGTCACTGCCTCTAGACATTTTTTCAAAGGTTGACAAAATTTTAATAACAAAACTCACTAATTATGGCCTATAGATTAAGCCACTTACATCTACATAAATTCTCTTTTGCCAATGCTAACTATTCCCCATAGCTTCTGTGACTGCTGAGTTCCCAAAATGGTTGTACACCCGAGTTTCATGCATCATCATATGTGCAACAGAGATTAAGAAAACACAACTGCCTTTGAAATTCTATGAAGAGAAGTGTAAAAGGTAATTCAACCAGTAACAAAAGATGTGAAATATCTTTGAGGTAAAGATAAAAAAAGGAAAAGTTTTGTCCATTAATAAAGCTTTGGAAAAACTGAGATATAAAACAAAAGCAAGCTAAAGTTTTAGCAATATTTTTGGTTAATGACTGTGTTCTAGCATTTTCAACTCTGAACAAGTTTGTATCATTACATTCTCTTGTGAAGTGCAGCAAAAGGTCAACTCAATAAATACTCATACAGAAAATCAGAATTGGTAACAGAACAGCTCAACATACACACAGACGCGTATTTACTGGAGCATAGATGAACTGTCTCATGTTATTATTTTTTTAAAAATTTATATAATGTTTTGTAAAACACTTCTTGGGATTGTATGTTTTGTAAAGTATTGATCTTCTAGATTACTGCATGAACCCAGACTATTATGATGCATGCGAGGGGAAGGAATAACCCATTACCATCCACATCATCAGAAGTGGGGTCAGAGGACGTCAGAATGATGAATGTGACTCCAGGCCAACTCAGACTCCATAAGAATCTGATTTATTTCCTATTACAACTAAGACCTCAGTTGTAACAGGCATTCAGAACTATAATACTTCCACATGTACTTCATTATTGTATTATTTCTCAACCACTTAGTATTTCCTTCATAGCATGTGACCAAAAAGTATTCCAGTGTGATCCTCAGTAGGTATATCAAGTGTGATGACAGATCTTTCAAACAAAACCAGAAGGAAGCTGGCCCACGGTGTAGCGGTAGTCACTGTAATGGCTTTTCAAACCAGAATGTGTATTACTATTTCACACAGGAGGATATAAAACTCTATCATCTATTTCTTCTCTTTCTTTTTGAAACTCATGACATAATTAGTATTCTGTAAGAAATTCTACTGTAAGTATCCAGCAAATCCATCCAGTGAATTTGCTACTTCTTGCTTATTAAACAGGCTGCTAACTTTATTTAAAAACTCAGAGACACCAAACATTTCAGCCCTCTTACTCAGTTTTCTCATAATCCTTCTGAATAGCAGAAGATTTTTTTTTTTTTAGAAAAAAGCACAAAACTGTATGCGTGCTCTCACACAAATTTGGCAACCAGGGAGAACAGTAGAGAAAAGAAATGAGCTTTTACCACTGGTAAGGATGTCTTACCATTCCATGTAAACAGTATTTTGTAACTTCAAGTAGAATCAGATCAGTAAATTGCTCATAAAAACCCGCAGCACTTATCCAAGCCGCTCATCCAAACATACTCCTAAATATTCTCTTTATAAAAAAGAAACTCTAAGATTTTTGGTTAAGTGCAGATACGTTCCTGTCTCAAGTAAGCTTCTTTTCAGTTAAATGATATGAGGTATGGATAATATATCTAATTCAGTTCCTACATTAATAAACTGATTTTCCGGTTAAAAAAACATGACCTTAAATTTACTTTTGTTTGGTAAAGCTTTCAATGAGTATCACTTACATAAAGCGCTAACATAATTTGCATACACTTCTCAGGAAGAAATACACAGCAGTAATAGAAAACACATGTGAAGAGATCTGTTCACCAGACTAATTCTGTAACTCCTGGTTAACAGTTGTGTAAAGGCTGATAACAACCTACATCCCTCACCAGGGAGTTCTCTTATTACTGTTTTGTCTCCAGCATCTAAAATCTGAACCTGTAATTTTCTCAATCTCAGAAAATGAAACAATCATCTTTGAACTTGTCTGAAACAAAAATGTCAAGAGCCAGAGAGAAGTAACAGTAAGTTACTAAACATCTTTTCCCAGGGTGGATGGTTATGAACCTTTGTTCTCACAGGACTCAGCAAGGTGACGTGTGTGCGCACCATGGTGGAAGAGAACATCATGAGCATAATGGGTTTGAAATACAGCCCAGCAGAGCTTCATGGGGTGAATAGGTGATAGAAAGGGCAAAGGCAAACCACAATGTGACTCTTGTGAATCTTCATCAAAGCCACATCAGTTCACTGATAAAATGGTAAAAAGCAAAAAATAAGAGAATCACAGAAAGTGCTGACTTGGAATAGTTAACTCTGAGCTCACCAAGAATTTTGGTCTAAACAACAGGACACGGATTTGTTGTTCTGTGACATCACCACAGCATGTTGCATCAAAGGCTCGTCATTCAGCCTTTTTCTGCTGAAAGAACAACAGTGCGGATGAGCCCAATCCTGTTGTTAGAAAATACATGACAGAAAAAGAAACTGCACATAAATCTACAAAAACACTGCTTTCACTCTGTCTTGCATGATAGGGTGACAAACGTGAAAGAGTCGAGCCCTAAACAGGGTGTGCCTGAGATTTTAGAAAACACTGTAATTTTCATTTTACATTGTCTAGATTAACAAGAAAACAATTGGGAAGAGGTAAATGGCATTTCATAGAATCATACGTTGGAAAAGACCTCTAAGATCATTGAGTCCAACCAACCATCTAACACCACCACGCCTACTAAACCACACCCCGAAGTGCCACATCTACACGTTTTTTAAACACCTCCAGGGATGGGGACTCCACCACTTCCCTGAGCGCCTGTTCCAATGTCTGACCACTCTTTCAGTAAAGAAATTTTTCCTAATATCTAATCTAAACCTCCCCTGATGCAACTTGAGGCCATTGCTTCTCATCCTATCACTAGTTACCTGGCAGAAGAGACCAACACCTGCCTCACTACAACCTCCCCTCAGGTAGTTGTAGAGAGCAATAAGGTCTCCCCTCAGCCTCCTCTTCTCCAGACTAAACAGCCCCAGCTCCCTCCGCCGCTCCTCCTAAGACTTGTTCCCTAGACCCCTCACCAGCCTCGTTGCCCTGTTATGGACACACTCCAGCACCTCAGTGTCCTTCTTGTAGTGAGGGGCCCAAAACCAAACACAGAACTCCAGGTGCGGCCTCACCAGTGCTGAGTACAGGGGCACGATCACCTCCCTACTCCTGCTGGCCACATTATTCCTGATCCAAGGCAGGATGCTGTTGGCCTTCTTGGCCACCTGGGAACACTGCCGGCTCATGTTCAGCCGGCTGTCAACCAACACCCCAAGGTCCTTTTCCACCGGGCAGCTTTCCAGCCACTCCTCCCCAAGCCTGTAGCATTGCATGGGGTTGTTGTGAACCAAATGCAGGACCCGGTATTTGGCCTTGTTGAACCTCACACAGTTGGCCTTGGCCCATCGATCCAGTCTGTCCAGATCCCTCTGCAGAGCCTTCCTACCCTTAAGCAGATCGACACTCCTGCCCAGCTTGGTGTCATCTGCAAACTTACTGATGGAGCACTCAATCCCCTCGTCCAGATCATTGATAAAGATGTTAAACAAGACCAGACCCAAAACTGAGCCCTGGGGAACACCACATGTGACTGGCTGCCAGCTGGATTTAACTCCACTCACCACCACTCCCTGCGCTTGGCCATTCAGCCAGTTCCTTATCCAGCAGAGAGTACACCCATCCAAACCATGGGCAGCTAGTTTCTCCAGGAAACACTGTGGGGAACAGTGTCAAAGGCCCTACTAAAGTTCAGGTAGATGACGTCCACAGCCTTTCCTTCATCCACTAAGTGGGTCACCTGGTCACAGAAGATCAGGTTGGTCAAGCAGGACCTGCCTTTCATGAACACATGCTGGCTGGGCCTGATCCCCTGTTGTCCTTCACATGCCTGGTGAACGCGCTCAGGATGAACCGCTCCATAACCTTGCCTGGTACCAAGGTCAGGCTGACAAGCCTGTAGTTCCCAGGATCCTCCTTCTGACCCTTCTTGTAGATGGGTGTTACACTGGAGATCCTCCAGTCATCTGGGACCTCCCCTGTTAGCCGGGACTGCTGATAGATGATGGAGAGTGGCCTGGCCAGCTCCTCTGCCAGTTCCCTCAGCACTCTTGGGTGGATCCCATCCGGCCCCACAGACTTGTAAGTGTCCAGGTGGCATAGCAGGTTGTTAACTGCTTCCTCCTGGATTATGGGAGGTTTGTTCCACATTCTTTCCCTATCTTCCAGCACTGGGGGCTGACTACCCTGGCAATAACCAGTCTGACTATTAAAGACTGAAGCAAAGAAGGCATTAAGTACCTCAGCCTTTTCCTCATCCTTGGTGGCAATTTTCCCCCTCGCACCGAATAAGGGATGGAGATTCTCCTTGGCCCTCTTTTTGTTGTTGATGTATTTGTAAAAACATTTTTTGTTGTCCCTTACAACAGTGGCCAGCCTAAGTTCTAGCTGGGCTTTTGCTTTCTAATTTCCTCTCCTTGTCCTTTGTTGATGACTTTAGTAGATCGATAATAATAGTGTTAACGAAGGTCTGAAAAGCAGGTTCTAGAATTCAAAGTATAAAATTTAATTAAAAAGCAGATTAACAGCCGAGAAAAAAACCTATACTTGCCTCAATACATACACTTACGTTGGGGAAAAAACAAAACAAGAAAGTAAGATTGACTACACTAATGCTAGGATGTAACAGAAATACATGTGCTTATTAAATTAAGAATGACATTCCACTGTCTGAAAGGTTTCACCTACTTACTTACCGTTAGGCCACAAATCCAAGGCACACAGCATAACACCTATTTCTTTGTAATAAGTTCCTGTACAAGTGGGTATACGTATTCCTACGATATCCCCCTAGGGATAACATAATTTCATAAAAACACTGGATTTTGGCATGTACTGCGTTTTGCAAAACTATTTGGAATCAAACCCATGTCTTCTATTATAGTTCATTCAGTACTGAATTTAACAAGGCAGTATGTCACGGAAATATTTCAAACAAGCAGCATATCCTGTAATTAAAATGTTTACTTAAGAGCACAGGAGAATGGATTTTGGTCTCTACTGCATGTTTTAGATTTCTAAAGAAGTAATGCCCTCTTACACAGCAAAACCACGTCAACTAAGCTTAGATGATTTCAACAAAAGGCAATACCCTACAATTACTGCTATGTATTGAAATTTTATTTTTAATTTCAGTAAGTGTTATTCTAGCTTGATGTTTAACAGTTGATCTGTGTTGCTCCTCTTCAATAATTACTGTATCTATAAAAAAATTCTTAATGGAAAAATGGTTTAAGACAATTCTTTTCTTAGCTATCACTTCTAAATACAGTGGAGAATATGATTTTTTGATTGGCACTTTGGCATGAATTAATCTCATTCATATACATATTATCAGCATACAAAAGGCAAAACTATTAAGTGAAAAAAGGTCTACTGAAAGGAAAACGGATACTCCAAAAGCAGGGGAACAGATGGAACACATAGTAAGATCAGGTACAATTTTCTAAGGCCACAGATTTCAATATCTATTTCTTTATGAACAGCTGCACATTTTCATAACTGTCATAACATAAACATTCACCTTATGCCAACCAAATTCAAAGTGCAGCCCTCATCTGCAGCCCTTTCAGAGCAGAAAGAAGCAGATTGCAATGGCTAGCCATTTTATCTTTGTATTTTTTTTTTTTTTGCAAAATCAGTAACCAGAAGTGCTTTCTGATCTGCCTTCTACCACTTGTTCAACAAATCTTAAATATCAAAAAGCAGCAGTAGGGCACATTATCATTTGCTGAAAGTATAAAGTGGGAGCTTATGACAGTAAAAAAAAAAAAACTAGACAAAGAAACAAACCCTTCTTTACTGGGTAAAAGAGAAATACAGAAAATGCAGTTTCAGAAAGATATTCTGCTTTATACACACATATTCACACAGAGATGGATATCCTTGCATTTATGTGCACGCACACACTTTTACATACTTCTACAACTGCATATTTGTATAACTTATAAGATTTTTAAGAGTGATGTAGTAACTTTGTATCCTAGTCTCACTGTCAATTAAAAGTACGTGTAAAAATCCAGATTCAGCTAAGTAGTTTCCAAGCTTTTGTTTATTACTTTCATTTCAGAGAGACTGAGAAGGAGATAGAAGCCTAAATGTTTGTAGCCACTGAAAGACTATGTTTATTTATTATGTGAAAATTTTATCTGAAATTGCATTTTTGTATATACTTCACAAGTTAATTGCACGTGACCTAAGAACACATACGTTCTGAATTAAGATCTGGTTTTGAAAGGTTTAAAAAATACTTTTTCAGTAATCTGTACTTATTTGCACTGAAGCAAGGAAAACAGAAGAGAAAGAATGCAGAAAAACCTTGCAACAAAAAGCCCTACCACAAACAGATCACCATAAATCTTACTTACTGATAACTGTAGTAAGGCAGAATATAGAAATGTCTTACTTGCTCACTTATAAGAAATACTATATAAAGCTGGTACTGTCTACAATGAGACTATATAGCCTTGGGATAGAAACCACAATTAAATATCTTAGCAGCACTCTACCCCTTAAAATTATACATACATTTTTTAATTAAAATTTCTTTCTTTTTTCAGAAAAAATTGTATTTGCAAGTCTGACTACTCTGAAGAGCCAACTGGAAACACAATACTTGAGTGGTATTTATTCAAGCTGATTTCAAAGGTAGAAGGTAGCTCTGAAGCAACAGAACAGACAGCAAATTTAAAGAGGCAACAGAGATGTACACAGTACTGTATATAAAATAATTGGCAAACCAGTTCCTCTAGAGGCTTTAATATGTTTTTTACTATCAACAAGAGCTTGAATGAAGAACACTTCCAAGCAACTGCCAAGACTGAAGCAGTCTGACATGGAAGTTTATGTTCAGGCACAGCACTATTTGTGGGAACATACGAGAAAACCAATAACACACATAACATTGACTGGAGTCTTTTTTTTTTTTCTTCTGTTTTCCCGTAATATTTATTAACAGATAGGAGCACTCTATATGCTACAGTTTCTTCAGTCTGTGCATTTCTTCTCTTATCTCTGTTTCCACCTCGATCACTCCATTTTGCCTCCCTACCCACCACAATTATTTTTCTTTTTTCCCCCCACACTGCTTCCCATTCTGCTACATTTTTCCCATTAATTAAAGCTGATGAAAATGAAAAAAAAAAAAGGGCATTCAGTTTATAGCATAACCCAAAACTAACCTGAGAAAAAAGGAAAGGAAGCTTCAGAAAGGCTGCCTCCTACTAGCATAGACAAGTAGGAAAGAAGAGAAGAAGAAGGCAAGATAGTAAACTCAGAATGGTCAAATGTCACTGTAGAGGCATTCCTATGCTTTCTGTGAAAACATCTAGGAGATAATTTCGCCAGTCCATGCCTGTCTTTCCTTACAGCACAGGCTGACATTCAGAAGCAGGACCAAGCTTCAGAGAGCAGGCAGGCCTTGGAGCTGGTACAGTCCTCTGCACTACACACAGGCCAGATGCCTGTAAAATGCTTTCTGCGGCTACTAGAGAAAAATTCTGGAGGAGAATTTTCACAGTAAACGCAGTGTCTCTGCATCAACAGACATATTATAAGTTTCCCATTGCTTCCTTTGCTATTTTATAAGCTTACTAAAAGTAGTAATAATAATTATTACATTTCACCTTAGACATCAGCACTGAAAACTTGTTTACAACATGGGTTTGAATGACAGTTCTAGACCACCTATGCTAGGATTCCTTTAGGGTGATCTGAATTTCAAAACTGAATGAAAGAAGCAAATTAAGAGCACTGCTTGAGTAAATAAGGACACATAAAAAATGAAATCTCACGCAGCCAACTATTTTTTGTATCGATTTTTTCATGTATTTCTTCTAGAACTAAATACAGTGGATACTAGTGAAGTCTTAAAAGTAATAGACCTAGTGAAATATGCTAAAACAATAGCTGTGATGTCTACACTTATACTACTTTGAGAGAAATAGATATATTTTATATATAAAATATAATTTTTTTTTAAAAAACTGCCACTATCCATCTGAAAGTGTCAGCCTATTGCTGTACACACTAGTGCATCCCTATGGTTGCAACACCGGTACACTTTAAAAAAAAATTGTACAGTAACAAAAGTAACAGAGTTCATGGGAAGGTGTACAGTACGGAATCAGTTTCTAGAGCTCACATAACTACGTATTTAACAATATGTTCCTTATTTCCTTACGTTCTTTTCCACCAGACAACAGAAGACCGATTTCATGTTAGAGGAATAAAGATGATGCTGCATCATCACAAGGAGAATGAAAGGGGGAAAGGAGATAAAACACCTCTATCTATATAAATCTTTCGTCAGGGGAATAAAAGTCCTACTTTTACTTGTGCACAGGTGTTTTTTTTCCATTCATAATTCAAAAGAAATTATTCTCAATTCTTGTAGCTTTAGAACACTGATTTTGGTAGCATTAACTTTTCTGTAACTTACTAGTCTATTAACCAGAAACAAGACCAAATTATCTCACAAAAAATGAAACAGCATTTTAATGTTCCATTTTAATTGTTGGTTCTCCCTCTCAGAAACATATAGGCATCACCAATGGAAAGGATATCTCAGGTTAGCCCATCTATCATATGAGAGAGTTTATGAAGTATCATGAGGAACAAAGTGATAAATGATATGAATAGAAGTGGGTCAGTCTGTGTAAATATAAAGAGAAAAACTTAGAAGAAAAAAATCCTGAAATCCACTAGTGACCAGAATGATAACAAAAATTCAGCCTTATATATGCCACAGGTACAATGGAGATGTGCAGAAAGCAACCTGGAACAGAGTTCCTGACCTAAGTACCTACCTATTACAAAACAAAAAAAAATATATATAAAATTGGACTTGTCAGCTTCTCTCCGCAGATGAATTTAGAAGAAATACATCTACAACAGAGTAATTTTAAGGTTTTACTGGAAAATGAGAACGGCTTGCTCTCTGCACCATATAAAACAGGAATGATCAAAGAGTGACTTAACTAATTTCACTGGCTGACACAAGGATCCCAGCAGATTCCACCCCCCAGATGGTGCACACCTACAGACAATGGAAATGATCGAAGAAAAAGACTGTAGGAGTGAGGGAAGGAAGATTTCAGAAAAATCAGATCTTACAGCCATGATGAAAACAACAGTAATGGGATCCATTCACAGCATGGCTGCAAATGCCATACAAAAATCTCAGGACGAAACAAAGACTAGTAGCTTTGCTGAAAGGAAAAGGGCCTTGGGAGACCTTCAGAGGAAAATTAAGAGGACTGTCCTGGCTATGTTAAGTTAAATTAATGGAAAAAACCATCTTCCACTCCTCACATATCTACTTGGAATTTAAATTCTTTGAGGTATTTTTCTCAGAGATTAATGGACGAGGGACTATCCTCACTGCTGTAAGAAGCTCAGGTATATAAACTTTCCTTACTTCAAGCATAGAAAACACAGAAAACTTCCTAATTTATTATATCTCTTATCATGAATATTTTGAATACAAAGAAATTATGCAAAATATTATATGTATTACAATTAATGTGTATGTTACTTATATACAGAGACTCATTTCTTATATTGATTTTTAAGTGCTTACTCCATTTATATACCATGAATCAAAATTAAAATGTTGAAACAAATCTCTTCCTTCTATGCTTGTTACACCACAAAATATTACACAAAATTATCAAACAGTAGAGGATTGTGGATTCATACCAATACATTTCAACCAAAATACATGAATGACATATCTATTTTATTATTTAAATTAGCTGGTTAACGATGCATGTATACTAAATTTCTTTATCCATAATCCAACACTGCATAGTTTAGTGCCAGTCAGAAGAGAACCGCTTGTTCTCTCCTACATCACTGCAAGTAGCATCTCTCTCTCTCCTCAAAACTACATAAGGAAGGTTTGACAGCTGTTCCCACATCTTAATCACTCTGTATTTATAGGAGACATCTACAAGCAGCAGGTCAGCTCCATCCAACCTTGATCTTCTTTTTCTTAGTGATGACCAGATAATGGTCCCAGCTGGTATGTTCAACTGTTAAAAATGAACTGAGGCATATAAACATGAAATACAGTATTTTCCTTATGCTCACCTTTTTATCACAGACACCCTCATAATTCGTGTGAAATAACTGCAGTGATTGAGTGGCTGCTGCAAAGACAGTTTGGATCCAAAATTCAGTGCCAGGACGGGTGCCTGCAACAGCTGGCCAGACAGCTCAGAACTGTTGCTACTTGTGTGCTCTGTGGCACGAGGACCAAAATACCTCAAATACTGACATGACCTGTAAGGATTCTTTTCTTAGGCAAAACAACTTACATACAGCCTGGGGAAGACTACTTCTGTGCAGCACTGCATCATGTGCAAAGCTGCCAAAATACGACCAGATCCAAAGAGCTGTTCAACCTGATGATGAAAAACCTCTCTCGCTCTTAAAAATAACGCAGTTTCTTATCAGTGGATTGAATATATTCACTGCAAAACAGGATATTTTTGCCTGTGATTGCCTGAAAGATGATAAGTAAGGTCAGAGGGACTCGTTTTATGCAGTCCACATTGGCCTTGCTAGGCTACTCATCCTTTGCATCCCTAAACAGATGAAACAACCTTCTGCAAAAGATCCTGAACTTTTTCAACACCAACTTCTCTTCCTCAGCAACCTCAAAGTCTCAGCATCCTTCTAAGTTACCCCGTCGAGACTACCAGCATTTTCTGTAAAATGGACTGTATTTTTTCAGGCAGTGGCACTGCATATTAGAGCTGTTCGTTACAAGCGTTTTATTACACACTGTGGTTCAAATATGCATGCCAAAGAACAGTAAGATCACTCAACAGTGTAGTTGTATCAGAGTTTTATTTATTTCTAAATACAGATTTAGAAAAAACAAATTTTCAAAACAGCCTGAACAGGAGTGAAATTGTTCTTAAAAATAGCAGTTTTTAAAATCCAGACTCCTGGAGGACTAAAATACCCTCGGCAGTGGAACTATTTGGTTAACCTATGGGCTATTGAGGGCAGTAGGAAGTAGTGGATTTGTAACTTGAGATAAACCGCTTTTAAAGAGTTGAGGCCGGTGGTGTCTTTTTTCCTCTTGAACAATGGGATACATAGTAGATTATTGATTTTTATTTAGTTTCAAGTACTAAGCAAATAATATTACATTTAACTAGTATTCTTCTTTATTAAGGAAAACTATCAAATTAGCTCCAACTTTAATTTTTTTTTTTAAATCCTAGAAACCAGGAAACCTAACAAAATAACACCTACAGCAGTATGTGTGCATGGACATGCGAGTCTTAAAAATAGCACAGTGATAGTACCTGGATGAATTTATGAGGAAAAGCTTATAGATTCCGTTTCCAAAAACCCTCCCACCACCTTTCACAGCCTGTTTCTGGCTAAAATAAAGCATTAAAGTTTGGGGTTTTTTAAGTTCAATATCCTAGAAGTAAACTACTTTACTATATTTACTTGTTAAAAACATTCCTCTTTCAACTCTATGTTGTAGCAGCATCATGAAATACCTTGCCTACCTATATTGTGATGGAACAGTTTTACCCCTTACTGTTACTCCTTATCACTACCTCCATAACGCAAACAATATTTGAACATATTGGTTAATCATGTTCTTCTGAGGGAAAAAAAAAAATAATCCAAAGTTCACCAATGCTTTAGCATTAGAAAAAAAAGAAAATCCATTATTTTATAATGACTCATAAAAATGGCAAAACTAAAAGGCATTTTATAAATCAATGTCGTAGTTTAACCTGGCAGCCAGCAACTAAGCACCAGACAGCCACTCGCTCACCCCTCCCCATGCCCCTCAGTGGGATGGGGAGGAGAAATGGACAAAAGGGAAACTCATGGGTTGAGATAAACACAGTTTAATAAGACAACAAAGGAAATACTAATACTACTAACAATAATTATAATAACAAATATGCAAAACAAACTACATACAATACAATTTTTCTCACCACCTGACCGATTCACAGTCAGTCCCTGAGTAGCAATCACAGAACCTGGAAATTGTGAATTTTGCTAAAGTCCCCAAAAAGTTCAAACCCCCGGACAAGAGAGGATTCGAACTCATCGAAACCAAAGAGTAGAATGATTCCTGCCCCCCAACAAACCCCCATTCATAAACTGAGCATGAAGTGTATGGTATGGAATATTTCCACTGGCCAGCTGGGCTATCTGCCTGTTTGTGCTCCCTCCCAGCTCCCACACACCTGCTTATTAGCTGAACATGGCACTAAACGTTGCTGATTTCTTAGCAACAACTAAAAATATCAGTGTTACCGACATTCTTCTTGTACTAAATACAAAACACAGCAGCTACTGGGAGGAAAACCAACTCTATCCCAGCTGAAACCAGGACAATCAAGTATCTTACCTTTTCGCCCGGGGTATACATGAGGGTAATATTCGTAGTAAAGATCAGGCTGGTCTAAATTTCCAAATGGCTCAAATTCCATTTCTGCATTTTGGAATAGATTCAGTTTTACCAGCAGTGCTAGTCTCACAAACCACAGCTAAAAATTAATACATATAAAAAAAAGGAAAAGACAAGGTCTGTTACTTAGCTTCAATCACAAGCCACATCCAAACACCATTTCAACTTTCTCAGTTTTTCTGATAAAGCTGAGTAAAGAGTTTCTATGTTATTTACTGATAAGAATCAGGATTTATATTACATGCTTTTTAACAGAACTTTTCATAAGGTCATTAAAACAAAACACAGAGGACTGATGCTTTAATTGTCTGTAAAGGTACTGAGATTTTGAAGATGAGTTTTAAAAACTAGCCTGCTTTGAAATTAGAACATTTCTCTTTAAATTGAGTTAACATGTAAGAATTCGCAATCTGATTTTTAATTGTTACTCCAATGTTATGCAATTCTTAAAATCTGTTATGATTTTGGTGAGATTTCATGAGCTTTATAGTTACTAGGGCCAGAAGCATGCGCTGTCATCTGGTCACCATTTGTTCAGTAAAACACTTGCACTTGCCACTGTGAATGTTGTTGGAAAAAAGTGGCAAGGGTGTATCTTTAAACATACCTGTAAAGAATCTGTTGTATGGTTAGTAGGTAGTCCACTTTTTTTATAGCCTTGACCATGCGCAGTTAGAAGCCGCCCACACAGGTCAACTGCTGCCCTCCAGTTTTTACTGCTCTGGGAAGAAGAAAAGAGTAAGTAGCAAAATTACAGTCCCTAAAATGCACAACTGCTTATCTTGCCTGAAGCAGCTACATGTACCCATCAGTAATGATGACAAGGTCAGGAGAGCTGGCCGGTGAGAAGCAGAATGTCATTTGTCAAAGCTGCACGTCTAATTAGGCAAAAAGTGAAATCAAGCATTAATATTATCAGATCACTTAAACAAAAGAATATACAACACCATATGGGATTCTAAACTTAAAGCTATATCACGTTTGCTAATATACTTGAATATAATATTCATGATTTTATTTTCTCCTCAAAAGGAGAAAAAAATTGCCAGCCATATTTCAATAATCACATCCAAGCTACTCTACTGTTAAGAAGTATTTAATGACTATTGCTACGTCACTGACTTCAGTATTTCAGATTATAATCCCTAGTGCAATTCATTTAATGAAAAGAGACTTTCCCACCATTGCCTAGGACACAGAATTCCTATCAATTAAGAACTAAGGACAAGAAACAATACAATGCATAAAATTATAAACTCAGAACAATAATAACTGTTTCACCTATAAAATGTGAACATCTGAATTTCCGTTGCATGGCTAACTTCAAATTATTCTTAAATATATTTTTTTTATTCATAAAACAAAATCATTCTTAGTTAGACAAGTCAAACTGTCTTGTCACACTGTCATCCTATCAATGTTTCTGCCTTGTATATGCTAACATATCCATGTAAACAGCTAACATTACCAAAAACTTCAACACCGACTAATGATTAACAGGTTTTAAGCTATCACACTTTTCTATCACACAGAAGATTTTTCCAACAGACACGTACCCAGCAGGTCATTATAAAACAAATCCACCTCGTTCCTGAAAGCAATATTTTTTCAAATACTTTCTTAAATATATCAAAAAATAATGATAAATGTAATAGAAAACTGTCATGTTGTCTGATGAAATGTAAAGGAATAGAACATACTCATATTGGTGCTTGCAAAGTTCGGGTACTCACCTTGAATTGGTATTTTATTAAATTCTCTCCAACGCTTAGAGTTTAGAAAACACATCAGTACAGCAAACAGTTACACAGAAAAACCAGTAGCAACAGCTGAAGAATTTTCATACTCTCTGGCCCCCATTTTGCAGCCATACATTTTGAGAGCCCACTATGAAGGTCACCGTGCACTGATCACCTCATCTCTCCAAAAATTTGAGTTCCACTGGAAATGCAGAAGTCAGCTGACAGCAAGGCCACAAAGCAGCACAGCAGCTTTTGACATGTCTACAATTTTATGGAAGAGCAGGAATTGATAATGCATTTATAACATCCTTTAACATATACCTGTATAAACTTAGAGAAGCAGACAGACACTAGCATGGATTACCTGAAATTTATTCCTCTACTGCAGAGACAAATCAATTTATTATACTCAGAACAGAAACGGACACAGACTCTAAAACTGCTCAACTTTTCTTCCCAAGTGAGAGTGAGGATCCAAAAATAATAATGGAACATTTATAACAAACTTAGGTGCTACAATTTTAAAAAATTTATTTCAGGCATGGATAAAAAAAATACCTTTTCTTTATAGAACAAGACAGCCAGGAGAAGCAAGTCTGACAATCATCTTACAAACAGTCTTTGCTGGAAAATGAAACATAATATTCATCATGATTTAAAAATTAGAGCTGCCTGCTGGTCACGGAGCATAATCTTCTGTGGAAGCTTAATAGAAGGCGGCTGGCAGTATAACTTGATTTGAAATTAGCAGGACACGTTATTTTCTCTGGCAATTTGTACCAGACTTACAGTTGCCAGAGTTGCCAATCCACCAGATGTCTTTATCCAGTTACTTCAAACACTCCTCGAAACCTTGCAGGTCAGCCGCTTTCACATTTCCCATGGTCTACAATCACACAGCTCTAACAACCCGAGTACCTTGTTCCCAAAAGTAACAGGGATGAATTTTGTTTGTAAGTCATAAGTAGAGGCTCAGAGCAAACACGGATACTACAGCTTCAGATATAGTATAAAAAATACTGAAGAATATTTTCAAAGAATAAAATAATTATTCTACGATGATCAGGACATGGTCATCCAGCAGCAATTGTGGGAAAATATTATTTCCTAGAGAAAATACTGTCAACTGAATATTACTGCCAAATAGTTCACTAATATAGCACCATCCTGGCAGAAGAGAACTTCCCTCCACACGACATTAGCAAATCTCTTTTTCACAAAAAAAGTATGGAGCTGTTCTTCTTTTAATGAAAGCCATCAGCTTGTATGATTTCTGTGCTTTTTAAACGCTACTAGTCCAGATGTTGAACTTGTCAAGGGATCTTTTTGGGTCCATATAACATAAGCAATAATTCAAAACAGAAAACCAAACCGAACCATTTCAGTACTGACTGCTGTACACACACCAGAGCTAGGGCGAGCAGATTATCCCCGCAATAGACAATACGCTTGCATTATTCCTTGCAGAACTTCTCTCTTCTACGCCAAATCAGAAGAGGTCCTGGGGGAGGTTTACATACAGATGGGGAAACTGCATAGTAAAACAGGTTTCACATAGAAAAGATTTATTTTTTTTTCTTTAAGAAAGACCTAATCCAAGCAGGTTTTTTTAACTTTTCATTTAAATTCTTACGTTGACTGAGATTTGAATATAATGACTCTAGGTTTAAATAAAAACAGCAGACAACAGTGCCAGGATTTTGTCAGGCTATTACCCCATTGAGCCAGGAACTAAAAGCTTCAGGTAATAGACTTTTGTGTTACAGAGGCCCACCTGCACATCATTTTTTTTTTCTTCTGTCTTCAATGAAAGCTTACCTTGCACACAAATCTGACATGTTTTTTTTTTAACAAATGCAGTGTATTTATTATCTTAGCGCTTCTTTTGATCGCACCTCTAACCTCACCAAATACTCTATCCGCAGCTTTAGGAGACAAAAAAGAGAGTGTAAGGCGATCAACTCTCAACTTCTCATTTTAGTGACTTACACTCCACCACTGTTAAAATAAGAACCCGACTAAGGCTATCATGATCCCCTTTTATTAACAGCAGTAAAAGGCAACAGCCTAAAAACCATCTGAAATTGAGTCAAAAATATGAGTTATAAATTCTGATAAATCCACATCTAAAGATCTGGGAGTCCATATGGTCAAAGTTATAAGTAACTGAGATATTCAGTACATTCCAATGCCTTCAATAAGCCTATTTTCTACAAAGAAGGATGAAAGACTGAGATGTAGGGTAGAAAAGAATTCCAGGGACTAAAACTAGAATGTTACTAGTTCAAATACAAGAATAGCACTGAAGGTGTCATATTTGTCAGATTCAGAAATGAAGAAAACTTCCAATTGAGTAAAATGACCCAACACAAGCCAAAAATGCAATCTGCCTGGAAAAATATTTTTTTACATTTATTCCCTTTCTAATAAAGTGTCATAAGAACTCTAATTATCAGAGTTTTCACTACACCTGAAGAGATTGTGTTTTCATTCTATTATGAAGATATTCACTGATTTGGACTGAAAAAAATACTACCGAACAGATGAGTACTACTGTCTCACACACATAGCTGTTCCTTGGAAGTCTCCTTGTACAGGTAACTTTTGCTTGATTTTTAAATTACAGTTAAACAAAGATCTTAGACATATGATTGCAGAAGTGTTCATACTTCTCCTTTGTATACAATACTGTACATTGTTTCTCTGAATTGAAGCAGCGAAGCTCAGGTGATGCAACAAATGCAACTAATACCCAGGTAGAATTCTTCTGTCAAGCAAGGAGAGTCATGCAGACTGAACGTCTAAAGAAAACGTGCTCCATGAAAAAGGAACTCACCTGATACATGAAGAGAATTTATAACATTATTCAGTCCCTCGGGAAAACAATTTTGAGTCAGAGGTAAGACACTGAAATTTTACCCCCCAAATTGAGGCTTTTTAGTGTAGAAATGCAACCTCCCTCACAAGCATCCAATTACTGTTTTTGCTACTCGTGTCACCTGTCTTCTCTTAAATCAGCTACAAAAATGTTGGAAATTGCTCACTGATTTAGAAATAAAGGAACATAGCCCCCCCTACTTTTAAGGATAATTTCTAACTTATTGAAGTGAATATGTATGCCATACCACTGTATTGGAGTTTGTTATATTTGAAAATATATGTAAAAGCACAACATTAATCATTTGCAAAAGTAACAGTATACAATTTTTTTTTAAACAGACTCAAAGGGAGTCATTAACTCTACATGTAACACCATTAAAGTGATTAAAATGTCCTCCTCCAGTAGGTATGACATTCTCCTCCCCTGTAAATTACATTGGTAGAGCACTTTCACATTAGTTAAGAAAATGCAGTTAGTAACCCTTTCCTTGTCTAGTAGCTGGAAGAAATGATTGCACACTTAGAGCAAACTTTGTGTATTTATAGTGGCAAGACACAGTAGACGTTTTTTAGGTATGACAACTATCACACATCATTTTCCTACAGCTGCAAAGACCTTACAACTCAAAATATAAGAAACGTCTCTAGTAAGAAATGCTGTGCTCTTTGTTCAAATGAGGGTAAACAATTAACATAAAATACGAAATAACAGGAACTAAAATAATTGCAGCTTGCACCTTGTATGTATAATTTTTATTTGCTGCTGTAAAACAAAGCAACACTGTGAAGACAAGCTCTTGCTTACATTTATTTGCTCTAGAGGTAAATGCATGTTCCTACACCAGATTAAAAAAAGTCTTCAAAAACAGAAAACTCACATTTTCCGTTTTTGGCTGAAAACTATAAACACTTTGCCTCTACAGATGCGCAGCTCTATTTACAAGTTATCATTTGAATGATAAGCACATAGATTTATAGAATTACTTTGCTGGATGGCTCCAGCACTCCTGTATCTCTTAGAAGCCTCAGATTTGTAGTATTAGTTCAACTGCACAAACTCCGCGCCAGTACCCTACCAGTAATGCATTTCCGATTCACTGTTACCCATTGCATAGCAGAAATTTAAACTGCAAAAAGTACAGTTGTTCAATAAACCAACTATCCATCTTTGAGTTACTGGTACAAATCTCACTCATATCAACTACAGACCAAATTCATGCTGAAAAAACCCCAATTTTGTTAGCTGAGTTTAACAATCTGAATTCAGTTCCTGGTGAACAACTATTTGTCTTAAAAATGATGATGCTGTTGGTGGTCTCATCAAAAAACACATTTGCCTCACTACCTTCTTGGCAACATTTGTTTTCTGATAACTAATTGTACTTGAGGAAACTTTAGCGGACTGTTTGCACTATGATCGTCCCAAAAGGACTACAGTTTCCAACATTCTTTGCTGTGAGCACTAACTTCTTCTTACCCACAGAAATGTCTTTCAACTAGTACAAGTAAATGGTGTTTATTCAACCTTTGTAAGGAAGGTGAGAAGTTACTACTCATGGATGTACACTGGAACCAATCCAACTTAAGACATTATTTTGTGACCTTGGTGAACAGAGCCGATATCTGCATTTGCAGACGTAATCTAGGAAGTATTGTCAATATACCTAAGGACCACATCACTAAACAGGGACCAGATGTCTTATAATATCAGAATAATAGAAAAGGTAAAACACAATCATTAATATGGAAAGTTATGTAAATTACAATATAATGTATTGAGTTCTAGACAGTGAAATCAAAAGATGTTAGATTCAACTGGAAGGGATTCTGAGAAGAGCTCTGTACTGGGTTTGTGTGGCAAGGTTGTGGTGAAGACCATGGTGAGGCAGGCTGTCACTCTGCAGCCCATGGAGGTCCATGGTGGTCCATGGTGGAGCAGACGTCCACCTGCAGCCCGGGGAGGACCCCATGCCAGAGCAGGGGGATGCCTGAAGGAGGCTGTGACCCCACGGAGAGCCTGTCCTGGCAGGACCTGTGGACTCATGGAGAGAGGAGCCCATGCTGGAGCAGGTTTGCTGGCAGGGCTTGTGACCCTGTGAGGGACCCACGCTGGAGCAGCCTGTTCCTGAAGGACTGCACCCCGTGGAAGGGACCCATGCTGGGGCAGTTCATGGAGAACTGTCTCCTGTGGAAGGGACCCCATACCGGAGCAGCGGCAGAGTGTGAGGAGCCCTCCCCCTGAGGGACAAGGAGCGGCAGAGACAACGTGTGATGAACTGACCGCAACCCCCGTTCCCCATCCCCCTGCGCCACTCGGGGAGAGGAGGCAGAGAAAATTAGGAGTGAAGTTGAGCCTGGGAAGAAGGGGAGGGGTGGGGGGAAGGTGTTTTAAGATTTGGTTTTATTTCTCATTACCCTTCTCTGATTTTGATTGACAATACAATTAATTTCCCCACATTAAGCCTGTTTTGTCCATGATGGTAACTGGTGAGTGATCTCTCCCTGTCCTTATCTTGACCCATGAGCCTTTCGTTGTATTTTTTCCTTCCCTGTCCAGTTGAGAAGGGGAAGCTATAGAGCAGCTTTGGTGGGCACTTGGCATCCAGTCAGGCTAAACCACAAGAAGTTCCTAGGATGATTAGAGAGACATCCATGATGAGGTGACTAGAATAGTTATTTTTGCCTTTAAATAGAAAATATGAGAAGTGGAAATGTCACCATGGTCTATTGATACAAAGTAGCAGGGGAGAGGAAGCAAATATTGAGAAGAGAAAATGACTTAAAAAGTAACATGAGATCAAAACACTTAAATTGTTGTACACAACTTTATCTTTGATTAGAAAAAAAGATTTCGAGTGAGGATTGATTAGAATTCATTTGATTAACCACCACAGGAATGACGTTCTGGAATAGCCTTTGAAAGTAGTAGTGAAGTATCTGTACTTCTTAAAACAGTCAAATAAGCTAATAGAAGCAATGTATGGTAGAATAGCAGAGCTCCAGAGTTGCAGCTGAAGATCTGTGGTATGAAGATCTGTGATACCGATGAGCTATTTAGCATGCTTTTCCCATCCACACAGGATTAGAACAGTAACCAGATACAAATGAAGCATTCTCCTCTAGAGCAGACAGGCTTGGAATACTGCTTTTATCTTTTCTTTTTTTCTTTTCTTTCCTTCTTATAATAAGGTGGATTTCACCCAAGATCATCTGAGAATTTTAACCTAACAAATTTCTTCATAACAGGACTTAACATTTACCTTTGGTTTCAGCTGCTACTGATGCCTTCCTACAGCATGTGATAGCTCTTGAGACTTTTAGATGGGATCCCAGATTTACACATCTAAATTTAGAAGTGATCAATAACTGTACTGATTAGATCTCTCTTGACTTCAGAGTTCACATGTAAACACCTAAATAACACGTATCGGTCTGATGGTGAAGTCTATCCTACTTCTACGCATTTCTCTGCTGTACTGCGGACCCCTTTGGAATAGACTCTTTTAAGTGGCTGTCCATTGCTGCAAGGGATTGAATTGGGTGACTGACATGATCAGAGAGGTAGTGGAGGCCCCATCCCTGGAAACATTGAAGGCCAAGTTGGACGGGGCTCTGAGCAACCTGGTCTGCTTGAAGATGTCCCTGCTCACTGCAGGGGGGTTGGGCTAGGTGACCTCTAAAGGTCCCTTCCAAGCCAAACCATTCTATGAAGTGGCTCTTTGCATGAAAAAACATATTCACTGAACATCAGATCAGGAATTTGCACATAAAGAAAGTAAAATTGGTCGTTAGTAACGGAGCACTATATGTCATTCTGGCCTACTGTGTATATAAAAAGCACACATCTTTTTAATCAATATCATCTAGCATGAGATTTTAATGTTTCTAAATCTAAAATACCTTTCACCTTTAAGACTGGTGCCAACCAGAAATAAACTTTCCACACTAAGAATTTCAGAAAAAACAGCAATGTTTGCAAGGAAAAAAACCCTACAACTAATTCTTATCATAAAAAGAAACAGAGTTCTGCAAACTAAACTGAAAAATAGTTATACTGCATACTTAAGAACAACCAACAGCTAATGATTGGAAGCCTTGAAAACTGAAAAACATCCTAGCTTCTGGCTGAATGGCTGCATTTTTAAAAAAAAAAAATCTTCTAATAAGACAAGTATTAAGAAAATATCTGTTACAGGTGGCAAAAAATCTGACTGCTGCAGATTGCCTCCTATCTTCTCTGCTTTGATCCTAAAAGCCTTAACTCTGCTCTTCTGGAGCTTAAGAGCACACTCAAAGTAAAACAGTACTAGTGGCAGCACTATATTAAAGGTACAAGATGGTCTGCAGCATAGGGTAACATTTTGCATGGACACAACTACCAGGCTAAATAGAAAAAGGCTTCCAATACGTCAAAACTCGTTTTCTGGAAGAGGGAAAGGAATTACGGGAAAATGTTTTTTCCTACTTAAAGACTGACGGGGACAAGACTTCTTAGTAAGATTCTCCCTGCCCCTCAAACTCTCAAGTTAAGCAAAACTATCTTTCTCCCGGACAGAGATCACAATCCATTTTTTCAGGTTTAGTTTGAAAAATTACCTCTGAATTCCTTTAACAATGCTAGAGGAGATCACTTACGAGTTTTCCTAACATGACAAAAAGTCTCTTTTGGAGCTTCACATGTGATGTAACACAATTAAATTAAACTATGTTAAATACTAAATACAGACTGTCCTAACAATTATAATTCCCCACTGCTTTCCCTCAGTATTTTTTCATACATTCTTTCAAAAATAAAATAAGCCTAAAATATTTTGACATTTCAACAAATTAAGTAAGGCTCAGTCACATAATAGTAATGAGTTTCATACAGGAACGCAACAGCTGAAAGAACAAGGCAAGATTCAGAAGGCAGATACAACTATTTCGAGGTCCGAAATATTTATATTAAGGAAACTATTTCAACTTAAAGAAAATTAAGCTTTCATTTGGAAGTAATTTAGTTTCATTTTTGTGCAGTGAAATAAAAAATGAAAGCAGTTGAAATTATCACATCAGCTTTGCTTACCATTTTCAACAACTGGTATGTCTTACCTCTCATAAAACACTAAGGTGAAAATATCAATAGTACCTATGCAGCTAAACAAAAAAGCAGCTAAAATCTGTTTTGCAACCGTTCACATTACATAAAAATTAACAGCTGACAAAATTTGCAGTAACTTAAAATTACCTTTTTTTTTCTAACTTTTGCACATAAAAAAATGTTTACTACATCGTTTAAAACCAAATATTTAAAACTCCAGTGTCATTTTCACTAAAAACTACTGTACTTTGGCTAGCACTTTTGCAGGATCATGAATAGACTGGTACATACAATTTTTTTTTTTTTTAGTTTCTCCCCACAGTCAGTAGCTCCCAACTATCTCGAGGGAAGCATGGTATTTAATACATATTGAATTATGAAGATTGTTACTTACAATTAGCTGTTTCAAGCCTACAAATGACTGTTCTACAGAGTTGGTGTTTAAAACTTGTCTCTTCACTGCAGCTTGCTCCCCCAAGAAGCGAAGCATTAAGTCTTTTACTGCATCTCCCTTGGTGTTCATGGAACACAAAAAGAAGAAAAATGACAAAATTCTTTTACACATTATTTTAGCAAAATAAAATGTTGAATTAAAGCTTAGCAACATAGTTCTTTCCCCTTGAGAAATGCTTATTTTCCTGTATTTTTTGTGTGAAATGAATATAAATGCATACATATTTACAGCATTTTAATGAAAACTTCAAGATTTACTCCATGTTATTTGCTATATTTTTTTTTCAATGTTTAGGTTTCGGTTAGCATAGAAACATACAAGATTATTTGCTTCTCATATTATTACCCTGCAAAGATCTTACAAAACACAGAGTTTTCATAATGGATGTTAATGTTGACAGGTGCAATCTACTGATCAAAAATAAACATGCACATGATTAGCTAGCCTTTAAGCATCCACAGAAAATAAACTTTGAGAGGTCATAAAACCAAGTATACAGCAACCCTTCAACAAGTATTCTTCATTTGCAAAGAATTAACTGCAGGAATATTAGAGAAATTGGGTTATTCGAGCTCAGTAATTTGAAGACTTGAGACTGGTTCAGACACAGACATTTGAAACAGATTTCTAAAGTCAGACAAGATTAATTCTCCGTTTTACAACATGGAGCAGCTAAGAGGAAGAGTGTCCAAATCCAGACTCTATTTCCAGCTTTGCTAGCAATAAATGGAGTATCTCTGTGCAGGGCACCCCTTCTAATCTTTGTTCAACTATCGATTTCTGTGCCTTCCTGTCTGTTGGCTGACATACTTGTGGTTCTGTGTACTAGGAATTATCTACAGGTAATCAAGAAATTAAAATTTAACATCAAGCAGGTATTGAAAAACTGTGGACCATGCACTGGCAGATGTTGAAAACTGTGCTACTACTGTCTGCACATCCTCCAGGTACCATGTCTGCCACTACAGAGTGTGGGACAGGGTGCAGCGGTAGGTCCTACTCTCACTGGGACTCTACACATTACTGCATACAAAAGAATCCCCTATGGTGTCAGAAGTCCCCACGTGACAAAAGCAGGTAACAAAAATTACTTCTGCAAGATTTTTGCCAATTTTATGTTTTTATGCATTTTAATCTAGAAAAGCAAACATCTGAAAATAAGGAAAATTATCAGCAACATATTAACAATACGCTTATATTTTTGTTTTTAAACGGAAAGCAATTTATAACCCACTTTCAGCCAGAGTAAAGATCTGTCTGGTTCACCATCCTGTTGGTGAATAACTGAAGTTCATGGAAGCAGTGTAAGAAACAGTATAAGCTCATACTGGTCTTTCCCAACTTAAAGCAGCCAGAACTTTATGGTCCACCTGTGCCAGAGGACATATTTGCCTACCATTTTTGAATACCCACTGATAGACATACCTCCCATGACATGTGACTTGCTCGTTTTTCAGTCTGTCTTTCTGTATAATGAGGGCAATGAATTCTGCAACTTCAGCAGTTACATGGGCTGCAGACAGTAACTGCTTTTGTTATGCTTATTACTCGACAGTTCCTTTGCCATAAAAACCAGCAAATCATAATCCTCTATTTACCTTAATTCTTTTATGAATTTTAGATCATTATTGCTCTTGTAAGCCAAAAGGTCCCCTTCCTTCTAGCTATCACTCATAAGAGAGAACCTCTGCACTCCTCACCATCTCTCCTCTCTCTGCAATTTGTTTTAATTCCTCCATATCTTTTCAGATCTGTGGTATCCAGAACAGCATGCAATATTTAAGATGGTAAAGCAGAAACTGACTATGCAAAAATGTAAGCATACAAAGGAATATTTGTAACACTACCTCTAAATGAACATGAAAACATTTAATGGAGGAACTGAGGTAGGAAGCTGTTAGCACAGACAGCAGGAAGCAAGCCACAAAGCCTTTTGCTGAAAAAAAAAGGTGAGCTGCATAAAATACATTAAAGCTTAGCTGTGATAAAGATAATTGACATTAAATGTTTGCACTTTCCCCACAGACAGTGATGGGTAATACGCTTGTGTTTCTGTCTAGTTTCTTGAGGAATGAGACTGCAACTACTGTTTCACTATATGGAAAATTTTTACCTCTAATGCTGTCACCTATCCTATGAATAAACAAGATTTTCATCTTTCCGACAGGAGTCTGAAGGATTAAGAGGAGACAGTGTGTGCAAAATAATATAAATACAAAAGAATTTTTAATCCCCCCCAACAGTATTTTGGAGGAGGAAACATTACAAATGAATGGGATGAAACAAAGGACATCATGACAGCAGACAGTAACTGATGAAGAAAAGCGTAATAGAAAGAACATAAAAAGCAGTACTCCAGCTTGTTCACACACTCAGAGAGCACAGGTACAGATTATCTGTACCATATGCAATCCAAGACAGCTTTAAAAATAATGTTTCTTGAATGATCAGCAAAAAGTAGCAAGCAGCTGAAATCGAGAACATCCAGTATTTTTCTTGGTGTGATTTATCCGCTTAACTTTTAAGACAACACACTTGCAATAAGAACAAACACGGCCCGAGTGAGCAGGGAGAGAGAGGAAAAAAGTACCAAGCTCTTCAACACACATCACACAAAATTTCAGTCCCTCCCTGCAGCAGACTTACAGCCCACTGTAAATGCACTTTCCAACTAACTTCTTTGTCAATTGCTTGCAGCCTGGTTTAATACCTTGCATTAACATTTAGCATTAGCTAACTATTCATACCAAAGCCTTAACGACCATTGTCGGAAGCTGATTTGACACCAAAAACATGCCTCCCACAATGTTTCAGTTGACACTTCAAGTACTCTACAATTAGATTTTCAGTTAAATATACAATTTGCAGTACCAGAAGCGTATGGAACAATGCTACCAAACAAGGGGATGTCAGGCCAGTCAAGGCATGCACTCAAGCCACTGTAAAGCAGTAACTGGAAGTGAGGAAAGTTGTATAAACACAAAGCACTTAAACTTGTTCCTGCTGACATGCCCGTGTGACTGCTTATAAATTATAATCAGTGAAGAAAGTAGCAGGAATCCCCTTTAATTCCTTTGATGATTTTACATCAGGTTTTACTGTAGAAATACATCATATGGACATTGCCATAGTATCTTCTTTTCAATTATGTACTAAATGGCAGATCTGCATATACACACGTGCCTGGATTCAGGGAATCGCCAGCACAAACCAGCCTTTAATCCTTGACTGGACTGAGGAAGGTGAGAGAGAAGTACCGTAAGAAGGAGGCCTGCAATAAGGAGGCCCTCATCCTTGGGGCCTGTGGAAGGGATCACTCCTTCTGTTCATCCCATTAGCTGTCAGAAGAGAAATACTACACACTCTTGAATTACTCATCAAGGTCCAAGGGATTTTTGGGGAAGACGGAAAGGACCTTCACATTTTCTTTGAAAAGAGTGAAGAAGGAGTAGCTTCCTATTAGAGTATTTTCTTTCCTGCTAATTATTAGGCTCTGTGATGACAAACGTTTTAAGATAAAGCTAACCCAAGAAGTAGCAGCAGCATGACATATGTCTAAAACTGGTATCACCTCATGCTTGTGACAGAAACCTAAGAGTTGTCAGATAATTCAACTACAAATCTGGACCTTCTTGACTCCAGAAACTTTTCTGACGATTCCAGCAAATTGGGAAGTTACTGCAGACTGCTCTCTGCTTGTCTTTGACTACTGACTGATCCTTGTCATGCTACAATTAAGGATTAATGTATCCAAAATCTCAACACCATCTCTCTAGACAACAACTCTATTACTCAGAGACATAGATATGAAAATGTAGGATTAGCCTATTCCAAGAAAAAAAAATCTATTATGATAGTTAGCCTTTGCTGAGCAGCCAGGACAAAAATGCTTTGTGAGATATACGGAACAGATCCGAGTGAAATTTCTCAAATTCTGAAAAAACACTTTATGCCTTCTCACCAGTTGGGAATTCTGACAGCAGAAGAGTTTCCATTAGTACGTTTTTTCCTCCATGATCTCATCTGTAGTTTCCCCTTTAATTGTGGAGTTACCCCTTCCCGGTAGCTTGCTCCAGCACTCAATCTTTCTTACAGGTTATACCTTTCCACTGCTTAGGGAAGATACAAGTGACGTGATTTCAGTCAGCGTTAACATCATTGAGAGCACTGTGAACATCAGTGAAACATGTTATTTCCCACTTGGTTGCAATAGCAAATTCCACAAGCAAAGCTGTCTGCTTCAGACTTTGAAGCACAGCATACCGATTTTTTATATATTCCAAACACAAGCATTATCTTAGTACCTAGAAGGACCAGAAACAAACCACCTAACAATACAATTGGCTTTTGATTCTATGGAAACTGTCAACACTGGGTTTCAACGCACCCAACAACTTTCACTATGAATAAAGTCAACCTGGTTTTAGCCCCTTCATGTATGAGTAGGCTGCAACATTAAATTTTCTAGTAAGGATCGAAGTAATGCACAGAAGGTGACCATCACCAGCAATATGAAGCACTATGATACACAGATTATTGGACAGCTCTTATACCGTATGTCTAAACTATTATCATACACTAAGATACAATAATAGACTCTTACCTGGATATTATCAAATTTTAATCCAGGCATGGTGAGATTCTCTTTATCTATAAACACGGTGCTGTACTGTTGTGTGGCAACTGAAATCAGAACATTTCTGGTTCCCTCACTAGGAAGCCAAGCATCATTTCTTCTATCTAGTTCACTCATATTTAAGGCTGTGGCAAACGGGTCATCGCTCCCAGCAAAAACAGCTTGGATTTGTGAGAACGGCTTGGGGGACTGAGATATTTCTAGAGAAGATGGAGGATCACCTGCTTCAGATGTCCCATTTCCCACAGAGAAGGTAGGTTTAGATGAAGCACAAGAACTGTCTCCACCATTAGAAAGAGCGGACATTTGTTCTGGAACAGAAGACTTGGCATTGGGATTACTAACAGAAATAAAATTGGATGTGGTAAATGAATCAAAAAAATCAGAAGCTAAAGTATTAGTGTTAACTGTATCGCCAAAAAACTTGCTTAGACTAGGACTTGGTTGAACCACCTGTGGATTACACTTCACTGGAGTCTCAATTATACTGCTAAAACTGGGAGACTTTACCATCTGAGGCTCAAAACCGTCAGGTGGGAACAACTGTGGCTGGGTATTAACATTGTTTCCTTGGCTGAAGATGGTACACATAGGAATAGGCTCGGCCTCAGAAGACGGTTTGCTAGCACTGGGTGACGATATCTGGTCCTCAGGTTTGCTTTCAGCAATATTATTTGGTTTTGTTTCAACAGAAGCATTGTTTCCCAACTTTGGTTCCTCCTTCACCACTTCCTGAATGGATTCTTCCTTTAAAGATGCCTGATCATCCGTTCCAATCTCAGAAATGTCTTTGGGTGTTTCTTCGTGTTCAGTTTCACTCTCATTACTTAAAAACTCTTCTTTATCCACTTCTGCTTGTGTTTTTTGATTATCTTTAGCTTCCATTAGTTCTACAATCTCCTGGAGACAACCAAGTTCACCTGTGTCATCTTCACTGTTGTTTGGAGAATCTGAAATAATGACACTCTCCATCATTTGTTCATGAAGTTTATCTACAAAATTGTTTGAATCTTCTGATACAGTTTCGTTCCCTTCAGACTCAAATTCATCTCCGCCAAGATCAATGGTTTCCTCATGAAAGAGAATTTCTTCCTGAGTTTTCTGCTGAACTACATCTCCACTGTCGTCTTCATCCAAGGCGCTCTTCGCATCCTTAGCGTTACTTTTGTTATTCTCCATAGTAGCTGAGGAGGGAAAAACCCCCACCAAAAGAACTGTTTTATTACTCGGTGCCACCCTGAAACTCCTAAGTATCATACAAACACTGAAATTCTTTCTTTAAAAACATAGTCACATTACTACTTGTCATCTTTCATATAACGTCTACCCACAGAACAAATTAATTCTAAAAAAGGTTGCCTCTTTATGTTTTTGGCAAGTCACAAAAATATTGGGATCGAAGAGCAAACGCCTCCCACTAAACACAGATGAACCCGTCTTTGCTGCTGTGCTGGCAAAGCCCAGCTCGGGCCCCACTTAAGCAAAGCAAAGGGCGGCTCAGGGATGCTGCCCAGCCGGGGCCGCCCGCCGGCACCCGCCCAGGGTGCGGGGAGACACCGCTGCTCCCGTCCCCGCCGCGGGACCAGCCGCCGCCTGCCCCGCGGCCCCGGGCCCCCGGGGAACGACCCCGCCTCCGGCTCCGCCGCCGGGGGCCCCGGCCCTCAGCGCCCGCCGCCGGGGGCCGGCGCGGCCTGCCCCGCGGCCTCCGCCCGGCGCAGACCGGGGCCACCCCACCGCCCTCCCGCAGGGCCGGGGCCCCGCGGCCCGCCTCCGCGCCCGCCCCGCCGGGCGCCCCTCGGCCGCCGCCCGCGCCGCGCCGCCCGCGCTCGCCTCCCCTCACCTCCCCGCCGCCGCCGCGCCGAGCGCCGCTCTCCACCGCGCCTGCCCCGCGGGCCGGGGCCAGCGGGAGCGCGCAGGCGCGAACGCACCTCCCGGAAGCGGCGAGCGACGGGCAGCGCCGAGGGCCAGAAAGGCCGGCGGGCAGCGGGCTGCGCTTTGCTGGGGGGCCCGCCATGGAGGACGACGCGCCGGTGATTTACGGGCTGGAATTCCAGGTGGGCGCGGGGGGAGTCCGAAGGAGGGCTTTCAGGGGTCGGTCTTGCCTCCGGGAAGGCGGTGGCTGCGGGGCCGGGTGTGCGTGGCGGGGCAGCGGAGTGCCGGGGCGGGCGGACCGGCGTCCCCTCCCCGAACCGGTACCGGCTCTTGGCCGCTCCCGAGCGGCCCCGTCGCATTGGGGTTTTAAAGGCGGCTGAGCAGGGGGCTGGGGTCGGTCCCCGCTCCAGAACCTGCTGTTTGCGGGGCCGATTCCGGCGTGGTGGGGCGTGGCCTGGCTGCTCGGGCCGCTGCGCTCCCTCCTTCCCTCCCGGGCATGGAACCGTTCCCGCTCGGTTGCGGGGCTCAGCTGGGCGTGCTCGCCGGTAGCCGCTTGGTGTGCGCAGGGCCGCTGCCCGCGGGTGCCGCGTCCCTGCCGTTGTCCCCCGGGACAGAGCTGCCCGTCGTGCTGGTGTTTGCGGCTGTGAGGAACCGGGGCCGGCGTTGGGCTCCCGGTCTCGGGGACGCGTTGATCATCTTCACGGAGGAACCTGGGGCTCGTGTTTAAGGGAGTTTCTGCGAGTTCCGGGAAAATGAACAGCTCGGCAGCTGGGTGGGGCGGAGGGACCGCGACCTGCGACGCTGTCCCCCGCGAAGGGATTTACTCAGCTGTTACGCGTTCCCTTCGGCAGCGGCTGGCTTGCCGTCGGTGCCGCTGTAGCTGTAACGGGAGGCGCTGTGCCGCTTCTGCAGCTCACGGAGCGAGGGTTTGGCTTTACAGTGGATGTAGTAACTGAAATGTGTATACGTGCACTTTTTTGTTTAGGCACGTTTACCGAACTGCTTGTGGAGAGTAGTGTATAAAGGTTCTCTATAACAAGTTTGGGGGTCATCGCTACAGAGTGGCGTGCTCTGTAATCCTGACTATACCAATAGATCTCCTTAGCAAATTGTGTATTTGTTTGGCTTTCCTCTTGTACAGGAGCTAGTGTGTAATTCTCACCTATGCTAAATGTTAAATCTGCTGAAGTATGATAAGATGGTATTACTTTGTGATTGGCTACAGATAGCTATAAATCGTACTTCAAAATTAATATAATTTATACTTAAGTTTCTTTTGCAGAATAGAATATATATCATGTACTTAATAAAGTTCACAGCTTCTTTCTAGGAGGTCATATATAAAAAATCCTCCAGAAATTTTGGAAAGCTAGCATGTGTGTTGTCTGGGATCCCCGTGTACGTGTGCCCCCCACCTCCCCAAATCATACATCTCTTATGGACCTCTTCTGTTCTTCTGCAAAGTGTGTAACAAGATGTTTTGGTGGGAGAGTAAAGCAAAAGGGCTGACAGAGTGGCTGTAATGGAAGAGAACTGCAGTGAATACAGATCATTTAGAGAGAAGATGCAGAAGGAGAAGATGGTTTGTGACTAAGTTTTAAAAACAGTGTAGAGATGGTACTGTTTCTGATCTCCGTTAACTGCCAGCATGGTTTTAGAACAGAATGCATCTCTGTGCTTTCTGAAAAAGGCTCTGATGGAGAGAGTTAAACCTAAAAGTAATATGGTTTTTCTAACTTGCATCTCCAGGTACAAGAAGAAAGATTATTATTCTTTTTAAACCAGTTTTCTTCTGTGTTGCTAGATAACAATGGCTAGCTGCATCATCACAACTGCAGCTTCTTTCCAGTGTCTTTCAGAAGCACTGTGACTAAAAGCATTTCTTCAGATTGATTTCTCATCCCAGTTTAAAGAATGGTGTTGTAGTTCCATATGTTCGGGTTTGTTTTAGTGTGGTGGGGTTTTTTGGTGTGTGTTTTGGTTTTTTATTTTCAGTATTTTCAGTCAGTGATAGAAGCAAGACTAGGGAAAATGTGGGTCCTCTCTGGAAGGAAGCTGGAGACCTGGCTACCCGGAATGTGGAGAAAGCTGAGGTGCTGAATGACTTTTTTGCCTCAGTCTTCAACAGCAAGTGCTCTAACTTGCAGAAGGCAAAGGCGGGGACTGGGAGAATAAAGAACCACCCACTGTAGGAGAAGACCAGGTTTGAGACCGCCTAAGGAACCTGAAGGTGCACAAGTCCATGGGGCCTGATGAGATGCACCCCGCGGGTCCTGAGGCAACTGGTGGACGAAGTTGCCAAACCACTCTCCATCATATTTGAGAGGTCATGGCAGTCTGGGGAGGTCCCCACTGACTGGAGAAGGGGCAACATCACCCTCATTTTTAAAAAGGGGGGAAAAAAGGAAAGATGCGGGGAACTACAGGCCAGTCAGCCTCACCTCTATGCGTGGCAAGATGATGGAGCAGATCCTCCTCGAAACGATGCTAAGGCACATGGATAACAAGGAGGAGATTGGGGACAGCCAGCATGGCTTCACCAAGGGCAAATCGTGCCTGACCAACTTGGTGTCCTTCTATGATGGGGTTACAGCTTTGGTGGACAAAGGACGGGCAACTGACATCATCTACCTGGGCTTGTGCAAAGCATTTTACTCTGTCCTGCATGATGTCCTTGTCTCTAAATTGGAAGGACATGGATTTGACAGATGGACCACTCGTTGGATAAGGAACTGGCTCGATTGACGCACTCAGAGTTGCAGTCAATGGCTCGATGTCCGGGTGGAGACTGGTGACGAGTGGTGTGCCTCAGGGGCTGGTACTGGGGCCGGTGCTGTTTAATATGTTTGTTGGCGACATGGACAGTGGGACTGAGTGCACCCTCAGCAAGTTTGCCGACGACACCAAGCTGTGTGGTGTGGTTGACGCACTGGAGGGAAGGGATGCCATTCAGAGGGACCTTGACAGGCTGGAGAGATGGGCCTGCGTGAACTGCGTGAAATTCAACAAGGCCAAGTGCAAGGTCCTGCATATGGGTCAGGGCAATCCCAAGCACAAGTACAGGCTGGGCGGAGAGTGGCTCGAGAGCAGCCCTGAGGAGAAGGACTTGGGGGTACTGGTGGAGGAGAAGCTCAACATGAGCCAGCAATGTGCGCTTGCAGCCCAGAAAGCCAACCGTATCCTGGGTTGCATCAAGAGAAGTGTGGCCAGCAGGTCGAGGGAGGGGATTCTGCCCCTCTACTCTGCTCTCTTGAGACCCCACCTGGAGTCATGCTTCCAGCTCTGAAGCCCATAACATAGGAAGAACATGGATGTGTTGGAGCGTGTCCAAAGGAGGGCCACAAAGGTGATCAGAGGCCTGGAGTACCTCTCCTGTGAGGACAGGCTGAGGGAGTTGGGGCTGTTCAGCCTGGAGAAGAGAAGGCTCCAGGGTGACCTTAGATCAGCCTTCCAGTACCTGAAGGGGCCTAGAGGAAGGATGGAGAGGGACTTTTCACAAGGGTGTGTAGTGATAGGACAAGAGGGAATGGCTGTAAACTACAAGAGGGCAGATTTAGATCAGATATTAGGAAGAAATTCTTCACCATGAGGGTGGTGAGGCACTGGCACAGGTTGCCCAGAGAAGCTGTGGCTGCCCCCTCCCTGGAAGTGTTCAAGGCCAGGTTGGATGGAGCTCTGAGCCCCCTGGTCTAGTGGAAGATGTCCCTGCCCATGGCAGGGGGTTTGGAACCATGTGATCTTTAAGGTCGCTTCCAACTCTTACTGTTCTGTGATTCTGTGATTTAATTCAGCTCTATGACAAGCTTATTCAACGTTGAGATTTTAAATGATGAAGTATTAAAAAGAGGGAGGTATCTTCTTACTGTTTTTTCAAATAAAAATTATAAGTCATAAAACCATGACATCTAGAAGCTATATAAGGGATTGCAGACTGAGAAGCTACTTGTGGCTCTAGCGATCGGTAAGAATCTGTCTTTGGCCCCTTCCAGAAAAAATGTAGTTGTGCAGATATGCCTTTCATCTGATCCAACGTGGCCGGGTTTATAAGAAAATAAGGCTGATTCCTCTTAGGGTGCTGTCCACCAACTAAATCAAAATTGTTTCTGCACAATATATGTTCATTTTTTATATGCAAGATGTGTTTTGTTGTATTTGCATAGGTACAGTAATTAGAATTATGAAGAAATATTTATTTCTCTTTTTTTTTAATCCAGTTTTCATCAAACAAGGCATAGTGGAACAGGAAGGTCTTACTTAGAACCATATCACTCACAGTTCTGACACATGAGAATGGAAATTAAAGATACAAATCTGGAGCCATTGTACAACTGTGTATAATTGCTTAGCATGTGTGACTACTGTGCAACAAGTTTTACCAAATGACAGTAAGAAATAGTTTTGGGTTTTTAGTGTCTGGGGTGGAAGGGGGAAAGCTAAACATCTAACAGCAAAACAAGATTAAAACTAGTGATGAATTCAATTTTCTGCATGATTAGTTAATTTTTTGACCTAATTAGTTCCCCCTAATTTACAGCTGCAAGTCTTTCTTTTTGTGCTGTTTATAACAGTTATATAACCCCAAAAAATGTCATTTCCCAGAGTGGGCTTTTTGTCTCTTCAGTGTGTTTGTGAGCTGTATGAACTTTATACAGACATACAAAATAAGTGTGTTTTAGGATGTGTGATGCTTTTTGTGACTATTTTTTAAAGCCAATATCCCACCATAGTTGCTCTGATTATCCAACTAGTGAAAATGAGAAAATTAGAGGAGTGGATGGCGAGTGAAAACTTGAGATGCTGCTTGAATTGAGGACTGAGTGATGTGACTGTGGATCATGATGGTGAATATGGGGCAACAGCAGTAGCTGCAGAACATTGCAATATGGAAAGGTTGTTCCTCTAAAAGGAACTCTGGTAGACTTCATCAATATCCTGAGTTATGAGGATGTGATAAAAGGGGTCTCAAGGGTATTGCTAAGTGCTGGTTTTTGTCAGCGAAATTATACACTGCTTGTCCAGGGTAGACTTGACCTATGTTTACTATCTAACCTGGAGTACTCAGTATGTTTACCCTGTGTTGGATAGGCTTCATCGTCAAGGATTCATGATTTTCCCCATCCTGCTCTTGGAATGTTTAAGCAGCAATGTTTTGAGTAGGTGTGTAAGCACTGCTGGATGTCTCTAAATGCTGTATTTGCCTTAGTTTAAGGTTGACTGGATGGTGCTTATACCCCTGGAAAACAGCTGTGTGGAGGGGTTCTTTCCAGGATAGGTATTTGGCTTGGTTGCAATGCCACCTGTGATTCTTGGGGGGACAGCCTATGTCTGACTTGTTCGGTAGCGTGCAGAGGCTAGCCAGCATCATGGAGGGAGGCAGGGAGGAGGAGCACTGCATGTGCCAGAGAGTGATAATTATGGAGCATGTGTTTGGCACGTTTAATGGATTTTGGGGATACCGCAATCCTGAGCTGAATTTCAGCATGCCAGATACTCCTACTGCGTGTTACATGTCAAAAGTACACAGACTCGCGAGGGAGAAGCAGAACGAGCAGGAGCGAAGGACAGTAGAAAGCTTCCTGGCTGACTGCAGGGCCATACTACACGAGGGCAACTCCAGCTGCACCCTGAGAGGGAACCTGGCTGTAGCAGGCTTAAAAAAAGGGCTCTGCTGCTTTGTCAGAGTTTGTGTACTGCATTGTGGTCCTGTTGTGCTTCTTGAGTAAGCAATACTTGGCCTGTGGTATTGTCAGTTAGGCGTTAACAGGTTTTGTGAATCTGAACAGAGACTGTTGATTTTTAGGAGTTTCTTGCCTGTTTACAAGAAAGGTGAAACTTAATTTCCCTAAAGCTGTATGTAACTTCTTATTATCAGAATCTTAAAGTAGTGCAAAATACCTACTGAAATAGATTGGTCACAGGTCTCGTGCAATGTGTGTATATGTGTAATGTCAGTATGTGTTGAGAATAGCTCAGTTGAGCTACCTTTGATGGAGTAGAAGGCAGGTGTAGATTTATTAGAGGGAGGAGGGGAAAGGGGACTTTTTAGGAAGAGCTGTGTCACCTGTGCTGCCTGTATGGGAGCAGACCAGGTGCGGAGCCTGTAGCTCCTGCTGGCAGTGAAGTTCTCTTCCCCGGGAGAGCTTTTGTGATCCCTTGTGGGATGAGAAAGAATGGTCCAAACAGAACATTGATAATGATTTTGATATAGCTTTAGAGATGTCTTTGGAGGATTTATTTTTGAAAATAGAATCAAGAAACTACATGATAATGTCTTTGTGAAATTCCTAGGTTTTGTCTCAGTCCTCCTTCTTTTTTAAGATTACTTGCCTCATGAGTGCCAATCCTGTATTTTTTAATCCAGGCTAAGTGTCTATTCTTTTTTTCCTGGCTGCCTCTCTCTTCGGGACCCTTCTTGAGGTCAGCATTTCTGTTGGGAGGACTTCTTGTGGAACTTCAGTCTAACATATTGTTAGGTTTAAAGTTCTGCTAGGGGGGAAAAATAGCTAAATGGCAAAACTCCCTTAACTAATTCTCTGAAGATCTTCATAATACATCAAGTGGGTCAGGTAGAAACTATTAAGACCTTCAAGCCATTAGCAGGATCTTGACAATGTTAGGTATGGTGCAGGCTAATGACAAAATGAAAACACAGTTATGTGAACTTGAAGGAACTATTAAAAGATGATTGTTACCACTATGGTTCATAATAAATGAAGATCGACACTGTGAAAGCGAGATTTCTAAGGGTGATTGTGCTGTGCGAAGTTTTGAATGAGGGTTGTTTTGTTGCTGTGAGGGTTCACAGAGTCTGTCAGTCTTTGGAACAGGGTCAGTGCACTAAATAAGTTAGTAGTGGGAATTCTTTTGCTGTGAAAGACTTGGAGAAGGCAGCTGTCTGAGAGCACTAAAGGTCACCTGGGCTTGTGTGCTGCGAGGATATTCACTGATAGTCACTGTGGATTTTTACAGTCAGTGTTAGAGGGTCTTCTACTGTGGTGGGGAAACAAGGCTGTCCTACCAAAGTAAAGATCAAAGTGTGCCTACTTGAAAATTGAAATTGTGCCAGAAGGCAGAAGTAATATTCATGACATTATCAGCCTAGGGCTTCTCTAGAGGGGTGGAAAATGCTTTGTATTTTGCCTCTAGAACGAGACATCAGCAAAGCCAGCCCTCTCCCCATTCCCTTCTCTGCTCCCGCTCTCACAAGTAGCAGTATACAGTTTCTGGTTTTGAGCATAAGCAGATGGTCAGATAGCTTTAAACTCAGATTTGGGAACTGCAAGCCAAATACTGTCCCCTTTACATACTGTATTGCAAGTTCACTATTTGTTAGTACATGTTGATTGTATGAATTTCGGATGATATGTGGGCTGCTGAAACTCTTTTGATTATATTACACTCAATGCAAATTTTCAAATGTTGGGGTCAATGTATCTTTTCTTGTTTGCAGATACCAAGCCAGTGCAATGCATCAGCAAGACAAAATATGTGTTAAAGTGTTTTTTCTTTGCTCATTAATGCCCTATAAAGTAACAGTCTATTTAAGAAAGTAATTTTGTGTATTTGGCTGGTATTTCAAAAGACGTGGAGGAGAACTTCATAGGGCCTAAGGCTTCAGTGGAGTTAGCCACTAATGCTAAGCAAGTTAGTTATATGAACATATATATATGAGTAGTATACCAGAACACAAAAAAGCAACTGTTCTTACATTTTGGCTAATTTTTTCTCTAACATAGGCGTGGACATGATGCCCAGTCTCCAGTTAGCCTTCCCTGCGTTCTCACACAGTGATTGTCGTTTCTTATTTTGTCACACTTGTATTCTAGATTTTTGCATGTCCTTTGCATTGCATAAACAAATGTCTATTCTTGCAGTGGATTTGCTGTTAAGTTTTTGTCCTTTTCCTTTACAGGTGATGCATTTCAGGAACTCTTTGTAAGACAAGGGAGCAACTAGCTTATGTGATATTAAAGCTGTGTCTTAATTCAGTGTGAGCCCGTTGTTCTTCTGACCATAATTACTACGTACGCGGTAGGCTCTGTTAAGCATGTGTGCCTGACAGGAATAACTTTTCAGGGTCTGGGTTTCTCCTGATGAGTGCATCTGTGTGTTTTGGTGGGGGTTTTTTTTTTGTTGTTGGTTTGGTTTGTTTTTTTTTTTTGAGTAGGAGTTTGCTGAAGACTTTGCTCAAGACTGCCTTTTGTTTCCTCGCAATTTGTGGTTTTTTTTTTTTTTCTGACGTTCACTTGTCCCATCACTGGTTAAAAAAAATTGGTAATGTTCTTTGTTATTTTTCTTTCTTGTCTAATGGGAACCAGACTACATAGTTGGTTACCTAAGCTATGAACTTCTAGGAACATCCTAGAAGCTTACTGTGAGTCAGGCTTTGTTAGGTTTTGTTTTCTTTGCCTACTCTTGGAGGATGATGTGATGTTAATGTTGAATTTTAACTATTTTTCCCACAGTTTAGGACAACTCCCCCCCCCCCCCCCTTATCTTATTCTCTTCCTTGGGTTGATGTTAAATGTTCTGGTTGGGATTGGATCTTCGTAGCCTTAGGCTGAATGACTTTCTCTGGAAGTTCAAGCTTGCTCTGGGAAACATTTGAAATTCGTTTCCATTAATATGTCTCAGCTTTTTGATTTCCCTCTCAAACATATTTTGCTGTACCTTTGTCAGGCAATTTGGCAGTCTCTTGTAGATTAACAGGATCTCTGTCTCCTGCCCACAATGTGCTCAACAAAATCTGATTCACAAAGGTGCGTGACTGGTTCCAAACTTTTAGTCCTTTCTTCCATGAAGTATTTGCACAAGTGTTCTTACAAACTGATAGCCAGTTTGTGATAGGTGATACACTATTCCTTTTCTATTATTATTTGTCGACGAATAGGCATTATTAACGTGTCCTTATTTCAGATGGATGTGACAAGGCTTTCTTCATATTCGTGTAAACTTGGTCTTCTAAAAATATATTGGAATGCGTTTCTAGAGCCTTCATTTTAACTCTTCCAAACTCTTCAGTAGTTCTTTATTGATGTCAATATTCAACTCTTAAATTTTTGTAAAAACCCATTTTATATTACTTTTTCTCTTCCCAGGTGAGTATATGTTCTAAGTCTTGTCAGGGAGATGTGTCTACACCTTTGCCTTTGATAAGGGCAATGCAGTCTAGCACAAATCTATTAATTGTCAATTTTATTTGCAGGCTTAGTAGATACCAGAATCTCTAGCAGTTATGGAATCTGATACTCTCTGTTGTGGATTATCAAATTACTCCATTCTGTGACACAGATTCAACTGAGAGCGTGAAGGGACGCTAAGCTTTTCAATAGCAGAGTCACCTCTCTGAAGTAAACACCAGGGATACATCAGCACTGTTTCTGCTCAGACCACTGCATTCAGACCACTGCATTCAGACCGGCGCAGTGTAGAAGTATGGTGTACTCATCCAGCGGGCACATAACTGACTGTGTTGGAGATATGGATGGAAATCTGTTCTGTCAGCTCCCAACAAAAGGAGCTGTCATGACAGTCTGTACAGCTCTGCTGCTGATGATAATTGTGCAAACTGCATGACCAGATTGCTTCGCAAGAGTTTCATAGGATTGCAAACTAATGTGGGTTTGAAGGGACCTTTGGACATCATCTATTCCAACCTCCTTCTCAAAGTAAATTTGATAAAGAGGTTGTTTAGAGGCCTTGTCCAGCTGAGTTTTGAGTATTTTCATGGTTGATGAGTTCCACAACATATGTGAGCATCCTACTCCAGTGTTTGACTACCCTCACTGCGAATTTTTTTCCTAATGTCTAGTCTGAAGATTCCTATGTTGTAACATATGTTCACTGCCTCTCATCATGTTGCTGTGCACCTCAAAGAAGAGTCTGTCTTTTCTATACCGTTCCTTTAGATAGTTTAAACTAATCCACTGGGGTTTTCTTTGTTTTTTGCTGTTTCTTTTTTTAAGTGAAACAAAGGACTCCTCCATGTTTCACTTTAATGGTAGGGTTAGAATGATAACTAATTGGGAAAGGGCAGTAATTGCTACTAAAGTAGTTAACATAGTCTGCAAAGATTGAACTTCGAGGCAAAAAAAAACCCCAAACCCTTAGGTTTCAGGTCAGTGAAAGAAATTTAAGCACAGAATGTCTGACATTACAGGGGATGCAGTCTAAGTGTGGACACCTATGCTGCAGTGTTTGTTTCTATATACAGTCATGTTTCTATATCTCTTAATCCCTCAATGCATATAGTAAAGGAAGGACATGTCTTCTGGCAAGGGGGCAGGCAGTGTTTGCTTTCGAGTTACATAGGCACTAGCTACAGCTTCTATGATAGGAATAGTAGCAGGAGAAAAAGTTTTCTGTGTCATTCATTACTTGCATATTTGCATATGGGGAGGTGGTGTGAAATCTAAATCTGAGATGTTCCATCTCCAGTGGGAAATGCTAATGCAGGATTTCAGCCGTGTATAAATAAAAAAATATAATTTATGTTTTTGTTTTCTTTGCTAGTAAAACCTCCTACACTTAACTTTAAGTGACTCATTACTACCTCCACCCCTCGTTTTGGTCTCTGTTCCTCCAAAGTGGTAGTGGTCTTGACTATGGGGTTAGTTTTATTTACTTTCTGCAGTGGTGGAAGTATAACATGTTCAAAGTTCATGCAGAATTTGTGGTTCTACTAAAAGCACGGCAGCTGTACTGTCTTGGGAACAGATGATGCATTATGAATGCTTTTTTAATGTTTGTTTTTGCATGCATATGCTTATTCCTCTCCAGGTATGTAATTTATGGCTACCTAAAGTACTTCAGTAAATGAAAATGCCAGTTTGTTATGTTTGCTTGACTAGATTCTGTCTCCCTGACCCATATCAGACTTCAGCATGACCATCACTATAGGCTATTCAGTTTTGGAGTTCTGTTTTGGTATGGGTTCACACATTGTTTTAGAAAGTTTAGAAAGAAAGTGGGTTTTAACTGTATTATAGCAAGCCACAATGATCTCTTTAAAAAAGTCTCTGTTAAATATGGTGTGTGGATCCTAGTTTTTCCGATTAACATATTAAATAATGTATTTCAATATTTGAGTACCTGCCGTGTTCCTTGCATGGGAGTCCTAAGATTTTTTTTTTTTCTTCTTCTCCTCCTTTCTACTTTAGCCTTAATTTTTGTCCAATTTGATTTTGTCACCTTGAAAGATTCCATGTGGATAAGGGTGTCTAGTCCTGCAATGTACAGCGTTCCAGTCAGGAATGCCTTTGGAGAATGAGGATGCTGTTTCCCGCCTCTCTGCAACAGTTGCTCAGCCATAGAGATTTTTTTTTTTCTCTGAAAACTCGGGGATGAATTGATAATTGTTATGTTCCTTTGGTCTTCTGTTTTGTGACTGTGTGCAACCCTTAATTTAGTGGAATAAGTGAGAATTAGCAAAGCTACCGACTACTGTGCAGAATAGATACGCAGACTTTGACAAGC
The DNA here is from genome assembly GCF_030867145.1 of Opisthocomus hoazin. Taxonomy (NCBI): domain Eukaryota; kingdom Metazoa; phylum Chordata; class Aves; order Opisthocomiformes; family Opisthocomidae; genus Opisthocomus; species Opisthocomus hoazin. The sequence goes on along the minus strand of NC_134415.1, from coordinate 111,833,833 downwards.
CTCTAAGGGAGGGATGGTTCATTCAGATTCCTTGTCAGACTTGTATGGCATAGAGGAGTCTTTGGTGCTTGCTTTCCAAAGGCAGGATCTCCTTTGCATTAGCTGAGTGAACTTTTGACTGCATACTTACAAACTTCCTTCTAGATTGTTAAAATATTTGGTTAGCAGGCAAGTGGGTTGTGATTGATGCCCTGTCACCCCTGTTTCATAAATCTTTACGTACTTTAAAACATGCACATTGCCTCATAGAGCTGTTGGTGAATAAGAAATTTGGAGATGTAACCAAAAGGTTCTTTGTGTTCGTGATGTTTTAATAAACTTTGCTTGCGAATAATTTTTTCCTAGTCTTATGCCTCCTTTAAAAATGAAATTATCTAATTGCCTATGTTGTATTGTCTACTAGCATCAGTTAGGTGGGGCTTTGCTGTGACAGTGTGTATAAGGATGACTTGTTTTCTCACTTCACATCTTTCAGGTGTGTGTGTGGTGGGTATTTTCTATGCATCACAGCATTTTTCTTAGTAATTAATACTTTAACATCTTAGGCGGTAAACTCTTGGGGGCTATATGCAGTTTAGTGTTCTGTGGATGCTGACTTTTTAGAAAAATAATAATCTCTGTTGGTTTAGATTAGTTGATATTCATTGTAGTATGCTTTTTGTTCTATCTAGAAGCTGAAGTCAAGAGGTAGGATGCTTTTGTGAAAGATGTTTTGCAACCTGCTCTAACTGGTTATAGTGCAAGATGACAAACTTAAGGCACTCTGCCTGATCTCGACAGCACTCCAAATTCAGTTTTGTTGTTCATCACAAGGGTTACTGTGTGTCTTCATCATCTGTCGAAATAACTGTTTCTTTAAAAGTAACTCAAAGTAGACAAAATGAGACCTATCTTTGTGCAGGAGACAACAGGAAGTCTGTTGTACTGTGATTTCTATTATGAATCAGATCTTCATGATTTATGAACGCTTGATGAGTTTGATCCTTGTATTCTGTGGATGTTGTAATCTTTCATAGCAGAGAATAAACAGTAGTGTGCTTCTTGTTGTGAAACTTGTTTAAATATTTTTTCTTAGGCTTTTCTATTTTTTTCCTGCAGAATGAAAAATTATTTTAAAACAGTTTAAAAAAGGATAGAGAAGCTGATGACATAAATATTACCATGTATTGACGTAATTTTACTTTGGATACTTTGTGTCTAACCTGATGCATTATTGAAAGCAGTATGATAAGACCTACTCAGAAGGTTTTAAAAGGGGTGAAAACCCCCTTCATTTCTTTATTTCATTGAAGATCCTGGAGGTCTCTCGTGACTGACTTATAGAAACAACAGAAGCTTTCTTGATTGAAAGAGATACATAGCTGTTGGCGTATTTCTAGTGTTTTCTTAAAAATAATTGAAAGCCGATCTGAAATGAAAAGGACCTCTTGCCAAAGATCTGCAAATGTAAATTCTCTTCCAGACAAAAGAAAAGCTTTTCTGCAATCTTCTTGGTGAACTTTAGTTGTTTTTGTCAATCAGAAACACTGTCTAGGCTTGTTGTAGGTCTGTGCTGCATAAGTAGGAGAGTACAAACAAATCAGTACAAATTCACGCTGATCTCTGATCTGCATTTGAGTATGTTTTAAGCACAAACTATTCACTGAATCATGTTCCATAGTGCTTTTTTCTATATAAATGTCACGCTACTAGCCTATACTTACTAAGCTCACTGACTATTTTAGCTTTTATGCTGCATTTTAAGCATAGTATTACATTGTCTAAATCACTTCTTATCGTACATCTGAAGTGTGTGTCTGCTCTGTAGGAGTTCAGAGCTTATTCGTTCTTGAGTTGGTTCTTACTGTTACTGTCAGACAAGGGCTTGGATTGCTTGGCCTTATTTACAAAAAACCAAATCACTTCAAGTTGCTGTTCTAGAACTAAATTGTTCTAAATTTATGTATTTGTGATATAATGTATTTCAGATATTGCCTTCCAAGCTTCTAAGCATCTTTCTAATATTAATGTAAAAATAAGTTTTAAACAGGACTATATTGATGCTAAATGCTACTGAATCCAGAATATAATCATTAACTAGCTGCGCAAGGGGATAGCCGTAAGAAGGACCATTCAACAATTACCTGAACTCTTCTGAAGTATTTGCTTGCAATAGTGGCTTTAGTGTCTGAAGAGATCTGAACTATTTTGTGCGAAAGAGGATGTGAATTGTAAAGGTTTGGTTTTCTGTTTCGACAAAAAAAATTCATATTGAACAATATTAGGGTATCTTTTGTATGGGAGGTAGTAGATATTCCTCACAGTTCACTCAGAGGCACTTTTAGCAGCCGCACGTGTTAGTTTACCTCCCACTTACTCAAAATTAGGTAAGAGGGTCTTTACTAATGACTAGTGCAACCTAGCAATTGTGGTTTTAGCTTAAGCTATACTTTATTTCTCAATGTCTCCCATGGCCCTTGACTGTTTTGTTTTACTTCTTCCAAGACTGTGGTTGGTCCAAGTTGAAGAAGCAGGGCCGAGAGTCTAGCATTCTTATCAAGAATAATACAAAAAACCAAGATTATGGCTAAACTTTGATAGGTAAATAACAAATTATTTCTCCTGTCATTCAGACAATTATCTTTAGTGGCCTGAAATGGAAAAGAAGGGTTTGGTTTTTAACTTTCTTCTCAACTTGGTAGTTAACGGTGAGAAAAAGAATTTATGATTATGCAGGCATCTTCAGTCTGAATGGTTTGAAAACTCCTGCGTGAACAGCCTCTTTCTTGGACATTGTAGGTAACGTATTTAAGAACTGTCCACAATTCTATGGAGTTTTCATTTCATAAAGGAGAATTAGTTTGGAAGAACTGCTATAACATTGAATATTATCACTGTTGTAATGAAGACCAGGTAATGTATTTAGCACCTGTATGTTCCATGCACCTCACAAATGTGAGGAACAGCACAAAAAAAAAAAAATGTATTAACCAAAATAGACGTAAAGGGCAGGGAAGTCTGCAGATTGTGAGAGTGTAATGCTTGAAATTATAATTGATACACAGGCATCGAGATTTTTCCTGAAATTAATGTATTGTATTAATTGGAATTTTCTAATGGCTTTCTTCTTCCCTAGGCACGAGCTTTAACGCCTCAGACAGCAGAAACAGATGCAATAAGATTCTTGGTTGGAACACAATCTCTTAGATATGATAATCAGGTAATTTTTCTGTCAAATGTCAGTTGTAATTTTTTCCTCTTTTTTTAACATGGTTCCAATATGATTCCTCCTTCTTTCTCCCTCCCTGCTGAATTTGAATGTTAAGTGATAGTTGAGTTGAAGACTTCTGTGAGTAGAATGTAAAGGATATTGGTAAGAAATGTAGGTGAATGAAAGCTATGTGTATTTATTACTGAAAATTAAATTACTCTTCTAAATTGTATGACTAAATCAAAGGGGTTTAGTAAAGGAATTGCCATATTTTTGTTAATTTTAATCTATGGATTCTCTGGAGCTATCTTTAAACCACAGAAGAGATGGAAAGTAAACCAAATCTTTAAGCTTTGATCGCCTCTAGTGGGACTCCTGGTATTTGCACAGTTCTGTCTATGTGAAGCTTCATCAACTGAATTTTTAATTATTAGTTATTGGCAATCAGCTATGTCCTTCCTGGTCATAAGTTTGACAACAATTTAAACTAAAATTTGGGTGACTTTCGTGGCTCAATTTCTATTGGGCTGTTCCTTCTGGAGTTAAGAGTAAAATACTTCTAATTGTACAGCAATTTTATTTTTTGTGACTAAATTTCAGTAAATGCCTTCATGCTGAAAGGTGATCTCGAGGCCAGCAGTCTTAGAAAGCTGTGTGGAGTGCGGGTGGCAAGTCTCTGGTAGCAGGGGAGCTGCAGTGGTGGCCTCTGAGAGGAGGCCAGGGATTGCCTGTGCCAGGCATGGCTGGTTCTGGTGAACACACCACAGGACGCAGCTGAGCCAGTCAGCCTGGTGACACCTTTGTGAGAACATTTAATAAAGGGGAGAAAATGCTGGATGGAAAGTGGAAGAGGTAACAAACGACTGAGAAACAGCGGAGGAAACGGCAGAGGTAAGACCAAGGTCAGGAGGAACAGAAGATGCTCCATAGTGGAGCAGGTATCCACTGCTCCACTGCAGCCTGTGGAGCACCTGTGGCAGAGTAGGTGAATGTTTCTGAAGGAACCGTAGCCCATGAAGACCCTATGCTGGAACAGAGGAAAAGAGTGAGGTGGAAAGAGCTTCAGAGAGAAAACGCTATGTACTGACCATAACCACGGCTGCCCCACATCCCCTGCACCGCTTGAAGGGAGTATAAGGAATATGGAGTGAAGCTAAGCCTGGGGAAGGGGGGAGAGAAGGTGCTGGTTTAAGGTTTGTCTTTTTCTTTCCTGCTATCTGAATTAGCAATTGCATTTTTATTTTAGTTGGCAGTTAATGAATTATTTACCCAAGTCAAGTCTGGTTTGCCTGCAACAGTAATTGGTAAGCAGTCTCCCTGTCTTTAGCTTGGCCCATGAGCCGCCTTGTTCCTATTCTTCCTGTTTTGTCCCCCTGTCCAGCTTGAGGGGAGCAAGTGGCTGGGTGGGAGTCTGGCTGTTAGCCAAGGCTGACACCTACCACAGAAGCTCCTAGAATGGAGACAGTCACAGACTCTTCTGAAACTGGTCAGTAATGGACTGTACAACACAAACTTGGAACCATAGCTCTGGGAGATACGAGCTGTCAGTTCCCAGTGAGGTTTTGAGTTTGTTACTCAAGGGTAATACTGGATGAGGCTCAAGGGAGAAAATATTCAAAGGCATAAGGGGGATGAAGTATTCAGCTTCTTTGCATTTCAGGTAATACTTCTGAGACCAATAAAAGAAATGGCAGGACAAACTCAGTTAAAAATAAATACACAAAATTATTTTTATTTTATTATGCTCAGATGGTTTTCAGGCATTTGGTTATAGTGTGGTTTTCTGCTGTGGTTTCTACATGATTTTTTACTACTTGATTCAACTAATTAAATCCTGATACGAAATTATAGTTCAAGAACGATTCTCACGTATCCGTTGATATCCAGAAGGTCTTCAATAATTTAAATATTCTGAAATAGGTAAGTTGAATGGGCATATACTACATGTTTTAGAAATATCTCTGTATACACATATTTCAACTTTGAGTATACTTTTCTTTTTCCAATGAATAACATTAATAATGGAAATGCAAGATGCTTCGTAGGGTATTAACAAATGTTTGGGGGTTATTGGCCTTTAGCTGTGCCTCAGGCCATCAGCTCCTCTCAGCTAGTTGCTAATCCCCAGGAAGTGCCCTAGGCCTCAAGTCATTATTGCTTAATTCAGCACTGGGTTCTCTAGATTTGCTTAAAAACTTTTTTAGTTAGCTAAACTAACTTAGGAGCTGCCTTGCAACCTCTAGCGCTTGACCAAGTGCTGCACAGTGAGAGGCTTCTTATGCAGCGCTGTCACGGGCAGGATATTTCTTCCCTTCTGGTCATGGGCAGGTGTAGTGCAAATAAAAGAGCAGCAGTTGTACAGCTGGCATGATAACTTCTGCGTCACTGAAGGTTATTGCTGTATGAAGCAATTTAGGCGTTCATAGGATATCTAGTGAAAAGATTTTGCGGTTAATCCTGGTATTTCAAAGCAAACGAAAATGTTCGTAAGATTTTATATTCTGTCAATATTTGAGATATTAATAGTGTGTAGTGCTTGGCATTTGGTCCTCATAGCTTGCTGGAAATTGTTGAAGTATCTTTTTTTTTGATGCAAGATCTGTGTTCTACACAGCATAGTTTTAGAACTTGAACACTCTTATTGTTGCTTTAGCTTCTTGTGTGGCTTTTTGTACTGTTCTTAGTTTGATGCATTACTGTATGCTTTGGAAGCTTATAAAGAATGTATGCATCACTTTTCTGATCTCTCATTCTCAGAACTCTCCAAATTATTTTCTGTCTTGTGTTTTAGAATCTAAAATACTTTCATGGGTTACCTTAATGCACGGCATTATATAGTCACAAAATGGAGCGCTGGCCAAACTAAAAGAGTTCCTCAGTCCCTGCTGCCCATGAGACCCTGATGAAAGAAAATCAATTACAGGGATTGCATAATTGAAGAAAAAGAGATATTTTGAGTTTAAATTGGTTAGTTTTACTTTCCCTCCAGATCTTGAGGAGAATTAAATGGTTATTTGTTCTCATTCACATCTCACTACTTTTTCCTCAATACTTAGACTTGTGTTCAGTAGGAATTTTTCCCAGTGTAATTATAACAGATTAGTAACTCGTTTGTGTAGTGACTGGTAATAAAAGCAATTGCCTTTAAGAGGTGTTTTCCACAAGGATCGCGTTCCGCAAGAGCTATGATTACACGTATCACTAATCATTATACCACAGTGATGTTGAGAAAGTTCTGTGTGGACTTAGCTTGCTTCCAGTTACCGTTTTCTATATCCTCATCAATGTTATCCATATGCTGCACTAACTAGTCTGTGGTAAATCTCAATTCTACACTCCATCAAGAAAAGTTAGAAAGATCATGATTCAGGAATTGAAGGGTAGCACCACACAGAACTGAAGTTTGTCTGGTTCTGTCAGACAGTTATTATAGATGAATATTTCTTTTTGCAAATATTTGTCTTCATGGCATCACACTTGTACAGTATTTGGTACTAGTACAATTTCTATGAAAACTCTTTTGTCCTTAATATTTAGCAAAGTCACTATTCTGTATGATAAATACGATTTATCTTGTATTAAAATTGACATGATTAAGAAGATCTTTAGCAGAAAAACATTGGGAACTTTGGCAGTTCTTTCTGTTAAGCTGGTCAGCTTTTTCTAGGAGACTGTATTGTTTGGCATAGATTCATGGAATCATTAAGATTGGAAAAGACCTCTAAGATCATCAAGTCAAACCACCACTCCAGTACCAACATGCCTGCTAAATCATGTCCTCAAGTGCCACATCTATACGTTTTTTGAACCCCTCCAGGGATGGTGACTCCACCTCTTCCCTGGGCAGCCTCTTCCAATGCCTGACCACTCTTTCAGTAAAGAAATTTTTCCTAATATCCAATCTAAATCTCTCCTGACGAACGTGAGGCCATTGCCTCTTGTCCTATCGCTTGCTGCCTGGGAGAAGAGACCAACACCTGCCTCGCTACAACCTCCTTTCAGTCAGTTGTAGAGAGCAAGAAGGTCCCCCTCAGCCTCCTCCAGACTAAACAGCCTCAGCTCCCTCAGCTGTTCTCATAACACTTGTTCTCTGGACCCCTCACCAGCCTTATTGCCCTTCTCTGGACACACTCCAGCCCCTCAGTGTCTTTGTTGTAGTGAGGGGCCCAAAACTGAACACAGTACTCCAGGTGCGGCCTCACCAGTGCTGAGTACAGGGGCATGATCCCCTCCCTACTCCTGCTGGCCACACTATTCCTGATCCAAGGCAGGACGCCATTGGCCTTCTTGGCCACCTGGGCACACTGCTGGCTCAAGTTCAGCCGGCTGTCAGCCAACACCCCAAGGTACTTTTCTGCTCTACAGCTTTCCAGCCACTCTTCCCCAGGCCTGTAGCATTGCGTGGGGTGGTTGTGACTGAAGTGCAGGACCCAGCATTTGGCCTCGTTGAACCTCATGCAGTTGGCCTCAGCCCATCGATCCAGTCTATCCAGATCCCTCTGCAGAGCCTTCCTACCCTCAAGCAGATCAACACTCTTGCCCAGCTTGGTGTCATCTGCAAACTTACTGAGGGAGCACTCGATCCCCTCATTCAGATCATTGATAAATGTATTAAACAAAGCATAGCTGCAGAAGATGTCAGTTTTCAACTCTGCAGAGTATAAACAATGCCCTTACTTAAGAATGAAATTTCATATTTCCTAAAGGTCTCGGTCTGGACCTTTAATTGGTTAACTGTGTGTTCCAGCGTAGTTTACAGCTAGCCATAAGGTCAGCTGAAGCAGAAACATAACAGCAGAGGAGAAATTGTTTATTTGTGCTTTCAAAGGGCTTCACATGGGGTGAAGAGCATTCCCTTAGCTTATGTGCTCAGTGAGTCCCTTAACCTGGTTAGTGTGGGTACAGAACGTGTGTGACTGTAGTAAATGGGATTTAGATTTGTGGTTCACCTTCAGGGATTTGGGTTGAGCTGCCAAAGGAGACTCCAGTGAAAGGTTGCCTTCCCCCACTTTTTTTCTTTGAGGTAAGCACTATTACCTGGTCTGATCATGCTTTACATGGGAAGCTGAGATAACTTGTAGTTTTTAAGCTGTGACAGATTTTCACATACTTCATGGTTTCTCTGTTAAATACCTGATTTGGTAAATTTCAGAGATTCCTTTCTCTGTTATGATAAAGCTAATTATCAGTATTTTACTGTGTAAATAACAACAGGAATTACTATTCTTGCCACGAGTCAGCTGAAAGTATTTTACCTTAGAGTTTTGGATAAGTTGCTATTCTTTACATTCCAGTTCTCTGCTTGTGAAGTACCTGTTTGACTTGTCAACAGTTTGAGTTGTAAGTTTATTCAGAACATCAAGATTTATCTGATTAAAGCAGCATAGATGGTCGAATAGATGATGTCTTTAAATTTTTATTTAAAAAAAAGCAAAAAAGAGGGGATGAGGTTAAGCTGATCTTTGATGAAATGAGCAAGAGCTTTCTGTATAGATAGAAGCTCTTGAATTGGGATACAGGGAGTAGATCAGAGGTGGGATGTACAGAAAGCCAAAATAAAGTGAAACAATAGCTAACTCTAAGAAATGTTACTCTGGAGAGTTCTGAAAGGAATGACGTTCCCTCTTTAAGTGGGATAGGAAGATGTTTATGCGGTTCGTGGGGTAGAAGGTTCAGGGCAACAAACGAAGCTGGGAAACACACCTTGCTAATGAGCTGCAGAGGTGCGTATATACATTGGATGACAGTGGAAGGACAATACAGATAATGAAAGTCCAGGATTATATTTGAAGGAGAAGTTGCTGATGACAGTGTTTGGAAGAGAAGGAAAAAGGTAACGTGTAAACTCAGCCCTTCAAAAAAAAAAAAAAGCATGTAATATTACCAATTCAGACTAAATTGGGACCAATTTAGCAGCTTCTGTATTTTAAGAAAATTTTATGTAGTACTGTATAACTAAGATTTTTGCAGTGATTCAGTAGTTAATTCAGTAGACTGAAATCAATCATTATGATAGGATGTCTCTTGTTTTTTTTCCTCCTCATTGTTCACCTGACTTTGCTAATGAATTTTGAATGAGGATACAGTTCTCTAAAAATTGTGGGTCTCCTGCAATTTATTTGTTCACTGTTAAGCTTAGTGGAATTAGTCCCATGAGTAAAGTTGCTTGTGTACATTGTGCCAGGCTAGAATCTTTCTCAATTTCTTCTGTTTGAGGCAACTACAGGCAAAAAAAAAACTTACTGAAAATAGGGAGGAAAAATGAGAGTAACATAGACCTATTAAAAACAAACAAAAAGCCTGCAACAAAAATCAAAATCGCAAAAAGCAAACTTAGCTGTATGTCTTTTAAAAATCTTATCTGTGTATTTAAACATTATTGGTTTTCTTTGTCTTTCAGTTCAATGTTTTGTTTTTCCATCTAGTATAAAAAGCATTATGGATTTATATATTGATACAGATATGTGATTGCTGAAGTGGACTCTCAAAAAGTTTTTTACTGAGTTTACAGTATTTGTTCCAAATGAGGGTCCTTTCCCTCTCTTCCCTTGTTTCTGCGTAGGAGGTTCGATATCTATGAAATGTATACAGAACTGGTGCAGACATTTAGACTAAGGATTGTAATGTTATTTCTATTTATTGATACAAGAAGTGTTGAATTGCAATACAAGTGGCTTCTTTACTATTAGCCATAAAATGAAAAATCACCTTCAAGCTTAAAGTTGCAAAATTGAGAAGAATAAGCATAGTATTTCCTCAAAACAAGGAAATTGCTTGCGTTTTTCCTAGAAAATTATATCCTGCATGAAATCAATGATATACTAAATTGTTAGTATAACAATTAATTAAAGTAGATATCGGTTAGAAAATTATCATTAAGTTGTTCTGTGCAGTCATCGTGTATAATTAAGACCCACAGGAAGACATTTGAAACCCTAATGTTCTGTTTTATTGTATTTGCAGATTCACATCATAGATTTTGATGATGAAAATAACATTATAAACAAAAATGTTCTCCTTCATCAAGTAGGTGAAATTTGGCACGTTAGTACGAGTCCTGCAGATAAAGGTGTACTAGCAACCTGCTACAATAAAAGTAAGTCCTTTCTAACCATGTTAAACTTGTTTAAGGGTTTCGATATTTTTGAATGTACAAAGATTGAACATCTAGCTATGTGTAAATTCTTTGAACTGGAGTTATCAACGCAGGCATTTTTCAAAAAATCTGCTGTACCTCTACCTATACCTCATTTGTCTTGTATCCTTAAGTCATCTTGGTTAGAAGTCTACTTCTGCATTCATGTCCAGGAAAGCAGCAAAATAAAAATATTGCTTGCCTCATTAATGCATACCATGGCAAATAAAATAGATTCCTGTTATTTTAGGCTTCATTCTTTTTACTGTTTTATGTGTTTGCTTTTGAAAATGGAAATAAATGTCTTTCAAAACAGCATCGTGCCAACATCAAAGCTCTCCTTAAAATTGCAGGTGAAGTTTATGTGAGAGAGAAGGTTACAGGATTGTTCTGTTCTCCTAATTCTTTTGGACTGAAATAAAAGTGCTTAAATTTTAATTTTTCACAAATGTTGTGTGAATCTGATAAAGACAATGATAGAAGATAACTAGAGTAATGAAGAGGTTTTTGTGTTCTCTAAACTGAAAGTGGTTGTGGGTATTTTGATGAAGAGAAAACACTTGAAATGGTATTGGTCTGTTTTTTTATTACTTTTTGCTCTCTGGTTGACTTAGTGGATGTAACTTCCTCACCTTGCCAGTGATCCATGGAGAAAATGAGAAAGCAGTAATCAGACCGGAAATTCGAAGGTCATCTTAGTAATTTTCTGGCTAGTTTCAGAGGAATGTGAGAAAGTTGTCTGAAGTCTCCTTTAAAGAAAACCAAAATGAGTTTCTAAGTTTCTTTCTCTAGCCTGAGTTGAATGCATTTTTTTTTTTTTCTTGAAGAATGTTGTGATGCATGGAATAGTATGAAACATTTTAAAGAATTTATCTCTCTTTTTCTGTATAACGGAACAGCAAGGTGATACGAGACAGCTTGTCAAGTACAATATTTCGTGTATGTAATGTACCGTTTAAAGTTAACCAGTCTTAATTTATTCAATTTGTATCTATTTTTGAGCTCAAGTATTGTTCTAGAAAGTATGGTGAAAACAAGTAATTTTATACTCATTTCTCAAAAAGGCCTATACTGGAGTTTTATCTTCCTTATAGTACGTTATAGCAATATCTTATAGCAACATACATATTAGTTAAAAATCATCTTTGGGAGAGAGCTTACTGAGATTGCTAGAATTGAGCTTCTGTCTGAACACTCTAAGTTTCTATGAGATTTCTGATTTCCATTATTGGACCTATTAATTCATATGCATGTTTTCTATTCTAGCTTCTTTGTGTTCTAGATTTAGTTTATTTCATCTGGTCTTTGAACATTAAACTCTATTGCTTGTACTTCATGCATCTTATTTTGGAATCATCAATCATAAATTTTCTGCAGAAAACAAGATCTGATTCTTAAACAATTATTGATGATTCTAAGTAACAATGTATAGAACAACAAGCACACAGCATGGGGTTCTAATAATAAGGAATACTGAGTTTAGCAGACAACTTCAGGTAGTAATGCAACCAAATTAGGCAATTGAAACCTTTAAAACACTCTTACGTATTGCTTTTGTTTTGTTATTTTAAAAAGATTCATAACTATTTTCCTCATTGAAGTACCAGTCAAATGAAATGATGCTGTCAGGAACAGTCATAGGTATTGTGACAATCTCTTGTGTCGGAGTCCAGTATTTCTGGCAAATCTTGACTGTTGTTGAAACTGGGAGACTGAAGAAATGTGATGCGTGTCCATTATTGATAGCTATTTTTTGAAGTTCATTAAATAAGTGTTGAAATATGGCATTGTAAAAAAAAAAAAAAAAAAAAAAAAAAACCAAAAACAACTGGAATCATGTACATTTTGCATTTCATATCTCATTGAAGCCAATAGAATAGGGTAAGCACGAAAAAACATGGAAATTTCCTTTTTTATATTCAGAGATGTGTTGAATTTTCTGTTACTTTCTCACACTTACAGTTAGCATAACCAAGGTATGAATAAGGTCTTAAGTTACTTAGTGAAAAAAAGGTGTAGTAGGTGCAAACAGAAGAGCACTTTTTTCACAGCCCTCCTGTTCTTTGGTTTTTGTCTAAGAGAAGTATGCCTTTCATATAGGATGTTTGAATCACAGAATCACAGAATCACAGAATAGTAGGGGTTGGAAGGGACCTCTGTGAGTCATCTAGTCCAACCCCCCTGCCGAAGCAGGGTCACCTACAGTAGGCTGCACAGGATCTTGTCCAGGCGGGTCTTGAATATCTCCAGAGAAGGAGACTCCACAACCTCCCTGGGCAGCCTGTTCCAGTGCTCCGTCACCCTCAGAGGGAAGAAGTTCCTCCTCATGTTCAGACGGAACTTCCTGTGCCTCAGTTTGTGCCCATTGCCCCTTGTCCTGTCACTGGGCACCACTGAAAAGAGCTTGGCCCCATCCTCCTGACACCCACCCTTCAGATATTTGTAGGCATTTATAAGGTCCCCTCGCAGCCTTCTCTTCTTCAGGCTGAACAAGCCCAGTTCCCTCAACCTCTCCTCGTAGGGGAGATGCTCCAGTCCCCTCACCATCCTTGTAGCCCTCTGCTGGACTCTCTCCAGTAGCTCTTCGTCCTTCTTGAAGTGGGGAGCCCAGAACTGGACAGAGTACTCCAGATGAGGCCTCACCAGGGCAGTGTAGAGGGGAAGGAGAACCTCCCTCGTCCTGCTGGCCACACTCTTCTTGATGCACCCCAGGATCCCTTTGGCTTTCTTGGCAGCCAGGGCACACTGCTGGCTCATGGTTAACCTGTCGTCCACCAGGACACCCAGGTCCCTCTCCGCAGAGCTGCTCTCCAGCAGGTCCACCCCAAGCCTGTACTGGTGCATGAGGTTGTTCCTCCCCAGGTGCAGGACCCTGCATTTGCCCTTGTTGAACCTCATCAGGTTCCTCTCTGCCCAGCTTTCCAGCCTATCCAGGTCACGCTGAATGGCAGCACAGCCTTCTGGTGTATCTACCACACCTCCCAGTTTGGTGTCATCAGCAAACTTGCTGAGGGTACATTCTAACTCTTCATCCAGGTCGTTGATGAAGAAGTTAAACAAGACTGGGCCCAGTACTGACCCCTGAGGGACACCACTTGTCACCAGCCTCCAACTAGACTCAGCGCCGCTGATGACAACCCTCTGAGTTCTGCCATTCAGCCAGATCTCTATCCACTTCACCGACCACTCATCCAGAATTGAAGAATATAATAAAGGTTGAACTGAATGAGTAATACTGTGTACCTACTTTGAAGAGAGATTTTATGTCTTAACTTCTTAGAAGAAGAATATTTCTCATTAATACATTAATAATTTGTTTTTAGTGTTTCGTTCTTCTTTGGACTGCAGATTAATTCTTTTTCTAGAGCTGACTTGTGCAAGATACAAGATTTCTTTTTAAACATGCTTTCCCCACATTTTAGCTACTCTTCCTTTTTTAAAAATCATACCATATTTTTAAAATACAGTGAAAAATCTTTCCACAGTATCCAATTGCTATCATCCCCTGCAATATTACTGAGACATTCAAACTCTTTACTTTATTAACTACTTGACAGTTAATACTACTGCCTCAAAAAGTCAAAGAAGACACTAGCAAACTTGCTGTATGTTTTGAAGTACAAGGGATCTGATGTTATTTGCTTCTCTTTTCTCTTGTAGGGGTAAAACTTAGCGAAATAATGTAATACGCAAAGCTTTTTGTTAATTTCTGCAGAGTGCTAAGAATTGCATGAGGGAAAACAACACTCGTATTTATCTGGTAACATTAGGTTATTTGTGGGGTCAGGAATCAAATGGAAAGTTGTAAGTCTTCTGTGTGTGCTTGAGAATGATGTTGACGTGATAATGTTTGGAAGTTTTTACTGTTCTGATTGAGAGAGGCCTTGAATTGATGTAATGGAGCTCTTGATCAAAAGGTAAAAAGATCCTCTTGGATGGGGAAGTTCCTGTGTTTTGGTTTTTCGTTCTTTTTAATTTTTCTTTTCTTCAAGGAGGCATTTTAGCTATTTCTAAGCATGATGGTGTGGGATTTTGTCATGTGTGTAGATACATATATACGTATGGGTTTTTTTCCCCAATGTATATACAGCACCTGCTTCCAAAATCACAGTTATGAGGCTTTTTTTTTTTTTGGGTCATGCAGGTAGGAAACTTCCTTCAAAAGGAGTGATACTAATGTGGAACCAGTCTGTCCCTGTCACTCTGTGGGAGATTTACGAATATTTTTCTTTTTTCCTGGTTCATGGATATGTGAAATCTTTTTACTTGTGCTTGATGAGTATAAGTGAAAGAGGCAGTAGAAGGAGGTAGAACTTCAAATGTACGTTATTATAAGTAGTAGTATTGGTACACCTACTGACAAGCAGATTCATGTGAAAAATCTTTACATAATAGCTAGGCTTCCATGTCAGTGAAAATTAATTTCCATGTTGTCCAGTAGATCATTTTTTTTAACTTTCTGACTTCTGATAAATTCAGGGGTTTTTTTCCCCATAAAAAGCTAAACTTGCAAGTGACCACAATTCAGTTATCATTTTAAGATGAGCTTTGATTTTGAGAAACTCAAGGCAAGGTCTGTCAAAAGTGCAAAATACGGCATATTTCAACAATTGGAGGCAGACTTTCCACTCTCATTTTTGGTAGACAGGTCAAATATGAGTTTCTACCTTTTTACATAAAGCTCATTGGAATATTTAGTATTTACTGACATATTGATTCTGCAATCTTTTTAAATTCTTATGCTTTCAAGAAGAATAACTTCCCTAAAAAGTAAAATAAGGTGGCTTAGATAACTTTCTTGTTCTCAAGAAGTCACAGAGAAATTTACATCCTTGCTGAATATGCAGTTTGGGAACTATGTTCTATAAACAATGAATGAAGTTATTTGAAATGCTGCTCTGTAATGTTTTGTTCAAGATCTTTTACTAGGGTATTGTTATATAAGCAGGTTTTAAAAAGGAAAAATTTTCCTTTCAAGTCAAAACCCAGGAAAACTCCTTTTCTTGTTAGTATCAGTATTTACTACTTTGATTTCTAATTTTGATATTGCTTCATTAATAAAGCCTTGTATCTTTTCATTCTGGATGGTGATATGAACTAGAACACTGCTGGTTCCAATAGCATTGGAACAAATATATCTTTGGATCAGAAATTTCATTTTCTAGGCCATTTTAGCTTAATATAAAAACAAAATTCTGCAACTATTTCTCTAGTCCTTTTCATGCACGCACATTAAAAAAAACTAATTTAGCAAAATCATATAATTGCGAAGGGAAAACATGATTACTCTGTTATTGTCTTGATTATAGTAGTCCCTCCTCCCACCAATGATGGATATATCACTTAGGGAATTTTGTACTATTACTACTGATGCTGCAGGAAGATGATTTTATTATCAAGTGATAGGCTTACTGGTTATGTGTAATCTTGCCTAACTTTTAGCGAAGATCAGAAATTTATTGTGCTGGAGGCAAAGTACTTGTCTATACTACACATTTCTAATATGATATTGTATGCTAAAAAAGTATTAAGGCTATTCCTGTGTAACTCACATTGCTGATAAATAAGGTGTGTAGTTGCTATGTCTAGTAATTGAGCAGAGGTGATGTTGTTCTACTTTTTGTCATTTGCCACCTTTGCGATCAAAAATTGCTTGTCTCGTATTCATACAGTAATCCGGATGTAGTCATAGCATAAAACATTAAATGTTTTTTGGTAAAACATTAAAACTGATTTAGTAACAGGTAATATTTTTAAAGTTTAATTGTGCATCTCTGTTTTAATAAAGAAATATTCTTTCCTATGGTTTTTAAACAAGCTTTATGGTGGTGAAGGGGGAGATACCACTGTATCGGCCTGTGAACTTAGTGCTTTCCTCTGTTTTAGAAACATAATTGGATCCTTCAGATCCATGTTTGTTTTGTTTTGTTTTTAAAAAAGGAGTCTGACATACAAGCTACATATTTTAGGCAGTCATTACACTAAGAGGTAACTTTTTTCCACGAATGTGTTTGGCAGCTATTTGGTATTGTGAGCACTGTAAGAATTGTGAATGCTGTATTTTATCCCAGATTTTCTAACTGAAGGGAGAAAAGTGAATAAATATGTAAAATAAGCTAGGTGTAAGAGAGGGAGAAAAAGGATTAAAATTTGAGTATCTTAGGGAGGGGGGAAGAAGGCTTTGTAAAATTAATATTTGAAATATCTATATGAATTTATGCATTGTTAGTTGGTTTTGTGACTTAGTGGTGCATCGTTTTCCCCCTCTGTTACGGCAAGTCAACTGAATTAAAATAGGGGGTGGGTTTTTTTTCTTGAACAGGATAAGATTGCTACTGACAGCTTTAAAGTAAGTAAAATTTAAGGGGAAAAATGAGTTTGGGAGTCTTCTAGCTTTAGAAGTTAAATTAGATTGTTAAAGTACAGTATGATACAGATTAGGTAAAAAAAAAAAGCTAGAAGGATGAATTGTTGAGAGAAGGGTACAACGTACAGAGGGGTTTGGGTGGTGATAATAAAGGTGACAATAAGCTAGAGTGCTACAGTTGCATTTTAATTGGTTAGTACTTAATCTCTGAAAAGTTACACAGGCTTATTTGTCTCAGATATTAATATCTTAAAGCTGTGTTTAACCGAGCAGAAATCAAACCATTTACTTCAGAGTGGGCCAGAAATAAAAAGGAGAATGTTGCGTTTAGTGAAAAGTCTCTGTCAGAGCAATTCTAGGAACTTTACACATTACTACTTTTTTGCTCTTCTGACTAACTGTAGTCAACTGACTATTCATTTTTTACTTTCTTTAAATCAAAATGTGACAGGCGTGACACTTGTGAAAACGTGAATAAGAGAGGTGACAAAACTAATTAAGGAGATTATAGCATCTTAGCAGAAATGCATTTTTAAATATCAGAAAAGAATAATGGTGGGGTGGGGTGGGGGTACTCTCCGAATAATGATATAAACCAATGAGAATAATGGTATACTAAATATAATAAGAAGTTTAAAAATGAGGATAAATTATTCTTAAAATGTGCAAGAAATTGGTAGACATCAAAGAGCTCTGTTCACCTGCTAAGGGGAAAGTAATTTCACGTGTGTGTTGCTACTTAAAGTTTGAAAGAAACTTTGCTTCGCTATTGAGAAGAGCATCCTAGCCTACACTAGGATAAATGTTTCGTTGCGATGAGGTGAAATGCCAAAAACCTGCAGATCATGCTAGAGCGGAGTCTCTTGGGAACCAGAACAACCAGAACCTGACAAAGCCCTGGATGCTGCTGGAATACAGTCCATAGACGGTCTTGGTATTGCTGAGGTTTCAGACTACAGGAGGGGAAACAGGAAAGCCATTTGAATGCACTTCGGGACAATACCAACAGACAAGAGTGTCTCTAATATCGTTTTTGTGTGTAAAGTAGGCGATGGAAGCCTCAGATCTAGGGTCGGATGAAAAAAGTGAGGAATATGTTGATTCCTGAGTGATGCCCTCTTTGTCGGTCCAGTTTATAATGCACTGTCTTTGGGTGTCTGAAAAATTGACTGGTTTGGTGGGTGCACAAGGGGTCAGTACAGGTCGTGTGTGATTTTTGTGAGAGTGTGTATTGCGTATGCTTTGTGTCATGTAGAGCTTCATTTTAATCTGCTCTCCTGTTTGTACATACCTCCTCTCACCTGCCATTTTAGGATGCTGTTAAAATGGAGGCGGGCTGTTTCCTAAGGACTTAGAAAGTGTGGTAGAAAGTAAATATCAGCCACATCATTAAGGGAAAAGGGAATGCAGGGGGATTTTTCTGTAGGCCGTCTGAAGAGTTTTGCAGCCATGCCAGTTTTGCCAGCAATGGATGGCTCCTTCCTGAATGGCTTGGGTGTCATCTCTGCACAGCAGAATATTTGGTAAAGGGGGTAAACGCTCATGAGGATGTGTTTGGGGAAAACTGTCATTCTAAAAGAATAATTTTGATAAACATAAAGGGAACTCTTAGTTTCTACTTATGTTCAGGTTTTGCAAAGAATACGCTTTAGTTATATTCTATAAGCTAGAATAAAAATTCAGATTTATGCATTGCTCTGCATAAATCTAGAATGTCAGTGAGAAACTAGTGGTTTGTTTAAGTTTCGATACTATGTAATGGCTAGTTACTTTGGTAGTTACTGTGTTCTGATATATATTCTACAGATGCTTAGAAGAGGTGGTAAAACTGAGAATTCGAGGGGTAAGGCAAACTGGTGCGTTTACTTGAAGTGATGGGGAGGTATATGGGAGGAAATAGAGAAGGGATCCGGACTAAGAATTCTGCACTGGTGGAAAAACCTTTTTGCTTGCTGAACCTCTAGTTGGATCAAGGTAACTATCTCCATTACTGTAAAGGTGAGTTTTGAGGAAGTGATTAAAGGCAGCTACTTTGGTGTTTCTCCTGCATGAAAGTGAAGGGTATATCTTGTGGGACAAAAACAGATGACCATGTTTCAGGAGCATAACCATAGGCAATGCCAATGTGCTGTTAACTGTCACACATCTGATAGCAAAACGCTTGCTGAAAGACAGGGTGAAAGAGTGAAGGAAATGGTAAAATTGGAGATACAAGGAAGTCCTGAAGGAGGGAGGTCTCAAAAGGAAATAAGGAATATGTCACTTAAAGGACAAAGGGGTGGCTGTGGCCATTTGTGAGAAAGCAAGAAGGTACAAAGCGGTATGTGGCCTTCGGGCAGTCAGCGCTGTGGAAGGCTGGGAAATGTTAAAGTGGGGAGATATGACCCTTAGCTTTTAGCACTTTGTAGGTGTTTTCTGTACCATTTAGTGTTTGTCAGTGGAAAAATATATTATTGTGACTAAATGTCTGCTGGTTCTGTTTTGGTGGTTGTTTTTGTTTGGGTTGGTTTTTTTTTTGGTGGTGGTGTTTTCTGGTTTGTGTTTTCTTTCCTCTTTACTTATGGCAACTCCCCCTACTTTCCTGAGACCTTATGTTCCTCATTTCCATGCTGTCTACTGAAATGATCAGTGAAATAATTTGTTGATTCTTAAATTGTTGAGTCCAACTTTTAGCTTTGCTGCTGCTATAAAATGAACACTGGTCTGGAGACTTCAACTTCGCTTTTTACTGTTTCAAACTCTGCTGGCAAACTAACTAAAATGTGTTTATGCTGATTGTTTATGCAGTTGTGAATTGGGTTGCAAGAGTATTTTCACAGCCACAAGAGTACCTTTATGTAATTGAAAACTTGAAAATTAGAATGTGATGTAATGGGCCACAAAAAAAATAATAAAGTCTGTTGTTTGGAATGATTTACTTCAATGATATCAGGCATGGTGGGAGCAGGTGTGGAAAGCGTGTATGAGCTATATCAACACTGAAAATTATGTAAGAACAAAACAACCCTTACCTGCTAGCTTGTGAGGGATAAAACCTGCTTACTGTAAGAAACTTAACATTGAATAATCAGTTTTTAATATTGGACAGCTGTCTACTCTTGGTTTTACTGATTGCGTCAGTATTGATATAAAGATATTTTTGCCGGAAACTAACCACTAGACTACAGTACACGGTTCAGGATAACTGGCTGAGATTTTTAAGGTTATATATGTATTCCAGTGACTTGAACAGAGCCATGGTATTGACCTAGGGACTGACTTGCAATAGTGCATCCTGTTAAACTGTTAGGATGCTCCCTGTGCAGTTTTGATGTGGGCCACCTAGCACTTTCAGGCAGTGATGCCCAGAGGCTGGCCAAGAATACCATGAGCAGACAGAGTGAGCCGCCTTCTTCCAGCTTACACTGTAAAAACATTTGAGTCTGACTGTCTTAGCTGGCCTCAGGGCTGTAGAACTGTACCTGACCGTGTTTTAAGCAAGTTGCCAAAAAAATGGTTGTGTGTTTTTGTTTGTTTGGTTTTTTTAAGGTGTCAGTCACAGATCTTTAAAACATTAAGAAGAGTACATGCCACCTTGTTCTTCGGGTGTCTTGTAGTTCATGAAGGAAATACTTAAGTCATGTGTAAACAAAAGTATTAGCAGGAAAATCAGCCCTGAAATGTTGAAGTGCCTGTTAATATCTGATTACTCTCAACTGCTGCTGGAAATGCACCATCAGGTGAAGGCAAAATAAACATTTAAATAGTTTGACTTGTATGCTGTACCTGAAACTACACTTACTGCTGTAGTAACATGACGAACATAACTGTGTGGTGGCAGTTTAATAATTTAGAATTATTTTACTCTAGTGGTGTATCAACATATCTTACCAAGCATTTGACTTAGGTCTTTTATTCCTAGATTTCCTTACCTTGCATTTGTAATATTTATTCTAGCTGTATTTGTTATAATTTACTGATAAGAAGTTTGCAACATTTCTGAATTTCTGTAAGATAAATTTATTCCTGTGGAGCTCTAGAACTGTGTTACAATTTTTATCAGTTAAACACTTACTACCTGTTTTAGCAGTTTAAACAACAACAAAAAAAATTAGTGATTTAGAATTCCATTTTCTGAATTCTGAAATAAAATTGCTTGCAACCAAGAAAATGGCTCTCCAAGAAGGCATAAGCCCTGATGCTCTAAGGGCTGGGGTTTTGATAAATTCAACACTGCGAATAAGAGTTCCTTCAAACTTGGTGCCTCTTACTTATATCCCAGTCTCACAGATGTGAAGCAAATTACTTCAGCTGGTTTGAAATCTTTAAAAAATGTGACATAGCCAAGCTATATGATCACTTTTAATTAATCGGTATTTTGAGCAGTCTACATGCATGTTTATGGAAGTTAAAATTTATTACATACTAATGCATATTCTTAGGCAGACGTTACATTAATAATCGTCTATTGTACTGATGGCGTCAATATGTGCCATTGTATCTGTTCTGACTTGTGTTTGTTGCTAATGAAACTAGAGATTTCTGTCAAGGGGGGGAAATGTGATTGTAGTTTGTCAATTGCAGAACTGTTAAAAATCTAAAATAGCTACCAGTGAAGGTCTCTGTTGTATACTTATAAATGTAAAAATTTTGAATGTCATACTGTGAAAGGAAGAAGAGGGTCACCATTGGTTG
Organism: Opisthocomus hoazin; assembly: GCF_030867145.1. Lineage (NCBI taxonomy): Eukaryota > Metazoa > Chordata > Aves > Opisthocomiformes > Opisthocomidae > Opisthocomus > Opisthocomus hoazin. The sequence continues at coordinate 111,812,467 of NC_134415.1, read as the reverse complement.
TTTTATTGGTTTGTTTTTTTTCCCTTACATTCACTTCATAAAATCAAGCAAACCAAATCCTGTTTTTTGCTCATATCCTTTCAGCATTTTTCCTTTCAGATCAGATCTTCATGTGTTGGTGACTAGATAACCAGAGAAACTGGCGTCCCAGGATGTATGTGCTGATGAAGGAAGGGCTATTGATCAGTCTGTTTTCAGACTTTTTTGTTGAGCAGCTATTTAGCTTCAATGACTAAGAACAACGTGGAGGAATTTTAAATACAGTACACTTTTCCATGGAAATTTGCAGTTTACAGTGCATAGGCAATATTCTCTCTCACGTTTCTCCATGATAATGCAATTATTTGCGGTTCACCTCAATATAGTAATAAGACTACTTGAGCTGTTGGGAAAAGTAAGAATGTGTTCAGTGCCAAAAATTAATCCGTGTGTGTTTCATTCCTTGTCTGTGCCTTCGTTTTGTTTTCATGTATGGCTTGTTTAAGAATTGGTTATCAGAAAACCTAATACTAATTCCCATCTGCATCTGCTTTGGGGGTTGAGAGGAGCAGATGAAGAGCTGCCGAGATCGCTTTCCTACTGATCTGTTTTGGAGGTGAGTAGGAATGGTAACCTAGTTATGCTGGTTTGATTTTTCAAACTTTTCTTGGATATAAGTATCAGTTCCGTTGGAAACCCTACGGAGGTGGGGAAAAAAGAAGAATGACAGAACCATCTCTTATTTGTTAGTGTGAACTGGTTTTGGTATGGAGTGGATTGGTGAGATGCAGCAAGGCATTTTACCTTCATGCTGCTGTTTCTATGAAAGTTAACCATAAGTGTATACGAACCACCTTTTGCTTTTTTCTTCCAAATGGAACAGTGGCAGCCTGTTCATTGGACCAGTGATTGGCTCATCTCTACTGGTATCATAACTCCAACAGCAGCAACAGGAGATCCTATGGAGAACAGCATAGACAGGTTTATAGACAGGTCATTAGTTCCTTTTTGAACTAGGTGAGATTGCCCTTTGCCACAGACTTTTGTAACATCGATTTTCAGTCACTGGCCAAACTCCCCAAGCTTTCTTTTTAAACTTACCTCGTACTATTTCAGTGAGTGCCAGTTAGTTCTAAGACTGCAAGATTTGGACTGTAGTAGTAACTCTTTCACCTTGCCGCTGCTTTTCTGTTTCTGTAAACTTGGATCATGTTCTTCCCAAGGTGATTTTCCTTCCAAATGAAATAGTTCCAACCTGTTGAATGTCTAACAAGACAGTTGTTCCAATGTCTTCATTTATGTCACCCGCCTCCAACTCTGCTGTGCGATTCTTTAGATGCAAACACCAGAATTTCATTCTCCATTTGCGATAAGAGCATATCAAGTTTTTATGGGGCTGTGAAACAATCCTTTCTATTTTATTCTCTGTACGCATTGTAAGGATGCCCAATGTTTTGCTAGCCTCCATAGCTACTGCTGCGCATGAGGTTTGGAGGACTGTCTGTCTTTATACAAAGAGCTTGTTTCTGAGTTGTAACTATCAGTTCTGAATGCAGCACCATGTTGGGATGGCTTAAATTATCTTCCTCTACGTGCATTAACTAACTTGTGTCCTTAGAAGCTCACCTGTCACTTTTTTGACCACCAGGTTTGCTGGGGTCCTTCAGTTATTCTTACCTTTGGCGTGGCACGGAGTTACCTGAAAGCGTCAACTCCTGTAAGACTAGGGGTTGACACTGTGACACGAACAACGCTATTGGGGGAGCTCAGGGTGGAGTGAGCCTTGTGCTTTCAACTTTAGCCTTTCGGATAAAGACTTAGTTTAAGTGCATGGGGTAAAGCTAGATTAATTCCTCGTACTAGGAAGAGGAAAAATGAAACTTAAAAGCAAAATCTCTATCCAGTATAACAATATTGAGAGGTTTTTTTAGGTTGTTACCACTGCAAGAAAAATAGCTTCTATGTGTAAAGGCAGTGACTAACAAAAGCAGCACTCCTTAAAGCTGGTTAAAAATCTTTCCCAGACTATTTTGAAATTAAATACTTGAAAAATAATTTTCCACCATCTTCTGCATTTGTGCTTATTTTAAGAATTCAGTTTCTTATTCAAATCCATTGAAATATATGTGGAAACCGATTTCTTTTCCTGTTGCAAATGTGTTTTTCGACTCCTACGGAAATAGGTTCTGCACTTCCATTGCATGTAGGGACGTACAAAGCCACCAGAGGGCGAAAGAAAGAGTGAGTGGAGAAGGCCGTTATCTGCAACTACACACATGGAGACAGGCGTGTGTGCAAACACACGGCTTGTTTCTCTGTTTTCTTTCTGCAAACAAGGTGGGTGCCACTATGCAGCGATTATGAAGCCTCAGTGTAGATAGCTTGGGTTTGTTGATCCACAACATAGAGACATACAAACACAAAAGTGCTGTTTAATTTTGATGAAAAGGAAAATAAAATTTGCATTTAAAATCCATTAATTTAAAACATTAAATCTGCTATGAGTTACGGCTGTCTGGTGCACTGCACTTATCACACAATAAACTTGTGTATTAAACTTCCTGCAGAGAAAATTCATCAGTAAGGGTATTGGACATCATGCTGCTGGTGATGCTCTCAGCTGCTCAGGATTGAAGACAGCAGGTGACACGGACTTCACTGGTTTGACTTTCGTTTGCTGTGGTGAAAACACTTCATGCAGGGAAGTCATTGGTACAGCCCTGTGATATGCTACAGTCATTAAAATGGGGAGGGAAGTTGAATGCATCTTGCTAAATACTCCCCAGCGCTCATCTCAGCAGTACTGACGGGATGTACAGAAAAAACTTTATTCCTGTAGTTTGAGGGAAGAAATAAATGTGCTTGGTACTCTTCCTTATGTTGTTTGTAGCTTGTACCTGTTGCTTTTGTAGGAATTCTAGCCCTTATGTGCAATTTGTAGTGTTCCTTTCTGAGTACCCTTCAGTAAGGTTTGAAGTGAAATGGTCGATTATCTCATCAATATGATGGAAAACCACTACGGAAGTGGTGAATGGCTTGGGAAATTGTTTCATATTAATTGCTGTTCAAGTTTGAAAGCCTCTGTACATAGATGTATATAGAGTTCAGTCCAAATGATGGGTAACACAGCTGTATTATCTTAGTCTATGCTATAATCTTATTCATATGTAAGGCTGCTGTAGGAGTCAAGCTCAGTACTGTCTCAGCCAGTGGGTAAGATCAGATACATAGGGAAAAGTGTAAGAACTGCAGGAGCGTATATAATGCAATTAACTTGAAGCACAGATGGTTGTTATCCCTTGATTTAGGATTTCGTCTTTATTTGACAACCATTATCAGGATAATTGTAACGTTTGTTGCTATGAAGCAAAATAGAACTAATGTCAGAAAGAAGAAGGAGGAGAGAAAATGACTGAAATTAAAGTATTACAGGATGGTCATGATGCTGAAAGGAGTGCTAAAATACAGAAAGTAGATAACATGCTTCTGCATTAGAACTGTCACTGGGAAAGGATCTGTTGAATTATCATGCTGCTCTAGCCTTTGGCATCAGACGGTTTCATTCTCCCCCCCTTCCTTTTGGAGATTAGAGCAAGAGAAATGGTTTTCCCGCTCCAATTTGAAATAGCTTTTTAACTCAAAATTTCCAAAGATTGAACTGAACCAGTGTAATAAACTGAAAGAAAACATGTTCTTTCTTCATCTGCAGTCAATGCTATTGTTGCAGTAAATAACATTTTGCAGATACATGTAAGTTCTTACAGTACGTGTTTAGGCAGTCTTGTGCACCTAGTTTGTTAAACAAGTGAAATTTATTTCTGTGGTTTGTGTTAGACTTCAGAGTTATTCATGAATCATGCGAGTGAAACCAGGTATACTGTGCAAGTTCTTCCGAGAAACGATAAGACCGTCTGCAATTTCACCTTTTTTGTGTTCTGTTTTCTGTGGCCTGCTTTCTACTGTGGAAAGATAGCTGGCTTTAGTTTTCCTGTAAGCCATCTTTCTTGTAAGGCTGGAGAGGCTGAAAGAGTCTTACTTACTTGAGAGACTCTTAAGAGAACAGTAAAGATTTGTTGTGGTTTTTTTTTTTCTTTTTCTGCTGCTGACGTATCAACACCACAACTGACGTCCTAATCATGTCTTAAATATTTAGCCAATTGATAATTTTTTGATAAAGTAGTAAATCTAAGGTTAAGTCTAGTCACCTGATAACACTACGTCTGTAATGTATTGTATTCTGTACAGTGCTTATGTGAAAACACAAAAATGATTTGAAGACTGCTATAATTTGAGGGTTTTTTTCTGAAAATTTAGGTGAGGGTTTGCAGCCTTAATTCTCTTAACGTGTGTGTGTTCTTTAAAAGGAAACTGATTGCATTGACTTCATTTGGCATCAAACAAGCATCAACGTTTCTGACCAGCAGACATATGACTTAAGAACCATTGAAGATGTTTCAGCTGCTGGAGTACCGGATACCTACAGGCAGTATGAGAATTTGAGGTTAATGATTAATGCCTTTTCTGGCATTGTGACGACTATTTTGCAGCTCAGCATAGTTTTGCAATATCTGTTGTGGGTGCATGTGCTATCTAGCAGACTAACAGCATTTATCCACTGTTTAAGAATCATGGGATAGTTTAGGTTATAGGGAATGTAAGGGATGTTAAACTAGAGTTCAACCTCCTACTGAAGCAGAATCAGCAATGATATCAGAACAGGTTTTTCAGGGCCTTATATGTGGGTTTTTTTCCTTATGCTTAAGTATAATTTTCCTGTATTTCAATTTATGCCTATTGCCTCTTACCCTGTCACTGAGTGCTACTATAAGAGTTTGACTCAGTCTTCTTTACTTCTTAACATCATTATTTGTTCACATTAATAAGACTCGTGCTGTGCCTTCTCTTACCGAGTCTCTGACGCATCATCATCTCTGTGGCCCTTACCTGCACTTGCTCCAGTACGTCCATGTTTCTCTTGTGCTACTCCTCTACTGGGGAGCGCAGAACTGGATGCAGCACTACATGTGTGGTCTGCCCAGTGCTGACTACAGGGGAAGGACTGCCTTCCCTGACCTGCTGGTGATGATCTGTCTGATGCAGCCCAGGAGGCTGTTGGCTTTCTTTGCCACAAAGGCGTGGCTGGCTCATGTTCAATTTGTTGCCACCAGAACACCCTGAGGGCCTTTTCCGCAGAGCTGTTCTCCAGCTGATCAGCCTCCAGGTCTGGGTCTTGCATTTCACTTTGTTGAATTTCATGAGGGTCCTGTTGGTCCATTTTTCCAGGCCTTTGCGATCCCTCTGAGGTTCCCTGAGGTCATTAATGAAGGTGTCAAACAATATTGGCCCTGCTGTCAGCCCCTGGGATATGCCGGTAGTGACTGGTCTCCAGGTGGATATCATGCCACTGATCACAGCTTTTTGAGAATGGTAGTTCAGCCACTTCTCAAGCACCACATTGTCCATTTACATGTTATGGGAGAATGTACCAAGGGTTTGTTAAAGTGAAGATAAATAAGATCAACTATTCTTCTAATCTTTACCAAGCCTGTATTTTCAGTTTAATTTGCATTGCAGAGCACAATCATATTGGTCCCCTTCATAAATTTGTGCTGAGTCCTCCTAGCCACCTGATGTTTGGAAATGTTTTCCAGGTTCATTCAATCTGTCGCCTTCCTAGGGACTGAGCCGAGGCTGACTGGAGTGTAGAGCCTCATTCTTGCCCATCTTAGACATCTTTACTTCTTAAAGTCCTCAGGAACCTCTCCCCATAACTATGACCTCTTAAAGATAATTGAAACTGGCCTCGTAGTTACATTGGCCAGCTTCCCCAGCTCTTGTGGTTGCATCCACTCAGGTCCCATTTGTTTAAATATTCCCTAACTTGATGCTCCTCTATGGAGTTTGAGTCTTTATTGCTCTAGACTTTCCCAGTGGTCGTGGGGACCTTGGATCCTGGAATCCTGAGGGTATTAAAAACTAGGATGAAGAAAGGATTTGGTACTTCGGACTTTTCTGTGTTCTCTATCATCAGACCCCCTGCCCCATTCAGCAGTGGGTCTGCATTTTCTCTAGTCTCTCCTTGGATGCTGATAGATCTGTAGAAGCCCTTCTTGTTGACCTTTGTCTCTTGAATTTAGTCAGGAACTCTGTGTTCACCTGTGCAAGCCTCCTGCTGCCTCTTTTTCACTTTCTACTTGTCTGGATGGACCATCCTCCAGCTTGGAGGAGGAAGTAAACCTTGAAAACCAACCCTCTCCTGGAGGGAAATCCCTTTTCCCCCACAGTTGTCTTCCATGGCTCTTAATCATTCCTCCACAGAGCTCTGTACATTCTGGTTGATGTCATTCATAAAGAGCAATTTTCCCTTTTTACCTCCCGATCCGTCCTTCCTAAAAAGCCAGTGTTCATCCATGCCTCTGTGATCCCAGTGAGATTGTACATCCCAAAACTGTGCATTTGGAGTAAACATAAGGTGTATTTGGTCAGTACTAGTGAAGAAATTGTATCGCTTCTCTGAACTGAAGATTTGACCATGGGATGGCTTAGTGCTTAAAAAAAAACCAACCACTGGGGCTTTTATGGATTAGTTTTAATTTGGTTATATTTTCATTGTTTTTGGGTGGGTTTTTTTTAAGTTTATAAGCTTTTTAGGGAGGAGCTATGTATTCTTCTCCACTATAGTTCAATTAAAAAAATACCCCAATAACTATGGAGGCATTTCTCTCCTATGAGCACTTCTGAGCTGTAAGCAAATGAGGAGAACAGAATAGCAGTTAGCAGCTGACTAACAATAACATCTATGGTTTGAATGCCCCAAGTTGAGAAAACTTCTGAGTAGCACAGGGCAATACTTTTTCTTTCTCTGGACTTTCTGGATGTACTAGCTGTTGATATCATGAGGCATCAGGTAGGTGGAATTCAACTAAAATAAAACCCCACGAGTAACTGATGTTTCTTGTATTAGTAAAACCAGCTTTCTTATTTTAGTATTTGTAACTGACTGCATGAACAGAAAATCAAACAATACTGTATCTAGGTACTAATTGTTTATAATTATTTTCTTCCATGAACTACTTGTGGTGGATGTGTGAGCACATGCCTGCTGTAGGTGACCCTGCTTCGGCAGGAGGGTTGGACTAGATGACCCACAGAGGTCCTTTCCAACCTCTACCATTCTGTGATTCTGTGATCTGAAAGTACCCGAACTGGGCAGATAATGTAATGATATAAGTGGATTATGAATTTGAGATCTAAACTTTGAATCAGAAGTCATCGCTGGAAGAAAGTTTGTGTGTAGTGATAGTGGCTGCACATCTGGGTTTCTCTTGAGAAAAAGTACCAAGTGGAGACCGTGAAAGTCTGGTATAAGGGGTAGTGAACCTACCTTTTCAAATCAAGCTAGTGGTTAGAACTTGGTCCAGCAAACTTGGGCAGTCACATAAATGGCTCATGTTGGATGTAGTGACGTTTTTCCTGTTAGAAGTAGATTTCCAGGAACTGTCAAGTCATCACATTTGTCTTTGGAGGTCCTGTGATGTAGAATGGGAATGCTAAAGGTTCTTTTAAACAGAGCATTGAATGTGCAACTGTGTAGTGAGGGCCTGATTCAATGGGGGGGATAAGTGGTTCGCGGTTCCCTTTAACTTGTTAAGGAGTATAGTGTTGTAATACCTCATGAAATACCAAGTGGGTACCTTAATGCATTGCTGTCATCTAGCCCTACTTAACTGACAGCTGCTGTGTCTTTGTTGTTGATGAAAGTGTGTGCCTCCGTGAGACTCCTGCTTTCTCTTTGCCCTTTTTTTATGTGTGAAAGTATCAGTGTCAGTAATCACGTTCAGCTTCACTAGCCATAGTGATGATGGAAGCCAGCATGTAAATAGGGTTCATTGGCTTTTATTGGTATATTGTCCATCTCTCCTCAGCACAGGGTTAAATCTCACAATGCTTTTTATATGGGCAGCTGATACCTTGCTTCTTGCGTGGCTCCCACTGTTACACTTATGGTGTGTTGGTGGTAGCAATAGCAGGAACATTATCACAAGCAAACAAAAGCTGTAGTTGGTGCTAATTTCTCCATTCTGTTCTACTCTGTTAAAATACCTAGAGAGATATATCTGAGGTGTTAAATGAGCTGCAAGTCATTGTTGTGACTTAGGAGATCTGGTCATGCGAGGTGTCAGAAAGAAAGCATGCTTATTTGTGCTGCTAAGAAGCTTTTACAGTGTTGCAGCCAAATTCTGCCTGAAGAGCAAAGTTCAGCCCATCAATCTAGCGATGGCTGCAGTTCTTCACTTGAGCTGTCCCTATATGGCAGAGTTCCAGAAATGCAGTCAGTAAATTTTGAGCTCGCTCAAATAGATATGTATCTGCAGAGCATATCCCTCAAAAAAGGTATGTGCTGGACCACTGTCTCAAATCACCTCTGGGTAGCATAAGAAACATCAGACTATTAAAAAAAAAAAAAAAAAAAAAAAAAAGGCAATTTGTTGCCTTCTCCAATTTTTCAGCCTGCTGACTGCCTGCTTTCTGTGGCTTCTGTCTCCCGTTTCCATATGACCTGATGGGTTTACCCGTCTGTGTCACACCGCATGCCTTCATACTCTTGGATCATTGTGTCTGCATTATTGTTCAGCCTGTGAGGTTTTTAAAACCTCCTTACGTGTCTGTATATATAGTGCAAAGATGGGAGCCTGTTGTCTAGAGGCCCAAGCCCCCTCATATGTGTTGTATTGGTGTGCAGTAAATGTGAATTTATGGTCACGTGTGATCTGCATACTAACAAGAAGGCTGCTGTTCATGCAGTTCTTTCCACGTGCTGGAGTAATGAGACAACAGCTAAGCATGGAAGATGTCCTGTGTATAAATGTCTGGACTGTTGCGTGTTACTGTTTTTCTGCTAATTATTTTGACTTTCAGTTTCACTTGAAAACATATCTCTGTTAGGATACAGAGTGAGCAACTGTGTTATGGTTTTACCCTGTTCCCATGTTTCTGTTTTTCAAAAATCAAAGGCTGTCTTTTGGTAGCTAAAAAGTGCATATAAGTGATGGAAAGAAATTAAATTGCCTATAACTCTATTCCTGCATATATCTCATCCCATGTATTTCAGAAAAAAGTAAAATACATTACTATTATTAGTAAGAAAGAGTACACAGGCTTTTAACATGGAAGATTAGTTTCTTAATGCAGAAAAAGCACGGTGTGTTGTTTTTGTCCCTCTTCTTTTGCCTGTGAAGGACATGTTGTCAAATGAATAGAAGATGGATAACTTGTAATGAATTGACTAAAAGGTCTACAAGGTTGTTATTTTAAAAGAAGGTGCGTTCTTGAATAATTTGGTTTTTATTTCTTCATTTTATTAAACTAGGAGAAGGATGTTTACATTCATTAATAAGGAAGAGTGATAACTCTGTCAATGGTAAGGAGGGGGCTTCTGAACACTAGCTGCTTGTTCCTGTCCTACCGAGAGCATTAATGGGCACCAGCTGGGCTGTAGCTATAGCAGCTTCACCACTTGAGCCTTGCACAGCAAGAGCTGCTGTGGCAATGCTGCAGAAGGGCCTCCTGTGCAGATTTAGGAAGTATACACTTCAGTTGTTGTTCCCTGGGCAACAGAATGACTGCAGCCAGCTGGCTTTGCACCACCTGAGCTGATCAAAGAGCAAACCCTTTCAGGCTCTAATACTTCAGCTCCTCCAGCTTCAGTGTGAATGTCTGCAGGCAGTGGTGTAGGAAGCATTGTCATTCAGGTTTCAAGGTTAAACACAGGGGAATGAAATACAATGACAGCAGAAAGTGAAATGGAAACATGGTTCCCGTAGATAAAGCCATCTGATGTATATAGCTATTGATTATAGGAAATTAATTTTATAACACTGAATTATTAACGTACACACAAAATGTGTTTTGGAATTATTCAAGAACAGGAGACTAGCAATAATTGGCTCAAATTTTGGGAGAAGGAAAAACAGTCAAGGGTGATTTATCATATATGTTTAGTTAAGAAAGACCATAAAGAATGATTGAACACAAAGATTAAAATGCTTTGTAAAATGATATAATTAGGGAGGCTGAGCTGAGCTGGATCTGGTCTGCTTTGGGTGACTACTGTAAGCTTCTGACAGGTCAAGACTGCGGTTGTTACTTATGTCAGAGCAGACTTCAGTAGCATGGCAAGTTTTATTCAGCAAGTGGCACCAGATGCGTGAAAGGTAGATGGCTGAACAGCAGTGAACTGCAATGTTGGCTGATGTGGACCTGTGTAATTGCGATCAAAATCTGCTTGAGTCTGTTGGATGGGTGGATGGGAAGGGCAGGTGATGGTGTTTCTTGTACGTCCATTGAACTCTATTCTTACGCTTTCCCCTTTGTATTATGGCAACACCTACTTAACACTTTGCTTAAAAGGGAAGATAACTTCTTACAACCCTCTTTTAAACTTTTTTTATCATATAATAAAGATTGATACTGCTTTTAATCACATCTCTTAAAATAAGCTTCTGTATTTTTTCGAATGTCTCTGTTTACTGCCTGTGAAAGATACTAGCTTCACTTTTGGAGAAATTACTCCAGTGGGTGAACTGGTGGCAGGCAGCACATGGATAAGCAATAGTACTTACTGACTTTGATCAAGTTCTAAGTATGCCTCAATTCACACCTGAAAGAGGAAGGCAGACGGAGCTCCTGGGTTTCTGCATGTACTCAAACCTCTTATTTGTTGAAACTGTGGAGTATTGATTAGCATCTACGCTTGTGATGAGATTTTGGTTTTTATGTTCTTTATATTTTTCCATTTCGTATTTGTTTTAGTAATATTTGACTGATGGAAGTGTCTCTAAAGTAGTTTCAGGTAGACTTTTTTGCTTTTTTTTGTTGTTAAAACTTAAACCATCAAGCTTCTAAGTAGAATATTTTCTTTATCTTCCTTACAAAAAATGTATATGGGATAGGGAGAATTCTACTAAAGGGATTTAGTGTGGGAAAACAATGAAATTACTGGGTTGTTTTCAATTGGAAAATCACTTACAGCCTCCTATATAATAAGTATGGCTTTTTGTTCTCAAAAATATACAACCAAATGGAGGTCTGAGTGAGAACACTTATTCTTGATAGTGACAACCTACACGGCGTCTTTCTTGTGAATCTGTTCTGATTTACTGCATCAGTCATCCAGATATCAATTGGTTTCTTAGTATGTTTACTGGGGGTGCATGTTACGTCCTTTTGAAAGCGGTTATTTATTGAAGAGAATAAACTGTATCTTTCAAGAAGTCTGTATAAACAGATTTTTATGACGCTTGATGTTCAGTTGGCTTCATTGTTTTGCAGTCTGTGGCATTTTCTGAATGTTCATGAAAGAATGTTTATAATAATTCTAGTAATTCTGAATGACAGAAAATTTTAGGTTCTTCTCTCTAAATCTGGAGATGTGACAGAGCTCACTTCTTTCATTTTGTAAGTCTTTAACTGTAGGAATTGCTGAAGCAAAATCAAGGGTGGTGTGAGGTGCATAGATAATCCCTTCTAGTTTACAATTTTTTATGAATTTGCAGATTTTTAATCTTCCACAAGGGCAGGAATGGCTTTCAGTGTCATGAGCAAATGTATTGCATCTGGAATCAGCAGTCTGTGTTGTTATATCCACCTTTTTCTTATGGCATCTAGTCCTGAAATGATTGTACGGTTGTTAAGGAAGGTATGCTGGCTACTGTGTTCCAGCAACAGTACAGTGAATTGATCTGTTGTGTGTGACATAACTCTAGACAGTAGTAATGGGTACTTGTAGTTAATGTTACATACTTGTTTCTTTTCAAACTCTCATTAATAACTTCCTGTTATGTTTACCTTTCAGGCAGGTTTTTTTTTTTTTTTTAGAATTATTTCTTTTTCAAAGGCTATTACTTTAAGTTGGAACAACTCTCCAAGGGGAACAGTGTTTGGAGGAAGATAAATGGGATGCTTCACCTGTTTGCAACTTCTACTTTTTTTTTCTTTCCTGTGTTGGAACAGTTGGTAGTGGAAAGATGAAAATTGTCATGGAAATAGCTCTCATTGGGAAGTCCTTTTGAGTGCTGCAGTGAAAATTGGTATCGATTTGACCAAGTTGTGACCCTTTGCAAATTGCACACTCTCCATGCAGAGAGTTTTCTCACTTGCTCGACTTGTAAAGTAGGCATTGAAAGATGGCCTTGTGCTCTGTAGCCACGGTTATCTCTCTCAGGCTTTGCCTGAACTCACCAAAGTCTGTTTCTTGCGATTGGTTACTGTGCTCTCAGAGCTGCCAGCATCATGTGTAGGTAATTCCTAACTCAGTGCTGTCAAAATGTGGGATTATTTGCTCATTCCTTTAAATTCTTATTTGCTTGTTTCAACTTCGGATCATTTCAACAGAAACAGGCAGAAGAAACTTTGTATGTATAGGCACTCTGGCAGATCTGTGCGTATGCTATCCTCTGCCCAGGAGACAGTACTGATGAGCTTGGGGAAGCAGTGCGTAACGGGGAGGGTGTTGCAGTTGGAACAGTACTTTTAACTCCAGCCTGAGCAAAAGGTATACTGAAGATGCATGATGCATTAGACAAGGGATTTGTCTTGAATGAGGAGAAACAAATGTGACAAAGATTAAACAGTTTGTTGTCTCATTCCTGGATCATTTTATGTGAACTGTATTCTAGTAATTCAGTGGGACTCTCTTCTGCAAAACTTTCGCTTGTACTCTATGGAAGTGTAACTTTCAGGTTCACGACACCGGTTCGGTAGTGCTTAGTTAAACCCACTAATGCTTTTCTTAATATACTCAGTCATAAAAATACATCAGAAACTAGCTTAACCTTATCCTTTTTTGTTGGTGCTGTGACATAAATAAAAATTATGGTTTCAATTTGAGGTAAGGATGGAAAAGTAGTTTCCAAATATATAAATAGCTTTAAGGAAGGTGTGGAAACATGACTTAAATAGACACTAGGTGTTTTGCTTGGTTTTCTTTCTTTAAATGACAATGCCAGTTATTCTGTAAAATATTACATGTCTGCTCATGGCTCTGGCCACGTCTGCTCATGGCTCTGGTCAGGCACTCTGCACTGAAATCAACCGAAATGTACTTGGAGACAGAACTGTGAGAAAGAGGCATGTGAAATAACCTCGGGACAGAAAACATGTTGTCCATTGCTGCTTATCCTCTGGCCCTCTCACTTAACACATCCGCCGGCAGGTAGTCACTCCCCTTGCCTTTGCCTGACGTTGCTGTGGCTGGTTTTCTTTGCTCCTGCTGTAGTGGATCCCACTGACCTATTCATGCTGATTTGCCCTCTGTGAACCTTGGACCAGCGGCTGGAAGACCATGAACATACGCAGTGCTGCTCTGGTCTCCTCCCGTTCTGCACTGCTACAAATTGCTGTATTGGGTGATGGACAATGCTATATGTGCATAGGCCGTATGTTATTTTCTCCTCAGTCTGCGGTTGGCTTGTTGATTGTACAGTGAAAGATTTTGCTATATGCATGTGAGTTTGGTTCAGTCTTTTGGAAACTGCTTTTCTTTGCTAGGATTAGATGAGTGAAAAACTTAATTTTGCAGTAAACAGTTACTGGTAGTAAACGATAAAACACAGTGCTGTAGATTCAACTGAAGATAGACCTCAAAAGGAAAATGTTAAAACAGTGTCTAAAGCCTTATTGTTAAGGAATTGAGCAATGTAACTAGTGGGTCGTTTTCCTTCAGATCACTATGGCGACTGAAGCTTGGACAACTCGCATCCCAAAGAGTTAGGTTTTCATGAGCTCTGAATCTTGCCTTTAATCAGGGAGACACGCATTAAATGCATGCTAATTATGAGTTTTGCAGCAACTTGACTGCAAACTTAAGGTCTGTGTCTGTATCCACATTTTGCATTCCTTGAATTCATCTTGGTATAATATTTAAAATATTTTAAACAGCAGATGTGCATGGCTTATAGATTTGTGTAAATGTTGATGCACTGTATACAAAATATGTCTCCCATACAATGATCTGTTGACATTATTCTCTGTTGCTTAGCTTCAGACAGTAAAGTCATGACATGTGCTGCTGTTTGGAGGATGCCGAAGGAATTGGAATCAGGCAGTCATGAATCCCCTGATGATTCATCAAGCAACACTCAAACCCTGGAGCTACTCTGTCACCTTGACAACACAGCCCATGGCAATATGGCCTGGTAGGATTCTGCATATTTTATACTCCTAGAAAAAGCCTAAAGGATAGACTTGTGCGGTTCGTTTTGTGTAGATTTATATTGTAGAAGCTATGCTATACACTTTAAAACTATTCCATCTTTAAAAAAAAAAAAAAGTACAAATTGGATTTTTAGCCCCAGATGTTTCATAGATTAAGAACATTTATTATAGTCCTGCAAACGCATATGGAGTAACAGTCTGTGTACTGTTTTAATGTGTTTCTCCCCACCTGCCCCCATCTAAAACCTTTGTTGCACAAAGGTTTAATACTTAGCATTTCAGTCTTTTTATGGAATATTAATTTGATGTTACACTTCAGTCTTTCTTTTTGTCTTCACTCAACTGATTTGGCGTAAGTGCAAGTAATTTATTGTTTGTTAAAGGTAAGAATTCATTATAGTATAATATGCCTGTTTAACTACTCTTTTCTGTTGCCACGGCACCTCAGAAAAGACAAGAAGAGCTGCAGTACTGCAGAGGGTATTACAGAGGTTGGTTTCCCTTTCCTTCCTGTTATTTAGAAGAAAGTTAAATTTGCCCTTTGTGTATGTGCAAATCTTTTGCTTTATGAGCATGTAGATGACATGTTCCCACTGCTTCCTGGACAGATGCAGAGTAAAGAAGTGTTGATACACTTAGTTCATATTTTACAAACTACAATGTTGTTTCACGTAGTTTTGGGACCACCTGACCGTCTTCCCCTGGCAAGGAAAAGTTGAAACTAAGAATGTGGTCTGCTGTAGTCTCAGGAATGTCTTGTCTGGCAGAAAGAATAGAGAATAGGAGGTGGTGATGCAAGTTGTACGATCCGTTTCACAATTATCAGAGAATTTTAAAAAATAGATGTGGAATAACGCAGCAGATTTTTGCACATGAAATGTGACAACTCTAAACTGAAACCAAACAATGATAATACAACACCAGCGTTGGATATTGCTTTAATTAAGTGTCTTACATGACAGTGGAAAGGCCCTCTTCAATTTCTGTATTCGGACACCTGCTGTGTAAGATATCCATCGTAATCTCATTATATTTAAATATATTGTAGTAGGAGTAATTTTCAGTTATATCAAAAGGGAACAATACTTAAAATCAGTCTCAGTTCCTTTTCAAAATCTGGCTACATAAAAATTTCTATTCATTAACTAGTTAGTAAAAAATAAAGTAGAATTTAGAAGTGATAGTTAATTCAGTTGATTTTTAATTATGTCATACATCATACCATAAGTTTTAAGCATCTGTTTCTAGCCACTAATTTCTAGTTTGAGCCTTGTAGATTAAGTTTCAACTAAATAATAAAATAAGTAGAAGGCAGTATTTATTAGGTGGTTCCTGGACAAGACAGTGTGTTGAAAAATGTGTTATCTAGGCGGCATCTTAAATCTCAGCTTCCTGAATGTTAAATTTGTTCGTGGTAGTATCTTTTAATTTTTTACTACTTATTCTCGTATGAATCCTTCCCTTTAGAACTCTTTGATTATATTAAAAAATTCCCTTTTTGTTGTTGAAACATTTTGATAATTAGCTTCCAATATAGTTAGGAATATTTTTTGTTAGTTTTCATCTTCACCTTTTATCCCTCAAGATTTGTACTTTATGTCTTTGAATTTTCCATAGTCTGTTTCTATCTGAGAAAGAAATCGAGCAAAGGAGGCAGGAGACCTGCATGGTTAAACAAGGAGCTTCTAGCAGAGATCAGGCAGAAGAGAAAGGTCCATGGAATGTGGAAAGAGGGGCAGGCCACTTGGGAAGAGTACAGAAACGTGGTGAGAGCATGCAGAGATGCGACGAGGAAGGCCAAGGCCCACCTGGAATTGAAGCTGGCAAGGGATGTCAAAAACAACAAGAAGGGCTTCTTCAACTACATCAGCAGCAAAAGGAAGGCTAGGGACAATGTGGGGCTGCTGCTGAATGAGGCGGGTGTCCTGGTGACGGAGGATGCGGAGAAGGCAGAGCTACTGAATGCCTTCTTTGCTTCAGTCTTCAGTGCTAAGACTGGCCCTCAGGAATCCCAGGCCCCGGAGGTAAGAGAAGAAGCCTACAAAGAGGATGACTTTCCCTTGGTCAAGGAGGACTGCGTGAGGGATCGCTTAAGCGATCTGGACGTCCACAAATCCATGGGCCCCGATGGAATGCACCCACGAGCGCTGAGGGAGCTGGCAGATGTCATTGCTGAACCACTCTGCATCATCTTTGAGAGGTCCTGGAGGACAGGAGAGGTGCCCGAGGACTGGAGAAAGGCCAATGTCACTCCAATCTTCAAAAAGGGCAAGAAGGAGGACCCAGGGAACTACAGGCCGGTCAGCCTCACCTCCATCCCGGGAAAGGTGATGGAGCAGCTTATCCTGGAGGCCATCATCAAGCAAGCGGAAGAAAAGAAGGTTATCAGGAGTAGTCAGCATGGATTCACCAAGGGGAAATCATGCCTGACCAATCTGATAGCTTTCTACGATGACATGACTGGCTGGGTAGATGAAGCGAGAGCCGTGGATGTTGTCTACCTGGACTTCAGCAAGGCTTTCGACACAGTCTCCCATGATATCCTGCTAGGGAAGCTGAGGAAGTGTGGGCTGGATGAGTGGTCGGTGAAGTGGATAGAGAACTGGCTGAATGGCAGAGCTCAGAGGGTTGTCATCAGCGGCTCTGAGTCTAGTTGGAGGCTGGTAACAAGTGTTGTCCCCCAGGGGTCAGTACTGGGCCCAGTCTTGTTCAACTTCTTCATCAATGACCTGGATGAAGAGACCGAGTGTACCCTCAGCAAGTTTGCTGATGACACCAAACTGGGAGGTGTGGTAGACACACCAGAAGGCTGTGCTGCCATTCAGCGTGACCTGCATAGGCTGGAAAGCTGGGCAGAGAGGAACCTGATGAGGTTCAACAAAGGCAAATGCGGGGTCCTGCACCTGAGAGGAACAACCCCATGTACCAGTACAGGCTTGGGGTAGACCTGCTGGAGAGCAGCTCTGTGGAGAGGGACCTGGGTGTCCTGGTGGACGACAGGTTAACCATGAGCCAGCAGTGTGCCCTGGCTGCCAAGAAGGCCAATGGAATCCTGGGGTGCATCAAGAAGAGTGTGGCCAGCAGGACGAGGGAGGTTCTCCTTCCCCTCTACACTGCCCTGGTGAGGCCTCATCTGGAGTACTGTGTCCAGTGCTGGGCTCCCCACTTCAAGAAAGATGAAGAGCTACTGGAGAGAGTCCAGCAGAGGGCTACAAGGATGATGAGGGGACTGGAACATCTGCCCTACAAGAAGAGGCTGAGGGAGCTGGGCTTGTTCAGCCTGAAGAAGAGAAGGCTGCGAGGGGACCTAATAAATGCTTATAAATATCTGAAGGGTGTGTGTCAGGAGGATGGGGCCAAGCTCTTTTCAGTGGTGCCCAGTGACAGGACAAGGGGCAATGGGCACAAACTGAGGCACAGGAAGTTCCGTCTGAACATGAGGAAGAACTTCTTCCCTCTGAGGGTGACGGAGCACTGGAACAGGCTGCCCAGGGAGGTTGTGGAGTCTCCTTCTCTGGAGATATTCAAGACCCGCCTGGACAAGGTCCTGTGCAGCCTACTGTAGGTGAGCCTGCTTCGGCAGGAGGGTTGGACTAGATGACCCACAGAGGTCCCTTCCAACCCCTACTATTCTGTGATTCTGTGATTCTGTGATGCCAGAAATCTGTCGCAGCCTGATCACCAGAGGAGGAATAGGGGTCATATTGCTGCTTTATATCAGGATGTGAATGCCAGAAATCAGTTATTTCCTCTAGTATAGCTGGTAGAAAGTTTGCATGCAATTTTCTGTCTCCTGTTGCCTGACTTCGTTAAGTACCAGTGCTCACAAATATCTGCTACCATTTAATACCCATTATCTATGTATGTGTATGTATATATATAAAAGATTTGAAAATATCCTGTGTTAGAAAGATAAAAGGTGTAAACTTGGCATTAGTGCACCTCACATCATCTCAGGCAAGCACAGCTGAGTTGAAGTATCTTGTTCTAGAGCAGGCTGTTATATTCCTGCCTCAATCGTAGTGGAAACAGCTCACGTAAATGAGTAAAATAAAAGTTTTGTGCCAAATGTGTGTCACTTAACAGGCCATGTCCCACTAAGTGGTGTGTTGACTACAAATAGCGACTTGAATATTTTTTTCTATTATGCATTTCAGATGTTTACAGAAATATGAAGCTACTTTAGACACGGTACAATTATTGTTAGAACCAGCCATAAATCAGAAAAGCAATTTTCCTCAATGCAAGGTGTAAATACTTTTCAAACCTCAATGTAAGACCAACATTCTTGTGTACACAATTGCTTTGTATGAGATCAGCAGTGGTCTGGCATCATACGCTCGTGGCAAGAAGGACAATGCTTATACTGGCTCTGTCATTTCCCTTGCCATTAGAGCATCCTTTTGTAGATTTTACTCAAAAAAACACAGGCTGCATACTGAACCCAGGTGTTCAGTGTGACCACATGCGCTTTAAGGAGGCTGTGTAACCCACAGAGCCTAGTAGAGCAACGTGTCATAAGCACTACGCTTGTTAACAGTGGAAAAGTTTTTAGGTCATGATAGCTTTTGAAATTATACTTTTTAGATTTGATAGACCTTAAAAAAAATAAGTTAATTTTTGAAAATGATTAGTCATAAGGCATGTTTAGAAAAAAAAGAAAAAGTTAAAAATGTAAACTGGGCTTTCTTCACATCTTCATATGCTGGGCAGAGTGCCCTAGTTGACAGTACAGTTGAGAGATGCAGGGTGTCATGTTGATTTCAGCCTTTGTGGCACCTAGTCTGAAATTCTGTGATTCCAGATAGTAGCTCATTGGAAGGTATTTTATGTGTCTCGGCATCCACAGCACAGGTGTTGCACAATATTCATGGATCTAGGTTGCAGATAATAAACAATTGAGACTTGACTGTAATTAAGAGAGGGAAAAAAAAAGTAAAATTATTCAGAAGATGCAACTGATTATGTACTCTGGCATCACTGCCTGCATCGGGGCTTTACTTGCTTGTACTTTTTGTTCATATTTGCCTTGCTCTGCTTTATTTGTTAACTTCTTTTCATTAAGGTTTATCTTCTTTCATTGTTTTTCTCTTCCATTAAGGAAGGCTTATAGTTGAAAAATTACCTAGAAACAGATTTCAATGTTTCTGATATCATGTATTTAGGAATGCAAGGGGGGATTTTTTCCCAGGTCTGGTTTGTTGGTATTGGTTTTGCTTAATTGTTTACTGGTGTTAGGAACTGATCCTGTGTTTCCTTACGTTTATCTCATCTCCTTTATGGTATTCTGTGCTTAAATGTCTTTGAAGTTTCTTATTAAAAACTAGCAGGGACATGTAATACCGCTTCTCTTCTGTGAACCAAGACTAAAAGAGCATTCCCAGTTGATTGTGACTAAAATCTTCAAGTTTCCTTGCATATGTCTAAACACTGTGCCCCTCCTGCTCAAGATATTTTGAACCAATTTTCTGCTCTTGGCAAAACCATTGACAAAAATCTGATCTCCAAGATATTACAGGCAAGTGAAAAAGAAGCGTGCTTTTCTGCAGCTCTACTTTATCTGGATTGCGTGAGTTGCTTTGTTTAAAAATTAAGCATGAGTATTTGCTTTCAGTTACTGAGATTTGTTTACTGCATCTAAGCTTTGAATCTGGGACCTGTCAGAATTTTCACTCAAACTCTTCTGTGGCATAGAGTTTAGAAAATTAAGCGGATGCTTAAATTAGGCAAACAAATAGGCCTATTAATAGCTCTGTTTGGTGTAAGTCTAAGACTTTTTTCAACCTCCTACCTATTGTTCCTCATGTGAGCCAAAATGGAAAGATACATGGGAATTTGTGTGTTCATTTTTTTTTTTTTTTTTTAAAAAAGCCTTTTCCATAAATTAATTTTGTAGCTAAAGGTATGTATTCACACAGTGTATACATGCATAACCATGGGTATGTTAGTCTATGGAATGTTTTATTATTCAGTAATTAAAGGAACTTGCCATTGGGTATCTTGCAAGAAGCAGTCCAAGGTACAGTCTGGATAGGAGAAGCCAAGGAAACAGGACAGCAATTAATGAGATTTTTGATTATACCTATGAGTGCAGCTTGGAGGAATCCCTAAAATTGTGTCTGTTATCCTGAATACTTACATTTTAGGACTAACCTACTGTTCTACTTCTTCCTCGGTTTTCCTACAGACTTGACAGGATAGTCCTCAGGGAAGAAGGATACGGCAGGCCATGAGAGAAAATGTAATCTGTGAGAACTTGAATTCAGAACTCAGCAGGGACTTTCTTTTGTCAGAGATGAAGGTGCAAAGCCAGAATTTCTCCCCTGGGCATCTGCTGGAAGCAGGCTTGCCTGTATCTACTTAACATGCTTCCTTTTGCTTTTTAATTTCGGGACGTTTAAAATAGGGTAGATGCTGTGCTTCAAAAGAAATGGAGAACAAGCGAACTAAGTTGGATGGTGGTCCATGTAATAAATTTGGAAGAAGATAAGAGTGAAATAAATAAGGGGAAACTGATACGTGGACAACAGGTACAAATGTAAGTGAAAATGAAAGGAGATTAGAGGCAAGAAAAATGGGAGCTCAGTTGTGGGAGGCCTGAAAGGTGAGGAATGAAGAATTCATGTTTTGTATAGACAACAACAATCAGCTGCTAAAAAAAGGTGAAAGGGATGAATATGTTAGAAATAATGACAGATTACTTCATTAACCTTCTCTACTTTCCAAAGTTGATTTTTTTTAGTGTGTCCCACTCATTCAATCCTAAATATGGTCTTGCAGATATTACCCCATTGGAGAGACATTAGGGAGGAGGACAAATTATGACCTTTTTAAAAAGTTGCAGGTGTTTCAAGAATTCGGGTATGTTTATAACTAAAATATTAAACTAGAATTTTGAATTCATAAATAAGAAAGTCACTATAAATGAGCTATTTCCACAGACCTTTTTTTTAAAGTACTATTATTTTATTTGATATTTCATTTAAGGTCTCCAAATCGAGTACTGACATGTACCATCTCTTCTCTGGCTGTATGATTACACAGTATGGAGCAACCTCGTGAAGGTTTGCTTTCTACAAAAATATGGATTTTCTATAACAGTCATTTCAATTTAAATGGAAGCTTACTGTATTTAGATACAGAAGATACTATACATGCATACTATATTATTGCTTCAATTTCATCATGATCATTGTGTTAATGAACACAGTCACCTGACAGGAGTTAAGCACATTTGTAATTGATGCCCTGAAGACAGGTGAGTAAGTGCATTCTGCAAGTGAGGTCCAGAAGTGTTTTACTTTTTTTTTGGCTTTTAAATTGTATTAAAAAACCCCAAACAAAAAAAAACCCTCAAACAAACAAACATCCCCCCCCAAAAAAAAACAAACAAACAAAAAAAAAAAACCAAAAAGCAAAGAAAAAACCAAAAAAAACACCCCAAAACATTATCTCAAGAAAAAAAATCCAAGAAGTAAGAGAATCTGAAACTCAAAAGAAGAGTTAAAGTGGTGTTTTTAATAGCTCTGATACTTTCACATTGCATTCAGGCAACACGGAAAAAAAAAAAGAAATACTGCAAAACATTTTAGTGGTCTATATTTCATGAATCTAAAGAAGAAAATAGCACTTCTTTTAGGAGGATCATATGGTCTTTAATATATGGTATATTAACTGTTAGATATGTTTTACAGCAAAATGTAGAATCATAGAATGGTAAGGGTTTGAAGGGACCTTAAAGATCATCTGGTTCCAACCCCCCTGCCGTGAGCAGGGACATCTTCCACTAGACCAGGTTGCTCAGAGCTCCATCCAACCTGGCCTTGAACACTTCCAGGGAGGGGGCAGCCACAGCTTCTCTGGGCAACCTGTGCCAGTGTTTCACCACCCTCATGGTGAAGAATTTCTTCCTAATATCTAATCTAAATCTGCCCTCTTTTAGTTTACAGCCGTTCCCTCTTGTCCTATCACTACACACCCTTGTGAAAAGTCCCTCTCCATCCTTCCTCTAGGCCCCCTTCAGGTACTGAAAGGCTTGAAGGCCACCCTGGAGCCTTCTCTTCTCCAGGCTGAACAGCTCCCACTCCCTCAGCCTATCCTCATAGGAGAGGTACTCCAGCCCTCTGATCATCTTTGTGGCCCTTCTCTGGACCTGCTCCAACAGCTCCATGTCCTTCCTATGTTGGGGGCTCCAGAGCTCGACACAGTACTCAGGTGGGGTCTCAAGAGAGCGGAGTAAAGGGGCAGAATCACCTCCCTCGACCTGCTGGCCACACTTCTTTTGATGCAACCCAGGATACGGTTGGCTTTCTGGGCTGCAAGCGCACATTGCTGGCTCATGTTGAGCTTCTCCTCTACCAGTACCCCCAAGTCCTTCTCCTCAGGGCTGCTCTCGAGCCACTCTCCGCCCAGCCTGTACTCGTGTTTGGGATTGCCCCGACCCACATGGAGGACCTTGTACTTGGCCTTCTTGAACTTCATGTGGTTCATGCAGGCCCACCTCTCCAGCCTGCCAAGGTCCCTCTGAATGGCATTGCTTCCTTCCAGCGTGTCAACCATACCACACAGCTTGGTGTCGTCGGCAAACTTGCTGAGGGTGCACTCAGTCCCACTGTCCATGTCGCCGACAAAGATGTTAAACAGCACCGGCACTCTGAGGCACCCCACTCATCACTGGTCTCCACCTGGAGACCATTGACTGCAACTCTTTGTATGTGTCCATCAAGCCAGTTCCTTATCCAATGAGTGGTCCATCTGTCAAATCCATGTCCTTCCAATTTAGAGACAAGGACATCATGCAGGACAGAGTAAAATGCTTTGCACAAGCCCAGGTAGACAATGTCAGTCACCCGCCCTTTGTCCACCAAAGCTGTAACCCCATCATAGAAGGATACCAAGTTGGTCAGGCACGATTTGCCCTTGGTGAAGCCATGCTGGCTGTCCCCAGTCACCTCCTTGTTATCCATGTGCCTTAGCATGGTTTTGAGGAGGATCTGCTCCATCATCTTGCCACGCATAGAGGTGAGGCTGACTGGCCTGTAGTTCCCCGGGTCTTCCTTTTTTCCCCCCTTTTTAAAAATGAGGGTGATGTTGCCCCTTCTCCAGTCAGTGGGGACCTCCCCAGACTGCCAAGACCTCTCAAATATGATGGAGAGTGGTTTGGCAACTTCGTCCGCCAGTTGCCTCAGGACCCGCGGGGTGCATCTCATCAGGCCCCATGGACTTGTGCACCTTCACGTTCCCTAGGCGGTCTCGAACCTGGTCTTCTCCTACGGTGGGTGGTTCTTCATTCTCCCAGTTCCTGCCTTTGCCTTCTGCAAGTTGGGCGGTGTGGTTAGAGCACTTGCTGTTGAAGATTGAGGCAAAAAAGTCATTCAACACCTCAGCTTTCTCCACATTCCGGGTAGTCAGGTCTCCAGCTTCCTTCCAGAGGGAGCCTGCATTTTCCCTAGTCTGCCTTCTATCATTGACATACCTTTAGAAGGCTTTCTTGTTCCCTTTGACATCCCTGGCCAGATTTAATTCTGTCAGGGCTTTAGCTTTCCTAACTTGCTCCCTGGCTACTTGGACGATTTCTCTGTATTCCTCCCAAGCTGCCTATCCTTGTTTCCATCCTCTGTAGGCCTCCTTTGTCTGCTTGAGTTTGGCCAGGAGCTCCTTGTTCATCCATGCTGGCCTCCTGGCATTTATGCCTGACTTCCTCCTGAGCTTTGAGGAGGTGATCCTTGAATACTGACCAGCTTTCTTGGGCCCCTCTTCCCTCTAGGGCTTTACCCACGGTACTCTACCAAGCAGATCCCTGAGGAGGCCGAAGTCTGCTCTCCTGAAGTCCAGGGTGTTGAGCATGCTGCGCACCCTCCTCGCTGTCCTAAGGATCTTGAACTCCACCATGTCATGGTCACTGCAGCCAAGGCTGCCCTTGACTTTCACATTCCCCACCAGCCCCTCCTTGTTGGTGAGAACAAGGTCCAGCATCGCACCTCGCCTGGTGGGCTCCTCTGTCACTTTGATGAGGAAGTTGTCCTCAACGCATTCCAGGAACCTCCTGGCTTGCCTGTAGCCCTGCTGTGTTGTCCCTCCAACAGATGTTGGGGTGGTTGAAGTCCCCCATGAGGACCAGGGCTTTTGAACGTGAGGCTTCTATCTGCCTATAGAGGACCTCATGTAATAAATGAAATAACTTTTTTGTTATGAAAGTCTTTCCTTATTTTAACATTTCATCTGTCCCAGTTCGAGAAGTATAATTGTGAGGAAGGAGATATTTGTATAGAGGTTCCTTGAAAAGTGTCAGGATTGCCGACAGCATGGGCTGGAGTATAAACTGAACTCCAGGGGTTTTTAGGTCTTTTGTAACAGCGTTCAGCTGATGCTGTATTTGTGTCATAGGCCTTTCAGCAGCCTCTTAGCCGAAAAGGCACCTAAAATAAATTCACCTTATCTTTCAGGTTTTTTAGGAAGTTACGGTTCTTGTTTTACTGTGTCTTGAGGAGTTGGACACCAAAATGTATCTCAGTGGCTGAGAATTTTGAGACAAAGTATAACTTACATATGCTGCTTCCAGCAGCATGGCCTTCAGTACACTACAAAGTACCCAGAACTATTTTCATTCAGAAACGTGGCCGCTCTGTAGAGCACTTGGGTAAGGAGGAAGAATTGTGGGTTCCAGGTTGTCCTCAGTCTGATCGCCTTCCTCTTAGGATAATGTCCTAATCACCTGATTAGCAGAGTCACTGTAGATTTGAATCGTTGTAATGCAAAGAAGCAAGGATATTTGGGTACATAACACATGAATTTTTTTGATGGGCTACACTGAGGCTGCAGGATGTCCTGCCGAGTCCCTGAGTGTTTGGGTGTTTTTTCCTTTTTGCAGTGCATGAGAATTTTCAGTCTCGCAAAATTTTTCCACTTGCAGAAATAAATGGTTGTCACTTCTATAATTATGGTTAGGCAGTAGTTAATGCTTGCTTTGTCCAATACGTTGTGGCTGGCTGCAGTTCACATCTATGAAAGTGTTTGCGTGTTGCTTTATTCTTCTTTAGTCTATAACGGAGAACTTTGAATTGCTCATTTGTAAAAGCTCGGTACGTTAATAAATGGTGGTGTTAACTATTCTTTTCAACATAAAACACAGATAATAGAGTCCTTTTATGTGTGCATTTGAGTGAATATTTTAAATTATCTTTTTTCTTTACTAGGAAAATGTTCTCTGTAGGATTTCATTTTTTTTACCAAAAACCACTAGCTAGAAGCTAATTTGAAGCATCAGGAGTCAGATGATAACAAAATAGGGTAAAAGGCAACAACTATAATTGCTTGTCTGCTGTTTATAGATTATCTAAAGAGCAACTGTGGAGTTGACACTCAGTTTCTGAGTGGTGGCTGTGAATTTGACAGTTATCTTGTCCATTTCCGAAAACTGTAAGCATCAGCAACTGTTGGCACACTCAAGAAAATGGTATTGCCTGGTTTATCTGGTTTTCCTTTTTAAAGATTATCACCATCTCTGCTGTGTCTGAAAATTGTTCTAAATGAAAACTTCATTTTTTGTAAAATGTGTGTCTTGCTTTGAAAGTCAGGTGTGTTTTTTCACTCACAAGTGTTGTTCCCCCTCCCGCTGCTCCATGGTATCTGGAATGTTTAACATTCAGTCATGACTACAGAATACAGCTAAACAAGTAAGAAAGAGAGATTTGAGTAACAACCTCTTAGATTATAAAATCTGAATGATCACTACAACCACACCCATAAAACAATGAATTTTCGTAAAAGATAAATTAAATAGAAGCAAAATGGGCATCTTACAAGGACTGAGTGAATGTGGAGAGACTTTTTCATTCCGAGGTATGTCAGCTGGGTTATAATTGGCTCTAATTAGCATTTTATTCAGCTATAAAAATGCTTTACCTTGAAGTTCAGTGACACTCAAAGATGTGAAATTTCTTCATACCTTTGAAAATACCGAAGAAAGCACTTCCAGTCTAGCTTTTACAACTGAAGGTTCAGTAATCAGTGCAGGAAAGGGGCAAATACTTCAAGAGGCATAAAGAATATTGATATTTGGCTGGAAGACTCTTCAGGAGTTAATTGGTCAAACCAGATTTCATTGTCTATAATTTAAAATGTCTACATATATCAACACCAAATGCCAGTTATACTTTAAGCAATATGTAAGAAAAAATATGGACTTAAATAAAAGCGATCAGAATCAGCTTGAAGATTTCTTAATTACAATTTCAGTAGTGTGGTAATCCTAATGTGTTTTATTTTTACGTTGGAAAATTGTATTGTGGAATTTCTTATCCTGTTACGTGTGTTCATAAAATATTTTAATCTCTGACAGATCTAATTGATATATCTATGCAGCAGTACTATATAAAATTCTGAAATACCCATGTCAGTGCCAATTGGTTACTTATCATTATGGGCAAAATGATGCTGAATGAACCTGTAATTCAATCTGCTTCATAATTTTTATTATCGGCACTTGTTTTCAGTTGCTTATAAGTTTTTCCAAGTTGTACCATACAACTTTAACAAGAAACGTTTTTGAAAATAAGATTGACAAAACTGTAGACAAAACAGCCCGATTTAAAGCAAATCACACAGTCATTCCAGTTCCATGTCCTTGTTAAAACACCTTTAAAAACATGATGGCAGCTTAATGTGCTAAATGAAATGATTTTGTCCTAATGCAAGAGAACTCGTTGCAAATGAACTTTTATAGAAGCAGTTAATTTCCATAGATTGAAAAAATAGTAAGGATGCAGGTCATGGTTCCATCGGAAGATAGATGCAGAAGCTAGTCCTTTCTTTGATCTGCTCTGTTGCCTTAGGGAGGAGTTCAGTGGTTGAGGAATCAGCCAACTCACCCTTAGTTATAGTTCAAGCTTTTTCATCAACTTAATGTTAATTTTCTTTTTTGGCATAATGTGATTTTTCGCTGCCTAGTCTGTCTTCTCTATAACAGCAAACAGGTTCAGTCATCTGCCTGCATATCTAATATTTGTTTTACTAAAAGTGCAGAGAAAAAACAATGAAACTCTTCACGGAAGAAGCAAGAGGATTTTGAGTGGAAGGTATCACCTGAGAATAACTGAGGTTGTGTTTCACTTACAGTGTGAAAAAATGACACTGTGTCACTTCCTTCTGCTGCCTGCAACTTCCTATTTTCTTCCCCTCATGTCTTATACTATAGGATTGTATCAAGGGGCATGGCTTAGATCTGGCGCCAGCCAGGTCATATCCACCATCTAGGAGTAACGCAAAATTTGAGATAAAATAGGAGCATGTATAGCGTGCAGTACAAATTTAGGAAGGTAGCTGGTGGCTGCTTAACACTGGGCTCACTTGCCCAAGGCTGCATCTACTCACGCAACTTTCTTTCATCTCTTCAATCCGGATACTGAATTGATTCATGCAAAAAGCTAAATAGACTAGAGAACTTGTGTCTAGTAATGGACTTTTGACAGGCATCAAGAGATACTTCTTCATATATCCACTGAGGGTGAAAACAGCATATCAAATGCCTTTGAATAACTTATGTTTTGTCTAGAGATGAGAGGAAGTTTCTCCGTGTAGCTACCAATAGTAAAGTTGTGATCTCTGCCTTCACCTGTATTGTGTTACTTCAAGATGAGTCAGAGGCTGCACAACTTTCTTTTAGAAGTTCTGGGTGTGGAAGCCTATTCTCATCAGATGAGAAGTATTATTATTTTAACCTTACTGTTATCTGCAGCAAATTTATTAGGATTGTAGTTCATATACTTAGCCATACTGCCTGTACCGACTGACGTGAATATGCTGCTTCTCATAGGCAGAATAGAGATGAGGGCTGGTTTCTTGCTTCCTTCATGTATACTACAAAACTGGTGAATCACAGGTAAAAGGTGTATGTTGACTCAGTCACGATGACAGCTGCTGAGCTGGAAAAGGTTTGCATCAAAGCTCTGAGGCTTATGCTTCTCGGTACATCTTCAAAAAGGATGCACAATGTTACACATGAAGACCTTTTGAAGTTTCAAGCTAAAGCACTCGAAAGTGAGTTTATGTCAAGGCCTCTGCTTTTTTCTGTGTACATATGCAGGATGACCACTACAATGGCATAATCACTGTTTGTTTTATATGATTGCAGTATGATTCAGTATGCAGAACAGGGGGCAGACGGAGTAAGGAGTTTGAGAAGCTCTCTTACCGTTAGACTAGCATGTAGGGAAGCTGGATGGCATTCCTTCTTCTGACAGGTTTGGATGGGATGTCAGAGGGCACTCAAAAGAAAAAGGATGTGTACATTAACGCTAACTAAAAGATTCCATAAGCAAGCCTAGGTTTGATATTACGTAGCTTTAAGTAACTGATGCTGCAATAATGTTCCTCTAGTATGTGTAAAAATTGCTAGATTTCTCGTTAATGGCAGATTTTGCACTTAAAATATGGAATCGATTTCAGCTGAAGGAAACCAAAACGTTGGGTATGTTTTGGAACAGATTAGGTCCACAGAGTTAAAATGGCTTGCTAGTACAAATTCTGGTTGGTTTTAATGTTAGGTTGTTTTTTTCGTTTTCTGTTTTACAGTGTTATGTGGGAACCAATGGGAGACGGTAAAAAGATTATTTCACTGGCTGATAATAACATATTATTGTGGGATTTGCAGGAAAGTTCAGCCAAAGCTGTGGTAAGAAATTTTCTTTAACAAATCATGATAGACTTGAATATAGTACAAACAACAACATTTATTAGGCTAGAATTTCGTAATCTTTTAACAGCTCCTTCAGAAATAACTTGTTGCCTTGAACGTGGTGGGGGAAATGAATACTCTACCAGTTGTCTTGAATGTGAGTGTTTAAGAGTAGGAAACTTGGTGTTTTGTATCTGTTGCTAGTGGTTAAACATTTTGCTTCTTCTAGAGTTACCCTTACCTTCCTACTGGTTTTACAGTGAAGAAAGTAAAATAAAGCATTGCTAATTTGGTAAATGTGTATGAGGGGAAAGTTGGTGATTGGTAAAGCCAAAGGTTGCTGAATTCGGATAATAGTATATTAATTCATGTTGGTTAATACCATCAGACCTCTATTTAATTTACAACCCTTGTTGTATTTATAAGCATAAGTTAAGTTTATTTTCTGTGCACTGCTTTGAGTTCTCAGTTATGAGAATCTTCTAATCAATTCCAAATTCTTTATTTTTTTTTAAAACACACTTTTGTGGGATATTAATAAAAAGGGCTTTTTTTATTTGCCTTGAAAGGTACAGAACAGCCTATGGCAAAAAAATCAACTCTCATGGGGTGGGAGGAGGAGGAGAAGGGTTTTCTGAAGAGAGAGGTCATAGAAACTGTTAACAGTTCTGTTGGAGGTTGTAGGTGATTATACAAGGTGTCATTTGGTGCTACTTAGAAAATTCTTGCCAGGAAGTTCACTTTTGCTTTATATGCAGACACACAGGGAGATTATTTAAATGCTGAGAAGCATTGTGTTTATTATTGTGTTCATTAGGATAAAAGGTGGTCAGTCTTTGGCATGTCTTACCACCTAACATGCTGTTTGGTTCTAGCAGATGGTGACAAAGCAATAAGTAGCTAGTGAACTTATATATTCTGTAGGGACTGTTGAGGGGAAAAAGTCTTTACAAAATATTCCTGTTGCTTATGGACTTGTAAGTGAAATAACCATGTATGTGTGTGTCTGTATATGTGTTATTTTAACTGACTAAATCAATAGCCTAGGATTAAGACAATAAAAATGTCGGTGTGATTGAACTTTTTCCCTTTTTGTCAAAAATATGATGGTGATCAAGTTGAATGACATCATCATCATTGACTAAAAGTAGGATCTGGTCCACTGTGTTTGTATCAGGTAATGGAATTAAGGAGATATGGATTACACTGGGGCAGCACTGGTCTTCCTGTTTTAAGAACATTTCAGTTGCTTCCTTTTTGGATAGGTATGCATTACAGGCAATATTAATTTCAATGGCAAGAAGTAAATACAGTGCTACTCTTTATGGACTTTTCATGTTTATGAAAAAGTTTATGTGAAACTCAGGTGTAGTATTGATGAAAAACTGAAAATATATGTGTCTTTAAAATTCTGCACCAGCCAGAATTTCTACTTGCCTACACTGATCAAAACTTAGAGCCTTTTATTAGGCGCATCTTCTCTATATGCCTGGAAGCTACAAGTCACATTGTTTAATTAGAATTAGCCTGAAGAATTTTAGGGTTCCTGATATTTTCAGAGCTTCTTTGTAATAAAACTACTGGCGTGTTCGTTTTCTGAATTATCTGGTCAACCTGCCATAAAAAACATTTACTAACTGTAACATACAATACATTTCTGTGGGTTTGGGGTTTTTTCCCGTTCAAAATTTTTTTGATAACTTTTTTTCATTACAGTGTTTGATACAGGAATATTTACTTGTATGTGCATTAAGACAAGCTTCTTCTGTCCTTTTGATCACTCCATTTATTATTGTTTTGAGGACATTATCTTCTGGGGTGACACTAATCTTATATTCACTGCATCATTACGTTTTGTAGTTAAATTAACTGTTCTTTGCCATTTATAATCATTAGCTGCACCTAAGAGAAGCACAACCAATCCACAAGATCTGGGTAGATACTGCAGAAAAGATGACAGTTAGTATTCCTATATACAGACTTCAGGTCAGATGTCACCAAATCATTAGAACTCTTCTGTGGGTAAGTGCAGAATGTTTGGAAAGGCAGATGAGTGCAACAGAGTGAAATGGAGATGTTAAAATACAGATATTTTTCTTTCCCGTATTTTTTCACAAAGGGGAGGAGTACAGGTGTGGTTTTGATCATTTTTATCCAAATAATTCATTAGATTCCCTTTATATTTCTTGTCCCTTCTGGAGTCTTTAGTAGCATTTAATGCATAGGTGATGTTAATTCAGAACAATAGAAAATATCTGGCAGTGGCATTCCAGGCAAGAAGGAAGATGTTGTGGAGAAGATTTCAAAGTCTATCTGGATAAAAGTAATGCATCCAAATGTAGGAGGAAGATAGGAATATGCATGAGATGCTTTCTTGGCAAGAGGGCTGCTGTTCCTCAAGGTAGAAAATACATTGTGGACTTTATTGGAGAACTTACTAGAGGGTCTCGCAATTATTTCAACTAGAATAAACATAGATGAGTTAAAGGAAGGCAAAAAACTGTCTGAAGAAAAATGGAAGAGAAATTACTGGATCAGAAAGAGGATAGAAGACCAGTTCTTGAAGAGTTGGTGTTGGGATCAGTTTTGTTTGGTGGTCTCCTTAATGGTAGCATAGAAGTAGGGGCAAAATAATGAAAATTGCTGATGACAGAAACTTGGAACATGTCATCAGTACATAGGAGTAACAATATATTTTTCAGAGGACTAACTAGCTGCTCTAACTAGCTGCTCTTGACGTTTGGTTTAATTTTTGTAGTGTAAAACAGCAAACTTGTGTTTAAGGAATAAAGGTATTTTCTTACTGTGAGGTGGAAACTCAGCACTTAAAAATATGTAGATTCTGTTACTTAGCTGTTCTGAGAAAGACTGTGAGCTGCCAGTATGATGAGGGAGTTTGAAAAGGCAAACAACTGTAAGATGGTTCAGGAGAAAAGAGCAGTTATGAAAGGACTATGTGGCATCGTTGCCTGCAATGGAAGGAATTGAACTTCGTGGTTTTTAAAATTCTCATCAAAATTTCTTTTTCTGTCAGTAACAAACCAGAACAACAGTCATCCCCTCTTAATATGGATCTCCAATTTTTCAGTGGCTTTCTTACTGTGGTTATTACACGGACATCTGCTTGAGGCTGTCTTGAGATCTCCACACAACGTCCAGCACACACAGAATTGTGGCTCATTTCCAGTTGATGAGGTTATGGTTAAAAAGCATAAAAAAACTTTGTGTAATGTATCTCAGTGAGGTTAGATACTCTTTAGAAATTTTAAATATTTATGGACTTAATTGTTTAAAATGTCTTCACTACCCCATGTTCACTGAGGAGGCAGTCAAGATCAAATAAGCACATGCAGTGTAACCCTATGAATATTTCATAAATGGAATAATGACTTCTTTAGTGGTCTTGTCTAGAATGCACTTGAACATCCATCAGATTTTTAGTCTTATGACCTTTAGGGTAAGGTGTGAGAGTTCCTTTGTGTTCGCTGTTTTCAGGGGTTTTTTTGTGTGATTTATTCTGTTTAAAGCACAGCTGCTGCTTTAGGGGTAAGAAAAGTAAAAGTTATTAAATAAACATTTATTAAAAAAAACCACATTCAAAAGTCAAAAGGCATGTTTTCTCATTTATCAAGTAAAATATTTCTGGTTTTTATCTTTCAATTAATTTCTAAGTGTTTAAAAAAAACACACCTAATATATTTTTAGATCGAATTGTAAAGGCCTTTTTTGTCAAGAAAGGAGAACAAAGTCATTTCCTTAAAATAAATGCAGGTTACCAATGTATTGATAAATATTTAGTAGGTTGCTGCAGTTGTTAAGCCTTTACATAGAAATTTGCATCTTTTGCTCTCCCTGTATAATGACTGATAATCACATTTTTTCAGATGATGAAATTATGAAACAAAGATACTAATGTGTGCTAATATTACACACTGTACCACATGGATTGATTTTATTAACAGAAGAGAAAACTTCACATTTTTGTTAGATATTATTTTCTTACAAGAATACTGATTGTCACTGGTAACCATTTATACATACTAAGAAATGTAGTATTTACTTCAATTTGGTACTTTATTATCCAGAAAGATATTATATGAATTTCTAAAGTAATCAAAGTAGAGCACCAGAACATTCCCTATTTTATAAATATTTTGTTCTTTGGAGATGTTTTCAAATGGTTTGTGTCAAAGTCTGTTTGAGGGAAACAGCTGACCTTCCAAATGCATAACACAATAAGTAATTGTTAGTCATTCTACCTTAGAATTAGTTCATATGTTAACAAAAAAACCCAACAACCCAACAAGTTGTGCATATGAACACTTAGTTATTAGATGAAGATAGCATAGTGAGAGAACAGAACTAAATGTTTCCAGTTACCATTTTGTCCAGAAGTTTTTAGAACTTTAGATCTGGTCCTCTCGCATTGTTTTTCATAATATGTTGCGAGAGAAGAAAGTTACAGCCCCCTCAGCCACCCTTGGAAGAAAATTTGATAAATCCTACCATTCATGTGCTTCGTGCTGCTCAGTTCTAAGAGTGGTTATGCTGATCCATACCCAAGTCCATCCAGCCCCAGGATTCTGCTTGGAACAGTGGCCATAGCAGGCTCCAAGGAGAAGTTCAATGGAACAGATGTGTTGGATGCTTTGCCCTTAGCACTCAGTCAGTCATCTTCCCTTTTCAATCCAAGGATTTTTCTGAGCCTGGCTGGGTTTGTGTACATAGTGTAACTCTCCATAGATCTTTCTTCCAAGTATTTTCCTGCTCTGTTCTTAGACATAAATAATCTTTATGCATGCAAGGAGTCCACTGGGCAGAGAACTACTTTCTTTTGGTTACTGTTGAATCTGACTTCTACAGGCTTCTTGCAGTGGCCCAGAGCTTTGTTTTGGAAGAGAGCATGAACAATTGGTTCATTGTCTTCATGCTGCTTGTGATTTTTTTTTTTGCTCGATAATTTCTGTGATCTCTAGAGGTTAATATATGTGGGGTTTTTTTGTTTGCTTTTTGTTTTTTAAGGATACTGCCTATCCTTTCCTCTTTCCAAATCAGCCTTTATGAGAATCAAAATTTGAAGTGGAAAGAGGCATCTCAGTCCTTACTGATATTTTGATAAAAATAAGTTGGAGTAATTGATGGGTTTTTTGAGTACACAGAAATCAGTCCTTCAAAGCTAGAATAGACTTTTTCATATTCAGGTACTTTGCTTTTGTAGAAGCCCTTCCTTCATTGAGGATAACAACATATACAGTTCTATTCTGATCATATTACATTGCTTATTTATTTTTTTCAGAAACTTTTATTTTTGTATCAAAGCATTGCTCTCATGAAATTATAGTATAATATCATACTGCCCTTTTATTATTTTCCTTATGTCACCAGCTTTAGGCACTGATCCATTGAAGCACTTACAAACAGTGTTAAATCCATCCATATTCTGATAACCATTTTACACTGTTCAAGGTTTCATTTTGTCCAGACTTTTTTCTAAAGTCAACGTGTGATCCTTGCACAATGCAAGAACAGGAGCTAATTATGTTGTCTAAAAGTAGACATTGGATCTTAACTCACTTTTTTTCTTACTGTAAGTCAGGTTTTCTGTTTATAAAATATTGCTATAAAATGTTTTCTTTCAGTGTGCAGTGAGGCCATCAGAGCTGTGTGTCTTCATCTTTGAGCGGCAACAAATCCAAATTCTTATGTGAGAGCGGTGCCTAAAATAGTCCTTTGTTGTATTTTCTTTCCTTCTATAGTCAACTTTTCTGCCTTTAAAGAAGAGGAAGGAGGAGTTCAAGATATAAAGAAAGCTTGCCTATCTCCGTATATTTAGGTATCAATTAAAGCTAGGGGTTTTTTTGAACCTGCATTTGTGATTCCAGGTCACCAGTTTTGTTTCATTTAAGCTCATTTCTTGGATTTCCAGGAGGGAGACTTGCATACTTCCTTCTGTTACATGAGAATTCCTTCTTCTGTATGAACATTTCTCTCCGTTACCTCTTAGCAATCCTTTAAATCTGTGCAGTTCCTTTCTGGCTCATAGACGATGTGCAAAGAGCATTGAACAAAACTGTATTCCGTAACTTCTGGGATTTCATTTCATTTTATTAAGAGAAGTCTACTATGTTGATTGGGAGGTTGGCTGTATATATAGTTGGCCACCCATACAAGGAAAGATGTCGTTTAATTCCTGCAAATATTTAAGGATTGCTTCAGAAGGCAAGGATGGCTTGGCCAATCTTACATGTATGTGATTTTTTCATATGTGTTATTAAGAAATAGTGCAGGATGTGCGTGCTGGCCTCACCCATAAACTTTTGGCTGAAAAGAAAAACAGTGTTGATCTTTTTGTAATAGTTCAAACTATAAAAGTTGAAATAAAGACTTAAAAAAAAAAAAAGGTGGAATGCTGGAGAAAGTATTATCTGCTGACAAAGACCTTCTAACCTGAGTTATATTTTGGATATGTGATGCTTTCTGTCTGAAGAAGAGATTTTAGAAATACCTAATAAGAGATACTCTTTTCATTGGTACTGTCTTAGTGTTAACATTTGCTTCTCTCCTCTTCCCCCAGTCTGAGCCTTGCTTGGCAAAGGCTGCTTACTAAAGGAACTTAGTGTAATTTTTGAAATGACCCACTCAAGCTCTGCATATTCTCTTATGCATTGAATCTAGTATGTGTCAAAAAATAAACATTGCAGCTTATTTTATTATCCTGCATCCAGTGTCCTGTGCAGTACTTTTCTTTCCATAACTTGCAGGTTATTAATATAAAGGCTTTCAGACAGTATTTGAGGAAGAATGGTGCTAACAACGTTATTGTGCTATGTAATACATGAGCCATGTATGACCATGCTGGGAATCCTGGTTCTTTAAAAACAAAAAAAAACCAGAACAAAAACAAACAAATAAAAAAACCAACAAAACCCCACAAACAACAAACTGAGAAGCCAGCACACCTTAGGTACATAGACTTCAGTGATGGAATAGTTGTAATGTCTAGATTGTTAATCTGAGTGAAAAGTAAATATGGTATTCTTGGTGGAACTGTAATAGTAATATACATATATTGTGAAATATACATATAGTGAAATACAGAAATGGACATTGGTATTGTATACAAATACATATAAGCAGTCTTGTGTTGACAACATATTTTTCTGTTGATGTCACTTAAAGTTCATGTAAGCACAATGCAGGTTTTAGTCTTTTTCATCCATCAAACTAATATTTCTGCTGAGGAATCTTCTATTTAATAGCATATTTTATGATGTGTTAGGATTTAGGTAAAGGAGAAAAGTGATCCAAGGAGATCCAGTGCAGTAACCTGCTTTTGTGAAGTCCCTCTTAATGAAAGACTTTGAAATATGAACACTGTGTGCAAGACGACTGAATAAGTCTGCTGTCTGCCTAGCTGCTTGGAATTACTATAAATTTTGTATCTGATGAAAATGCAAGTAATTTGGTTTTCCTCCCCCTGCCCCCCATTTGATATTAAACAATCAGTTTCGGTTAGTGACTAGAAGTAGAAGTAACTTGCAGTGTCGGCAGCTTCATTTTTTTTCCCCATGTTCACGTGCAATTGGAGGGTAACTTTCTGTACAACTTAACAGAGAAAGCTGATTACTTTGTGCGATCTTTACCTATAGAGACGCAGAGCTGTCTGTCAATGACATACAAACCTGGTTTTGGAACCAAAACCTTTAGTTCTCACAGATAGTAGATTAATGATTTAATACCTGCTATTATTTAATAGACATGTAGGGAATGACATGGTCACCTGGGCCTTGATTTTTTTTTTTTTTTTTTTAAAGGCTTCTGTATGTTTACTGAGGAGTCTTTGATACTATAATTCTGTTCCTGCAGATAAAATTTGGTATTTTGTCATGGAAAAACAATCTTGTATGACTGTTCATGAAACTAAATGGGTGTGCCTGAGGCAGCTACAAATTTGTGCAGTGTGTGCGTAGTGTCTATCTACTGTTTCAACAAATGATCTGAAACCGTTTATTTTAGTTTATAAAGTAGTACAGTACTTCTAATATTTCTGACTACATTACACTGCATAGTACTTTGTAAAAATTACTTTCTGAGATACAAAATCAGCTTTAGCTTTTAATTTTTTCTGGCTTTTATCCTAGGACTGTGGTAGTCTGTTACACTTATAATAGGCTATTGTACAGTTTCTGTCTTCAGTGGAACGCATTTAATTTTAGCTTTACATTTAGAAACATTGCCAGCTTTTTTTCATTATTTTAGCTCTCTAGTTCTGCAGCCTTGGAAGGAAAGGGACAATTAAGATTTACTTCTGGAAGATGGAGTCCACACCACAACTGCACACAGATTGCAACAGCCAATGATACCACTGTTCGAGGATGGGATACGCGAAGCATGAGGTAATGGGAAATTGCAGTCGTTCTTCAAAAAAGATAATTTCTGTTGGAGGTGGATTTTTCATTGCTTCTAACATGATTTTTAATTTTTTTTTTTAAATCAGAAATATGGCAAAGCTACCACTTATAAAAGGAAGGATTGGGCTTGCATAGCTGATGTAGTCACAATTTTTCAAAGGGTTTTCTCTGCTTTTTCCCTTCAGCTTCAATTCTAACTTGTGTGTTCAGTTTTACTGAACTATATACTAGTCTCAGGATGATTTGTTCAATACATAGGCATTACCTGAATGAAGGTGTTCTGTAATTCAACCTGAAAATGATTTAACATCAGTCATGACTATTCTATGAAGTGCCTTCATAGCATGCTATTTAAAGGTAACTTTAATCTCTGAAGGTAACTCACAGGGTAAGTTCACTCTTCGCTCTTCTGATTTTAACAAACAGTATACTATACTATATTAAAAATTGTAGCACGCTAGTTATGTGAAACTACTGAATATATCCAGATCATTTCCAAATCAATTAAGGCTTTGAATATACCTAATAAGGTGTTTCCCCTCTTGCTCAGTTGTGATTTTGATGAGCAAAGGAGTGATGTTGTGCAGATCTGTTGCCATGACTACTAAAGCCTGTGCAAGCTTTTTTAAGATATGCTTTATCCCCTTAGTACATAGTAATTTATCACTAAACCGAGAAGACTGATGTCTTGTGATAACTTTTGTTGCCTTAAAGGGGGATGACTTTAAATTTAGGTCTGTGGTTCCTGCCAGCTCAGGGGTGTAGCAATAAATCCCTGTGTTTGCCACCCTTGTGTGTTTTTGCCAAAAAGGTTTATTTAATTTAATAAACAAAAGCTAGAAATGCAAATATAAGCATTAAAAGTCACTTTCTGTATGCTTGTCATCAGGTTTGAAAGTCCTGTTCTTTGCCCTGTAAAAAGATATATAAAAATCTAACTTCATAAGTATGTGTATACTTAATTTATGAAGACTCATTTAAATGAAGCATACAAGAGGAGAGAAAGGTCAAAGGAAAAAGGAGTTTTTAAGTTGATTTTTTTTTGTGAACTTCCTCTTTTTAACATATAACATGCAGACCTTAAGATTAAAGCCTGTGTTTCTAAGTAGAAAATGTTAAAAGTTGTGAAGTCTGCTTCAAGCTCTATCTCGTATCTTGCATTGTATGAATACTGTGAGTAATTTGTGTGAAAGATGGATAGTACAGATATTTACATGATCCTCAATGAAAGTACAGGTTGGTTAACAAAAGCAAACTTCATAATTCTAATTACTTTAAGTTAAGCTCAAATTAGATAGTCCTTGAACCAATTTACGAGTACTATGCCAAAGAGCTGTTTGCAGCGTACTTGAAAAACATTCACAAGAATGAAGTCTCATCTGCAGTTACACTGTAATATGTCTAGAATGATGTGAATATTTCATAATGACTAGTTAGGTTAGAGGTAGGAGTGTAAAGTCAGGGCAGTATAAACTGTGGCAGTGTAAGAAGCAAAAAATTAGAGAGGGGAAAAAATCAAGGTCAGAAAATTGTTATATCAGCAAAGAACAAGGGAGGAAAGGTATTAAAGAAGTAGTTAGAATAGCTACTTCCATGGAGTGCAATTAGGATAGCTGTAAGATAGAGGGAGTGAACAATTTTGGACATAGCAAACAAAGAAGGGGGGCCAAAATAGAGGTTGGTGGGAAGTTTCCTAGATTGGACTAGGAAGCAATCTTAATCAAAGAAGAGCTTGAAGCAGAGGAGACAGACACTAGGCTGAATGGATTTAGAGAGATAATTATATCAGGAAAATTCGTACTACAAGAATAAATTATGAAAACTATGGGAGAAAAAGAATATGAGAAGGTGGAGCCAGTAGGTGTAGAAAATGTTTGTGTGATCTGACCTCAATCTAAGATGTAACTGGAAAATTCAATATAGATAATATTGCTGTAGGTGGGATGATAAAGTGAAAGAAAAGAATATTATTTGGGAAGGAAAGGGATCAAGTGGTCAGAATAATAGTCAAGTAGGGATAAAGGCTTTCACTGTAACCACTGCTGACTATACAGTGGACAGCAGTATTTCTTATTAAGCCCTTGCATCTCCATGAGCAATGCAAGAATTGCAAGAAAGAAGTGAAAGGTGCAATAAAGGAGAAGTGTTTTATTGCTGCAAGCATGCCTGAGATATAAATAACTTCCCGTGAAGATATTTCAAGAAATTAAGAGCAAATGTTGAATTCAGATCCCAGAATACCTGTTAGAAAGGTATGTTTGAGTGATGTCCTTAATCTCTCAAACTCTGAGAAGTTGTTGACATCGAATGTCTAAGTAATGTTCTTTATCCCAGGTGACTGCCGTAGCTGTCAGGATAAGGCTTAGTGTAGGCCTGGTATTGTTTGAACCTCTCCTTACAAAGCAAAGTAGCTCTGTATTAATAGTTAGGTGTTACTAGCAAGAGACTTCTTTATCTGGTCTGAACATGAGAACATATATGTAGCACAGGAAATATAAAGTTTTGGTCTGTCTGTGAAGAGAGAAAACTTTCACTTAAAAGAGAAAAGCTGACAAAGTGTTGACAAGTTCTAGTGAAGATTGTAGGATACTCAAATCTAAGCAGAACTTTGGTAGATGGTGGCTTTGAGAATGGACATGGGAACGGATACAGCCTTTTCGTAAAACTTGTAATGCAGCAGCGGAAGCAAACAAACAAAAATCCCAAGTTTAACAGGGAGGTAGGGAGACAAACTGATGGAACATTATGTTTTGAATAAGGACACTAGGTTATTAGCAGTCCTGCAAGTGTTTTCTGATGTGGTCCAGATGGATGATTATGCGCGTGGCTATGTAGTTTGAGGGCCACAGGTAAATTAATAATATATGCCAGATTTCAGTAAGGTAAGTTCAAAACAGAGCAATAATAAAAAGCTGTTGTTCATACCTGTTGCCTCCCTTGCATCTCAGCTTTTCATATAGGGACAACTAGATGTCATAAATACAGAATTGGTATAGCTACTTAGGGGTGGAGAAGCTCTTACCTGAAAATGCTGTGATTTGTTAGTGGACATTTCATAACAGTTAGAGAGGTGTGCTAGCATCATCTGGAACTGCTGTTTCCTTTTAGTTCCAGATAATCGTAATGCAAACAAGGAAAGAGCAAAGCTTCAGAGCAAGCTGAGAAATCTATACAAGTTGCTGTTGTTAACAGCTGGGATTTCCCTAAACTGTGCACTAGCAATGAGAGCTCTGGGTCTGCGGGGGCTAAGGGGATTATGCAAGTTTCCAGGGAAACAGACTCCTGTCAGTGGAGTGCAGTTAGCTTTTTATAGACCATTTAATTTTTTTAATGTGTTTTACAGACAGATATATTGCATAGAAAATGCACATGGACAGCTGGTACGAGACCTAGACTTTAATCCCAATAAACAGTACTACCTGGCTAGCTGTGGAGACGACTGCAAGGTGAAATTCTGGGACACAAGAAATGTCACTGAACCAGTGAAGACACTAGAGGAGCATTCCCACTGGTAGAACAAATTATCTGCATGCTGTTTTGTGGGTGGATGGCTTATGTAATTTATTCAGCTAATTATTTTACTGTTTAGGAACAATGCAAACTAACTATGTTTGTGCTATTGTGAATAATCATTTTTCTGCACGGAGGAAAGGTTTGCCAATGTTCCTTGTGTGATTGTAAATTACAAGTTTAGACAACGTTAGTCTAATTGGCAAGAAACTGTTAACATTGTTGGGAGATAGGGTACACCTTTGAGGAGCACAGCTCAGAACTTGGCTGGTAGGGGCCAGCTGGGACAGGCCTGCCTGCCCAGATTGAGCCTGATCTGCTGCAGCTGATGTTCGGAAAAGCCCTTGAGCTGTTTTGGTTACAGCAGCTGCCATCTATCCTTCTGTTGTTGAATGGGGAAAAACTTCAGTAATTTTTTTATGCTCTTCACAGCCCTTAAGCCAGAATATGCAAGTGAGTAATTTTATTCTCTGAGATAATATTTAGAGCCCTTATCTACCACTCTGGCCTGTGGCTGGAGCAAGGAGAGAATCTTTTCTGACGTTTGCAGACTTCAGTGGTTGAGAAAAGATGAGCAGTTCATCTTTTTTTGCAAAATAAATCTGGACCCTGAAGCTGCTTTGAGGGGAATGAAGATGTGAATTAACAGAAGCAGCATTTGTGCTTCCCCTTCCCCCCTCCTGGAAGATTAAAAGACAAAGAATAAAACAAGAACCATAAGATATTTGGTATTAACTTGATACGTAAAATGTAAGAATTGAAGGGAAATATAATCCTACTTTTGTTTTAGGGTCTATTTTAAACTTTACTGTAAGGATGTTGTGAGATTTTTGTTTAACAGGTTATTTCTAATCTGTATTTTGCTATGGGGAATTTTTTATTTTTAGAACTGAAATATTTATCTGATTTTCTAAAGAATGAATTAACATGTACCCACAAGGAATGATACTGCTGAGTGGAGTGTTTTGTTCTTTGGATTTTTTTTTTTCCAAACTTATATGTTGAATTTTAAAGACACCTCATAGAAAACAGATGACATGGAAGCTTGTAAGTCAAATAAAGATGGCAAAAAACAGCCTTTGGAATGAGGCATGAACACATGTCACTTCCATGTGTTCTTGCGTTTAAGTCAAAGATCAATTTTTAGTGCTGTTCTTAGAGAAAATGATTTAACATTGATGCACTACCTGCCAAGAATAGCTTCTTGTTCTTTCTGATTTCATTTTTTAGGGTCTGGAATGTCAGATACAATCATTCTCATGATCAGCTGATCCTTACAGGAAGCAGTGATAGCAGAGTTATCCTGTCTAATATGGTATCGATTTCTTCTGAACCGTTTGGGCATATGGTAGATGATGATGAACTAAGTGACCAAGAGGACCAGCATCAAGAAGAGAAGTATGAAGTTTCCTGAGTTTTATGCAGATGCTTGTAGTTTGTCTTTTCACTGTAGTGGTTAATGTGCTATTTTTTTGCTGACTAGGATTTTTGTATACAGGCCTTTCAGGTATGTAGTCCTAGTTCATTCTCCTTTACTCAGAGTCTTGGGTGGAATACACTCCTTAAATGCGATTGACACGGTCACTGTATGTTCACTGGTAGGAGGGTGTTGGTGATGCTGAGGACTAGTCCTAGAGTTTGCTGGATCGGTGAAAAGATTCACTTTAAGGGAGCTTTGGGTCAAGTTAAGCACATACAATAATCTGGGTTAAATGAGAGTTGAAAGTCTTTTTGCATTTTCTGTGTATGGTATGTGTTCTAACCTTTAGGAAGTGTTACCAGTCTAATAGTAAGCTTTTGCACAAGTGTAAATACATTAATTTTTGTAAATTTCACTCAATACTGTTGACTGCTCTAGAAACCAATAACTCATTAGACCTACTTCAAGCAAAACAGAACTTTGTTCTTGACACTCTTGGTAAAGAATAACGCATGTTACTGCAAGCATTTCTAAACACCGTCCGCTTGGGTGTGTGAGGAATCCTGTACTTTGCATGTGATTTTTGGAGGGATGGGGTTTTTAGTAAAGAGTTCACTGAAATCCCAAAACAATAATTTTTCATCCTCCATTTTTGTCTGCTTTCAACTTTTTCGTTGTGCAATATATGGTGCTTGTTTTCCTCTCTCTACTTCTTTATGAATATATATATACACACACACACACACATGGACTTGTATGGAGCAAGTCCAGAGGAGGGCCACAAAAATGATCAGAGGGCTGGAACACCTCTCCTGTGAGCAAAGGCTGAGCGAGTTGGGGCTGTTTAGCCTGGACAAGAGAAGTCTCCAGGAAGACCTTATGGTGGCCTTTCTGTACTTAAAGGAGGCCTACAACAAAGCTGGAGAGGGACTTTTTACAAGGGCAGGGGTCATAGGACAGGGGGTAATGGCTTTAAACTGAAAGAGGGTAGGTTTGGATTAGATACAAGGAAGAAATTCTTTACGATGAGGGTGGTGAGGCACTGGCACAGGTTGCTCAGAGAAGTTGTGGCTGCCCGCTCCCTGGAAGTGTTCAAGGCCAGGCTGGATGGGGCTTTGAGCAACCTGGTCTAGTGGATGGTGTCCCTGCCCATGGCAGGGGAGTTGGAATTAGAAGATCTATAAGGTCCCTTCCAACCCAAACCATGCTATGATATGTATATAGGGAGTTCTGTAGATCTAGTGTGGGCTGAGGTTTTCTAATTTTGCGACTAGCTTACATGGTGATCGTGGCACACTCTTTCTTTACAAAGTGAAGATAATGATACTGAAACTCATGTAAAATACTGTGAGACCAACAGGCTTTAGTCTTTTTTTCTTTCTGTTCTTTGCAGCTGTGAATATCAGTGTTCTACATGTTTGCACTGAGCAGTTGTTTTGTTATGTCTGTTACTTTATTTTAATACGCAAAACTGTCTGCAAAGAAGTAGAATAATTACCTCCTGAACTGTCTTTTTAAATGAAGAATAGTCAGATGTCATGAGCAACAAGGAAATTACAAAAAAGACAGAAAGATCCCCCACTTACTCAGCTGTGTTTGCTAGGTGTTTCAGTTAAAATTCTAAATAAAGTTCAGGTTACCTCTCTAGTAGCATTTTAAGGTTGCTCTTGCACCTTTATTTTGTTAATAGAGATGTAGTTTTACTCCAAATAGTTTTGAAATTTTGGGCTTCACATAAAGGACTTGGCAACCATTTTTTAAATATATTAAGTAAGGAAGCTATCCCATATATATAAATGGTTTATTTTAAATGTACAAAATGTCTCCAGAAGCAATAGGTGATGAAAGTCAAGGTATATCAAATTAAGTACCTAGAAGGCTGCTCACCTCAACAGTACATTCTTTCTAGAAAGTAACTAAACTACAGCATTTTAAATATGATGTACTTTTTGGTTCCTTATCTTTGGCCGGGGATTACAATTTATTCTGTTCTGGGTGGAAGATAGCATTAATGGAAGTGAGACGGAGATTACAGGGTTCTCTAGTATGGGGGGAATATATTAATATAAATCACATTGCAAGTGAATAGTGTTCTGACAGATGTTTTATAGTAGGTTCTCTGGAGTTCCGAATTTCCATGGATTGTAGGCTGTGTAGGTTGCCTTACTAAAACACAAGTGATTGTTTCTAGAATAGGAATTTTTGAAACCAAGAATATGCCAAGCGATGCAACAAGTATAGCGCATCTTTTCCTTTAGCTGCATCTCTTCATTTGGCTATGGGATGGATGTAAAGCACATCGTGGATGACTCTTACAGTAATGTTGTAGAGCCCTTGCCTGTTCCCAGAGGCAAGAAGAGTATCAATAC
The DNA here is from genome assembly GCF_030867145.1 of Opisthocomus hoazin. Taxonomy (NCBI): domain Eukaryota; kingdom Metazoa; phylum Chordata; class Aves; order Opisthocomiformes; family Opisthocomidae; genus Opisthocomus; species Opisthocomus hoazin. The sequence continues at coordinate 111,767,890 of NC_134415.1, read as the reverse complement.
TGCATTTGCTTTTGAAATACATACTTTTCAGCTGCTAATCTGTTCTCTGTAAAACCTGGGAAAGCACATTAGCTTTTGTAACATTTGCTTGGTACTGTAAGAGTCTTCTTTTGGGTGGTGGTTGGTTGTTTTTTTTTTTTCCTCCCATCTTTGTTATGAGTTGAGCTGGAAGGATATTTGCAAGGTACACACCAGCCTTGAATTGGTGCCAGATGAATGTCTGTTTAGTTCTGAGCACACTAATGAAGCAGGGCATAATAGCTGTTGGGAATACCTCTTGTTAGTCAACCACTAGTGCCAAATATTTAGGCTTCAGTACCCGTTTCCCTCCTGGAGATTGCTTTGAAGAGTGTTGTACCATTACACGGATACTGTCACTTCTGGAGAACACAGGGTTTTATTGTATCATTTGGTGGGGCGTGGGACCGGGGGGGTGTGTGTGTTTGTGTGCATTTTTTTTTTTGCTTGGGCATCTTCTAGACTTTCTTGAAAGTGTTACGTTCTCAAGGGATTAATTGTTATCCTGTTTTGGAGGACTTCTGATTTGCTATTAAATAGCACACAAATCCTGAAAAAGAAAAGGTCTTTTTTGGATGTGTCTTGAACTACACCAGGAAAAGCAGGTGTCTGTATAACTAGTATCTCCAGTCTGTCACCTTCAGACAGATTCACCAAATCTCTCAAAAAGAGAGTTGAAATATCAAATTGGATGAAGGAAAAGGGCTATTTCCTCATGGGCTCCCTGTTTTTCATGTTTTGAATAAAATGACGTGTAAAAATACTCCTTGAATTAAATATAAAAATGGAGAGTATGTACCAGTTGTATCTTCAAAGCTAGGGGTTTTTTTCTACTTAGCAAAAATACCCATATTTTAAAAATGTTGACTTATAATACTATTCTATGCAGCTAAGACTTCGGAGGACTTTAAGACTTATGTTAATTTTCAGTAGATTTGGGAATGAACTTTCTCCTTTTTATTGTATTTCTTGGCTGGAGACAAAAGCAAGTAATATGTCAGTTTAACCCTTTTTTGTTCAACCATGCAAAAATATGCATGAGTCTACCCACTCATTTATTCTTGCCAGATTTTCTGTAGTATATGCCTACCTTGTTGAGGTTCACAACTGAAAAATAATTATTTGGAGATTATTTTTTTTTTTTAAGAGAAGAATACAGGTTCTCTGAGTAATGAATGAACAACAACAAAAAAGTTGCCGTTTTCTATTCTTACTAAGGAATTATTTGTTGAGGTTCCTCCTTTGGGAGTATATACACTCCCATCTTGGAGACCAGAACATGCTTGCATAAGCAGTACAACTAGGACTTTTACAGGAGAATCTGTCTCTTGTCTCAACCGAGTGACCTTCAGTTCCTCTCAACTTCTGATTCATCTCACAGCAAGTAGTTTGCTGTCTCTTCACCTGCTTTTTAACTGCTATTGTTGTTGTTTCTCTCATCAATCAAAAAAATGTAAGAGCAGCCTCCCTGTATCATATCAAAGATCTCCGTAGCCTTTATTATGTCTCCGATAGTGGCCAGGAGGAAGGATGATAAAAACAGGAAAAGGAGATGATACTTCCCCTGGGTATGCTTCTAGCCCCTGACTGCGGCTCGGGGACCTTTACTGCCTTCTGAATCATCTGTGGAGATTTGCGATTCTTCCGTTTAGGATTTTCTTTTGCTGTCGGCCATATGCTTGAGTTAATCTGTTCTCATTAACTGTGGTTTTGTTTGTTCTGAAACCTGCTAGCTGCGCACGCACTGCCTTTGTGAAATGTGTCTAGGTGAAATATGCCGATTGCATTTGTCTTCTTGCACTGAATAAGGAAAGGCTTCAGTGCTTTCTGTTTAGGAAGCCCAAAGCCCCTCTGGAGGTAGTCTGAAAAGAGGATTGAGCTCTTCACAGAGAGGAGGCTGTTGGTATTATGCCAGAGGAGAGCCGTGGTGTATTCTGGTCAAGTCCCTAGTCTGCATAATTTAATGTACACTTCAAATGTGGCAAAAAAATTAGCTGAGAAATGGAGAATGAAATGCTGTACTCCTAGCTTAATTTCTAGCACCTTGATCCAGAGATAGAAAAAAAAAAATGTACAAAACAAATAGAACAGATGAGGTGAGTATTTGGGGTGCATTTAGCTTTCATCCTCAGGACAAATCCGATGTGCCTGGATAAGAACATAGGGAGTGCTTTGAATGCCTCAGTTTGAGCAAAATGTTTAAAGCATGGGGTCATTCCACATCTATGTATACAGTCGATGAAGGCAGGCTTCTCCTTGGCCTCTCTTTTTTCAATAGTTTTGCATTCTGGTGTTGCAAGGGCTTCCTCCCTGCAACACTGAACTTCCCTTAATTCCGAAGCTCCTGAAGGTTTCCGTCAGTTCCCTTTTAGATATCTGCAGAGCCCTGAGAACTGCCTTCCTCAAAAGGAGGTGGTGACTGTCTTATATCCTTTCTTCATTCTCTGGTCATCCAAAATCCGTATGTTAGTGAGTGAGTCTATTTTTGGTTGTATTAAACCAGTCTGACAGCCATTTTAATTTTACATTGCTATTTCTAACAATAAACAAAAACTGCCAGGTTCTTGCAGCTTAGTGTGCCCATTTTCACTCACTAATGAGGATTCCTTTTCTTCGGTTATTGCAACATATTTTATTGCCTTATTGGTTTGAATTTTAAACTCTGTAGCCCTCTGTTTGGTGTGTTGATGATACACAGCATGAGAAGACCATCTGTTAGCTTAGGAGCACCAACAACAAGCTACATGCTGTATCTACACCATTGTTTTCATTCTTCGTGACATCTATGGCCAGAACTTCGTGACAAGGTTCAATTGATAATTGAGGACTTGCTTTTTAAGAGCAAAGCGTTTTATGTATCCGTACCAATGAAAAGATATATATGGTCAGTAGCATTTTGAGCTTATACATCAGTCTTGAAAAGGAAGCTATCCTTACACTTCAGTTTTGCAGAATAAGCTTCCTACTTTCTTTGGGGTTTACAGGCATAAGATGTCTGTTGTGTTTTCACTGGCAGAACTGATTCTAATTACTAAGGTCAGTATGTTGCCTTCTCCCTTACGCTGCATTTTTTGATTATATGGTCTAAGCTTATCCTTATCTTTGTTAGCTATTGATGATTGTACCAGAAATTCACATTAGGAAATGCATTTTTTAATGTGTTTCCTGAAGTCTTATGTTTCCATCTTTTTCACCACAGATGTTGTCCACACTGTCCTTTGATACAAACAGAACAACATCTAACACAAGCACTTCTCACCATTTTGCGTATAAAGCCGAGATATAAAGGATTGATCCTTCCAGCACAAAGTAGCTCACTGAGACAGTGAAGTTTTAATGAGATTTTAAGTGTAGGAACATCTTCAGCAGATGGAATGGCCTGGCAAGAAAATGGTAGGTGGCCTCTTTGTAGAGAGATATTTCCTGCAAAATTCGATCTAAGGGAGATTGTGGTTTCTGCTTTTTGTGGTAGAAGTATGGTTTGGAGCCTTTTGAATAGCAAATAGTGTGGTTTCATGATAATACGTGCTAATTGTGTGATCTAACATAACGTCTGGGACTTCAGGAGAGTGAATTGTGAGCGTTGGTGTTTTGAAAACATTCATGATAAGTCAGACTTTCAGGATATTTCTACACAGCTGCTAATAGAGTTAATTTTGATGATATTTTGCTTGTGGTATTTATGTCTTAGAGAAATCTAGAAATTGTAGGATTATGCTATGGAATCAACCAAGAGACTCAATTAAAACAGCTTGAATAGTTTCTGGTTTGGGGAATGCCAGTGTTCAGGACTTTACTTGGGTGGATGTGTGAGAAGCTGGATCAAATCTAGTGCAGCAGCACTTTCCAGCTCCGAGATTATTTGGCTTTAAAAACACGGGGTTTTCCGTACTATTTCTCCCTTTAACCTTAATCAGCAAATTACACTTCTTAATTTATTTTATGTATTAGGGCAGCTATGAAAAGTGTTATATAAAAATATGCATTTCCTGGTTTTACAGCTGCCATTTTCCTGTAGAAGCAGTTCACAAGACAATTTTTTTATTTTTTTTACTCAAAAAAACAACGATGCTTACAGTATTATGAATGGCCAGGCAATTACTATATATATAAAAATTGTGTTCCAATATAAACATCCTTGATTTCTGTCTTCCTTAACAGAGTGAAAAGGAAGAATTATGTTGTCTAAGCTTACCAGAAACAAACCTTACGGTTGCTGTGTTTTCTCCTATGGTTAAAGGAAAGGGCATCCATGGGCCTTGTTCTAGAATCCAATGGCATGCTTTTCAGGATTCATTTTGGATGCTGCAGTACGTGTTGCTGCTCTATTGAATCACATCTATTTCATAGTGATTTTTAGATTAAAGAGGATTTAATTTTGGCTGTGATACAGAAGTAATGATTTTTGGTGACTCTGAAAAACATATTGTATTGAACATCGTGGTGACAAAACAATCACAAGCACTGCAAACTTAAGTGGTTGTTAGCATAAGAAGTAATTGGAAAGAACAGCTCTCTACACGAAAACAATTATCCAAGGCTTAACAGGCTTCTCTCTCAAGTCTGTGACACAATTAACCTTGAAGTTATCTAGTAAAATGAAAGCTCATCTTCTTTCGTAGGAGAAGGTGGTAGGGGTCACACTATGTGAGTAAGACTACAAAGAGAAAGTAGTCCACTTTCAGCTCTATGTGGCACAGGTCTTAAATTTATGCAGGATGTGGGTAGAGATTACACATTTCTTACAATGAGTTGTTGATGATGTAGGAGTGCCTTGTCAGTTGATGCAATGGAAGAACATACATAAGGAGAGAGAAAGATATTTTAGTCTGTCCAGAAAAGTCTTTAAAATAGCACAGGACAACGAGAAAGTAAAGAAGCTTTTTAAGGGGCAGGGAGATTTAGGACAAGGAAGAAAATAGCTCAGTAAGCTTGCCAGACATAACAAGTGATTACCAAGTATGCTTATCAAATATAGCCTAGTCAGACTGCTGTATCAAGGGATCAATAGACCAGGCACCTACACCTGTGATACACTAAACTACCTTTAGCATAGCTATTGCTTTTTTATACCCGTAACCTGCAACTTTTATGTAAAACCAGAAATCTCTGTGTGTTGGCAACAGCGTGAATTATAGATGTTAAAGTAGGATAGAAGAAAGTTTACTTTATATCCACCTCTGTACACATACTCTTCCTGTTTCTGAACTTCTCTAACTGGGAAGAAATTTGAGGTCCTGGACTCTTCTTTCTGTTCCAAAATCTGCCAAAGATCTGCTGACTTTATCCTGGTATCCAGTCCACTTTGAATGTTCTCCTCTTTCCTGCCGGGTGTTATGCATCTAACCTAAGAAAGCAAATAACCTGTGCATTGTCATCAGGAGTTAGTAACTATGAAATGGAGATAAGAATAATGGTCTTGAAATTATAGCAGTATTCGTTTAAACATTGCTATACTATGAATAGATTATTAGAACAAATACACTCATCAGTGATATGATATGTTAGGCTTTGAAATTACCTGTTGTATGTTAAGGAGAAATAAAATTGTAGCAATTGAGAAAACCGGAAGGATAATTAGAATATCTAAATAGACAAAACTGTCTTAAGATAAATACAAGTTGTTTTAGATGTGTTCCACTAGTATGTGCTGTGACAAAAATTATGTTTTTTCATCAACTCTGTTTATTTTTTTTTTTGTAGGTATTTGTTACCTTGCTAAAATAAATATCTATGTCATAGCTGTGAAGTCTGTAACTTCTTGCATTAACTAAGTTATATTTTGTATCTGGGGAGTTAGGAGAGTCTGAGCTGATTCTTTAATAAGTAAAATGGTGTAAAATGGTCAAAATTCATTGACAGTAAATAGATTGTTGTGGGACTCAAACTGGACAATTGTAAGTATCCTAGATTCATATAGATTCAACAGTAGTATCGTCAGCCTGTTCTTGGATTACCAAAAAAAGCATGCACATAGTCAAAATGCAGACAAATCTGAGGTGTTCTCCTGGAAGTCTGTTAGCATAGAGTAAGGTGATCTGTTTCCAGGAAGTTCCTGTTGTAAGGAAAAAAAACCCACAACAACCAACTTTGCTCTTTATTTTTTTTTTAATTATTTTGAACAATCTTTCACATACATGAAACAAATTCTGTTTTTTATTCCACTAGCAGAATCCTTCTGGGCTCATTACCCATCGCATAATTCAAAAGCTATCTGTTTTCATTCATAGTGTTTGTAAAGGGTGCTCATGGACATTTTCTTCTGGATCCTCTGTATCATTCCTGAGACGTCATTCTGAGATGCTTTTTCTTCCATCCTGATTATCTTGTATAGTATCTAGATCTTTTACACCAAGTCATCATTTCCGTAAAGAATTTCTCAGATTCTCAGTAACAGTCTTAAGACTATTACATTCTTCTGCACAAGTAGCCTATACATAATGTTGTCATAGAGCTACGCTATTTAAAATAAAAAAAACCTCTGAAAACTGAACTCGTAGTCTGAAGAACCACATGGAATAGCATGCTTTCTTTTTCTGGGAAGGCACAAAATTACTTTCATACTGAAGAAGAAATTCAATGTATAGACAATAATAAAAGGGAGTTAAAAATTGCAGTTGTAAATGGAACTGCCAAACAGAAGTTCATCTACAGACTTCTTTTCTGAACACTCATTCGCTTATGACTTCTGTAAATTAAATTAGATGAACTGTGTTATTTAAATGAAACGCTGAAACAACTCTGAGCGTACAGAATATAGTATAATGTAGAAGCTTACTTGTCCTTGCTTACTCAGCCTTTGGTTAACTGAGACTCCTGGTTACCTGAAAGTCGGTCGTGTCCCCTGACAGCCATGTGCACTGTGCATTACTCCCCTGCTTATCCGGGGAGACATTTGAAACCTTCAGAATAATGGAGTTGTGGGTAAGTGGGTGAGCACTGCGTGAAGCACAGTGCTATCTGGGGACGTGACCAACTTTCACTTAACCAGGCATGTCAGTTAGCAGGAATTTAGAAAAACACATTGCGGGAGATGAAGTGTCTGTGTGTGCATGTGTTTATTAGCTCTCTGCTGTTAGGTGGTTTGTATCACAGTATATATTCAGGAGAACTGCAAAACAGACCTGCTCTTTGCAATTAACCAGGGGCTGCATATTGTTTGTGCCATGACCTTTTTTTGTTAGCCGACCTTAAATGTAGCATAAGTAAATGATAAAAGTCCTTGAAACTAAATATGTGAAGCTATTCTGCAGTATCAGACTGCTTTGGGTTTATTCATTAAATTCAACTGAATTTTAATTGCAGTGTTAGATCCACAGCTGGTTAGGCTGGCTAGGTGGAGCAGCAATACCCTGCAGGCAATTCAAATGTGATACCATACACACTTTGCAATTGTAGAGATGCATGCTTTCAGCGAGCAACGGTAAAGGGCAAAGCCAGCCAATAACACCGCTTCGTTTCTGTAGTAGCAGCATCTGTTTAAATGATTGAGTGGCATTCACAAGGCTCTTCGGCTTTGCTTGTTGTTAGGAGGACTGCAGCTGTAATACAAGGCTGTTTCTGGGAGGCAGGGGGATGCTTCTGAAAAACTGATGGATTCCTGTCAGACAGGAGGTGATCCTCTGTGGGTGAAGGAGCTCTAAGGTCATCCTCTGAAAGCTCACCTACCCTGTAGCTACAGAATAATGTGCTGTGGTTTTCCTGTGAGAGGAGGAGGGATTGGCTCTGTGAGTGGAGGGAAGAAGGGCTGTTCTCGGCTAGCAGAGCTCAATCAATGACTCTTAGGTGGTTTGGACTTCAGAGAATTGCCTGAATCTGTTCTTAAATATTTGCAATGCAGAAGAGAATCTGTCTGTCTCGTGATTTAAGTGACCGGGAGCTTGGGTGTTGCAGTGAGAGGTGAAGTATACAATAACACATGAGAATTCCGCGTTGTTGTAACTCTAGGAGTCAGAGATTAAAAAATGAAGTATTCAGAGTGGTGCCTCCATCTCCCTTCTGTTATTCTGGAGAGAATGGCTCCAGGATGGCAGCACAGGAGAGACTGTGATGTTAAGAACTGCAACTTTTTACCTACCTACTCGTCTCTAATGAGATTATATATTACTTTAAGAATTCAGTTAACAGCAAAGGTGATAAGGAAGGGATGGAGCATGGTGAGGGAAATGGTGTTGATAAAAATGTGTGTTTAAGTGCCTTTAGATCATACCCTGTAGTTTAACTTGCTTTAGAGAGAGAGGTGATTAGTATAGGTTCTGAGAGACTTGGAAATGCACTGAACTTGAGATTAACAGGTACTTTGTCCCTGCAAATGGGGTCTTTAACATTGCCTTCATCCTGCTGTGTTGTCTGAGACATTAGGTACATGCAGATATCTGGTATAAAATACTTGCTTAGAGCCTACTACTGCAGTCTTGTACATTAAATGGGACGTTGCATATCTAGATGTTAGTGACACTCAGTATTGCCTTTTAAATCAAGTGTGTTCACAGATCCTTACTATTTTCTTCTTTTTTTTTTCCCCTCCTTGAATTTTAGGATTAAAGAGCCCCTTCAGGACAGTGTAATAGCTACCTATGAAGAACATGAAGATAGTGTATATGCAGTTGAATGGTCCTCAGCAGACCCATGGCTATTTGCCTCTCTAAGTTATGATGGGAGACTTGTTATTAACAGGGTTCCTAGAGCTCTTAAATATCACATACTGTTATAATTTGTTTGAATTATTGTGGAGTTGCTATCTTGATGTACACAGTTGGTAGGTATTGTTTAGGGTTTTTTTCGGGATCTATTTTTATTAAGTATATATGTTAAAAGTTTGTTAAGAATATCTGTACTAATATAGAAACTTCTAATTTGTCTTTTGTATTTGCTTTGGAAAACTATGATGCAGTTTCTGAAGGCTGTGCTAGTTAGATTTTTTCTTTTTTTTTTTTTTTGAGGGGCTAATCACTTTATAATTCACAAAGTTTCTCGAGATATTTGGTACATCCCATACTATTGCTTATTACTTCAGCTTTATGCAACTAGAGTGGATTACAGAGCTGGTGTTATACTGATACAAAAGTGGGACAATGTAGGGTGCATGTCGCAGGAGTGATCTGCTTGTTTACAAGAATAATACTTTGTCTTTCTGATATAAGCACCTTTCTGCTCTTAGCTAGAACCACATTCTGCAAACTATTCTGGTCA